>NW_017728998.1:49144267-49152383 GCF_001723915.1 Gavialis gangeticus | reverse complement strand
TCCCAGCAGATGTCTGGGAAGTTCAGGTCCCCCATGATTATCTACTTCTGGGGTGGAGCCATGGCAGCTATGCAAATGACTACACAATTTGTTAGGATGGAGGGAAGAATATTTATCCAAATAAACTGTAGGGGAAATATAGGAATGGTGAACTTTATTTTAGTAGGGGGAGTCACCAGGTGGAGCTGTTACACACACAGACTCACAGGTCTTTTTTCTTAGCAGAAGTGTAGCATGGAACATTTAAAGAAATGCAGCATTGGTTTTACTTCAGTGATGTAGTTACTTCTGAGGGGGCTGTTGCAAATAGCAAGAGAATTTGCATTCTACCTTAATCACTCTGACTAGTGTCAGTTCTTAGTGCAGAGCTGCTCCTGGGAACGTGGCATTAGTAGTGAGATATGGTTTCTGAAAGAAAGGATTCTCTCTCTGCTGTTTGTGGCCACCTCTGTTTAAGGGTAGGTGTAGATGGTATAGGTGCACTATGGAAAAGCATAAACTCTACATCACTGATCTCTCCTCCAATTGGAAACCAAGCTGCTGTGCTCCAAAATCCACTAGCAGAAATAATTTGGCAGGCTAGCAACATTAACATTTCTAGTCTTACATGAAAAGTACTGTGCAGTGTTTAATGGCCACAACACTGATTAGGATCTGCACTTTGGGTCCCAATAGCCCTAGTTATACTCAGGTTTCTATCAACACCATTTTTTCCCTGTTTCGTGTTTTATAGCTGGAAGGGACTTCATGAGATCATCGGGTCCAGCCCCCTGCCCAAAGGGCAGGAAGTCAGCTGGGGTCAGATGACCCCAACAAGATAATCATCCAAACACAACTTGAATGTGTCCAGAGTAGGTGCTCACACCACTTCTGTGGGGAGTCTATTCCAGACTCTGGAGACTCAGATGGTAAATAAGTTTTTCCTTATGTCCAGTCTAAAACTTTCTTCCAGCAGTTTGTGGCCATTGGACCTTGTCTTCTCTAGAGGAGCCCTGGTGAACAGCTGTTCTCCCAGATTCTAGTGTCCTTGATATACTTAGAGGCTGCCACCAAGTCCCCTCTGAGCCAAACTTTCCAAGCTGAAGAATCCTGTGCCTGTCAGCCTGTCCTCATAAGGCCTGCTCTCTTGACCTCTGTTTATGTGCATGGCTCTCCTTTGGACTCTCTCAAGCTTCTCTATGTCCTTTTTAAAGTGTGGCGCCCAGAACTGGATGCAGTACTCCAGCTGCGGCTTCACCAAGGTTGAGTAAAGCAGGAGAATGACATCTTGGGTCTTGTTTGAGATGCACTGATAGATGCAAGCCAGGGGTTTATTTGCTTTGCCGGCTGTGGCATTGCATTGGTGGCTCATATTCATCTTGTGGTCAATCATAACCCTCAAGCCCCTGGCTCCAGGCCCTGGTCCCAGCTCCAGCCTCCGGCCCCTCAGCTCCAGCCCCCAGGCCCCTTCGGTAAGTGTCCCACGCTGGACTGAGGCAGTGCGCTCACGGACCGCTACTCTTTAGAGGGAACATTGCTTGCAAGCCTGTCCAAGTTGGCCTGAATCCTCAGCCTGTCCTCCAAACCATGCTTCCCCATAGTTTGGTGTCATCCACAAACTTAGCCAGTCCACTTCTAACACCTGAATCCAGATCATTAATGAATATATTAAAGAGTACTGGTTCGAGTACTGAATGATGAGGGATGCCACTGGTCACCATGCACCATGTTGACTCGGTTCCATCAACTATCACTCTCTGGGTCCGACCACGGAGCCAATTCCCCAGCCATTGTACCACGAGGTTGTCAAGGCCTCAGTTCCCCAGTTTTGCAATGGGGACATTGTGGGAGACCAAGTCAAATGCTTTTTTGAAATCCAAGTAAATTACATGAACCCCCCGTCTAGGTGATGCGTCACCTGGTCATAGAAGGAGATGAGGTTAGTCAGGCATCACCTACCCATGGTGAAGCCGTGGTGGCTGTCTCCCAGAATGGTGCCTTCTGTCATCCTGTTATTGATGGATTCTTTGATCATTTTCTCCAAGATCTTCCCAGGGATTGATGTCAAACTGATGTTTGTTGTTCATTTGTTTTCCAGGCACAGAGACATAAAAATGTACATATTCAGTCTGTGACACCCATATTTGCAGATCAATTAAAGCATCAGATAAAGAAAGAATAAAGTCAGCATGAAAGTGAGACAGTGCAGTGTATGACACTCATTTTATTTAAATCCATCCCTAGGGCTTCCCCTTGGCAGTCAGGGAAATTCTTTTTACATTTAAAAGTGTGACAAGAATCAAAATATTCCCTAGGCATGTACCTAATACTCTATTTTACAGTCAATGGCTGACAGACTCACTCCAGCCCCATATGTTATACCTCATTTACTGTAGGCATGTTTTCCACTTTACAGAGAGACTCATCTCTTTGCTTTAAGATGTGATGCCTCTGCATACACAACTAAATATTGCTCCCATGTCTAAATTACTGGCCACTGTCACCTCTCAGTTTTTTTTTGTGTTTTCTTTTCATTGGATGCTGAGTAAATGGAGACTTTCCTTGTAAATATATAAGCTTGCATTTTATCCTAGGATAAACTTCAATTCTAGCCCATTGCTTTATTGTCTGTCCTATGTAGTGCTTGCACCTCTTCCCCATTTGGTGCACTCTTGCAAAGTGTCACAAGCAGCAGGGAGAAAGGATGCAAGACATCCCTTCCCCACTTGAAATTGCAGAGCCAATAGGGTAGTAGTTAGGTGAATGGGGAAGCCCTAATTAACTGATTGCTTCCTTATCAGCTCTCCATGTGGAATGCAGTAGGGATAATGAACAAACAGGCCAGAGCTACTCTGCATGGTTATTACCAATCCCAGGGCCTGCACGCCCACTCTCACCCCTTTGCATTCTTCCACCAGAACAGCTCAGGCCTTCTGGTTTCCATGCTGCTGTTTGGGTGAGAAATATGAGCTTGTATTTTTGAGACTCCTTCAAGTGACTGCCTCATTCAAAAATCCCAGGCCCATTCTTGGCAAACTGTCTTCCAGCCATATGGGATCAGAAGGGTGGAAAGTGCGTGTCTGTGGAATGTTAGGGGAACAGAGATGTTGGCATACAAGCCACCTTTTGGCTTTGCCCTTGCTGAACTTTCGTGGGCTCCCAAATTAAAGTGTTCTGGTTTCCTCTTTGTGAAGTCCATGATAGTTCTGAAATAGATGTTTGTGGTAGTGTCACTTTAAGGAGCTGGTGCCCTTTAAAGTTGTGCTCACGGTGTTTGTTTTTTCAGAAGTTAGCAGAGAAGCAGCTAGGCCTCGTGTGTTGCATATTCCTAGTGAATGCAGTTCACTGGATCTCATTGTGTCCGGTGGTCCCATCAGATTAGATTTGTTCTGTAAAGATAAGACAGATCAATTTCCAAGTAGGCCCCTAAACAGCCAAGCAGTGACAGCAGGCAAAATTTACCAACATCTGTAGTAGAACACGGCAACCATTACAATGAAACCACAAGCGTTCAGGACTAGAAAGAAAGGATGAACCCCCTTGCTTTAAATATACAAAGTTCCCCAGAGCTTAAGGATCACAGTTACTCAAGACTTAAATTGTGATCTCACCTGCAATATGCCACCATCTAGTAGGGTGACCACCTTTCAAAATTGAAAGGTGGGACACATGCCTCCACACATCCTCCATAGATTTCATAGACATTCAGGCTGGAAGGGACCCCAAAGGATCATTGAGTCCAGCCCCCTACCCCAGGGGCAGGAAGTCAGCAGGGATCATAGGATCCCAGCAAGATAAACATCCAAATGCATCTTGAAGGGGTTCAAAGTGGGTGCTTCAGCAGCAGTCTATTCCAAACACTGGGGGCTTGGACAGTAAAGAAGTTCTTCCTTATGTCCAGCCTGAATCGGTCGCAGCAGTTTGCTACCATTTGATCTTGTCATCCCTTGGGGTGCTCTGGTGAACAGATGTTCCCCCAGATCCTGGTGAACACCCCTGATCAACTTATAGGTGGCCATCAGATCACCCCTGAGCCTGCGCTTTTCCAGGCTGAAGAGTTCCATGGCTCTCAGCCTCTTGTCATAAGGTCTGCTTTTCTGACCTCTGATCATGCGCGTGGCTCTCCTCTGCACTCTCTCAAGTTTCTCCACATCCTTTTTGAATTGTGGAGCCCAAAACTGGACGCAGTACTCTAGCTGTGGCCTCACCAAGGCCAAGTACAATGGGAGAAAGCCGTCCTGGGATTTGCTTGAGAAGCATCTATGGATGCCAGCCAGCGTTTTGCTTGCTTTACTAGCTGCAGCATCACATTGAAGGCTCATGTTCATCTTGTGGTCAATCATGACCCCCAAGTCCCTTTCGTCCATAGTGATAGCCAGTGTAGCACTGCCAAGCCTATAATCATGCTGTAGGTTTTTCCTCCCAAGGTGGAGAACCTTGCATTTTTCAGTGTTAAACACCATCAGGTTCTCATTCTCCCATTTCATGAGCCTGTCAAAATCTGCCTGGATCACCCTCCTGTCCTCAGGTGTGGATGCTTTACCCCAGAGTTTGGTGTCATCGGCCAACTTGGCCAGCCCACTTCTGACACCAATGTCTACATCATTGATGAAGATGTTAAGAAGTATAGGCCCTAGGACAGAACCTTGAGGGACCCCACTGGTCACTGTGCACCACGATGATTGACTTCTGTCAACTACCACCCTCTGGGTCCTACTGCAGAGCCAATTCCCCAGCCAGTGGATAGTGGTGTGGTCAAGGCCGGAGTTAGCCAGTTTTGCTAAAAGGTGATCATGGGATACCAGATTGAAGGCTTTTTTAAAGTCAAGATATATGACATCAATCTCTTCCCCCTTGTCCGAGTGATAGGTCACCTGGTTGTAAAAGGAGATGAGATTGGTCAAGCAAGACCTACCTGCAACAAACCCGTGCTGGGTATCCCTCAAGATATTGCCATCAACTAGTCTGTTAAGGGTGGCCTCTTTGATAATCTTTTCCAAGACCTTCCCCAGGACAGAGGTCAGGCTGAAGGGCCTGTAGTTTGCCGGATCTACGTTCCTCCTTTTCTTGAAGATAGGCACCGTATTGGCCTTCTTCCAATCTTCGGGCACTTCACCAGAACACCAGGAGCTCTCAAAGATCCGTGCCAGGGGGTGAGCTATGATGCTTGCCAGCTTCTTGAGTACCCTTGGGTGTAAACTGACTTGAACCAGCCAGAAATCCCACAGCCCCTGCCAGCTTCTTCCACATGTCACTGCATGGGACCAAATTGTGGGGTCACCTCCACAACCCTGGATAAGAAGCTGGGCAACAAGGGTGCCAACACCTTCCTGCCCATGGGATGTGGGCTGCCCGCTGCAGGCATGTGTGTGACGGTGCGTATATGCATGAGGCATGGCCTGCAGCCAGCCTGCTCCTGGCATAGACTGCTCCTGCGGCCCCGAGCAGCCTCGTGCACCCTGGAATGCTGTCAGCCTGCTAGGGGCAATGTTCCATTTCCTGCAGTTTTCTGTGATGAACAGAAAACCCAAATCCCTGCACGACACTGCGAATCTGGGACAAATGTTGCCCTGGAGTCATGTACCCCAGGACTGGGACTTGATGTTTCCGTTCTGGGACTGTCCTGCCCAATTAGGGGTGGGTGGTCACCCTACCTTTTAGCATCACACTCTGGCACCAGATCTGCACTGGCCATAAGGGAAGAGCATCCCTCATTGGCCCACTGAACTAATTCTCAGGGAGGGGTTCTCCTTGAGGTTTATCATCCATTACCAATCTGACCCATGTCTTTTTAGCTTCACTGCTGAAGCATCCAGTCTAAATGTGTCCTCACAGCTGCCAGGGCCAGGGGAGAGCCCTCGCTGTAGCGAAGACCTGGATGTACATGCTACCCATTGCCTTTGTTACTGTTTGAGCTGGTGACACTTGGTGTGGAAAGGGCAGGAAGGTGTTGGCGCACTTGCTGCCCAGCCTCTTATCCAGGGTTGTGGAAGTGTGGGGTGGCCAGAACCAGAGGGGTTACTGTCATGAGCAATAAATATATGCTCTTGGAGACACCCAGGCAATTGTCTAGCAGTTAAGATTAGCTAATGCAAAGCTTGCAAGTTTGCAACCTGCAAGTGGAATTTGTCTGTCACAATTTAACCAAAGTGTTGAATCTAACTGTTTGCACTGATCATGGGACTGACTGGGCCCCCAAAATAAGCAAAACTACAAGATTAGCTGATCTAACAGGTTTTTTAAAGGTCAGCCATAACAAGATCTGACCACCTAATATAATTAGCACATTCCAAGGAATAAGAAACCAAGGGGTTGAGCTTGGGCAGAGTAATGCTAATTTCACACCTCAAAGTAATGTGGTATAATCTGCTTATTGGGTGAACCCAAGTTCGGGTGGTAACCTTTCATGATAATTTCTAACACCTTTTAATCCCATAGGGTAACAGCTATAGGGCAAGATTGTGAGTGTCTCTAAAGCCAACAGATTAGCTTAAGATAAGGCATAAAGGAATGCACATGTCAAGTAACCAGTTTGAAGGATGGGACAGAAGGACCATTGCAGTACCAAGCCTGGACCCTGGACTCCCAGTGTGAGTGAGGACTGGATCCTGACCAAGGGACCTTCTTGGTGACCCCTCGGACAGCGTTGATGGGGGATGCCTGACTTCGCTGGAACAACTTGGTGTGCACCTGGCAAAGAGGGACTGCCGATAAGTTGCCAATCCCATGTGGGAACTCTTTGTCATTTTGTCTATCTGTTTTTATTTACTATTAGCTCTTTATTATTGTACTATTTGTTTGTCGCATTAACCTTTCTG
This sequence comes from Gavialis gangeticus, assembly GCF_001723915.1. NCBI lineage: Eukaryota > Metazoa > Chordata > Crocodylia > Gavialidae > Gavialis > Gavialis gangeticus. Next base: position 49,145,586 of record NW_017728998.1, on the reverse strand, counting down.
TTGACTGTTGTATGCTAAGCTATAAGTAAATTTGCCTTTGCTTCACTCCCGACTCGCCTCCTTGATCCTGAACCCAGCAGCCTAACAGCTGATGCACTCACAGCGCCTAGCCGGCCTGTGACAGAGGTGACCCCACAATTTGGTTCCATGCACTGACATGTGAAAGAAGCTGGCTGGGGCTATGGGATTTCTGGCTGGTTCAGAAAAACAAAGACTTTTAGAACAGAGAAGCAGCAGGAACCTGACATTTTCTGAGCATCCTGCTGTGCGGACCATGGGGAGGTAGGGAGAGTCAAAAGCAGGGTTTGGTCAATGGCTCTGCCTATGCACTCTGGCTGGTCAATGCCTGGGCTCTGAAAAGCTGTTCAGCTCTTTCATTGCTGTAGGCCTGTGAGATCCCTGATGGTGGAAGAATGGACTTGGTCCTTGCCACAGGTGATGACCTGGTGAGGGGTCTGTGGGTACTTGACCACCTGGGCGACAGTGACCATTGCCTGCTGGAATTTACTATCCAGAGCAGGGTGGTGAAAGTGAACAGCAAGGCAGAGGTCCTTGACTTCAAGAGAGCTGACTTCTGTAAGCTAAGAAGGTTAGTAAGAGAGGCATTGAGGTCTTGGATCTTCAATGAGATGGGAGTCCAAGATGGGTGGTTGTTCCTCAAGGAGACGATCCTCTGAGCTCAAAGGGAGTCAGTTCCAATGTGCACCAAGGGGGGCAAGAGTGCTAAGAAGCCCCCATGGCTCAGCAAAGGCATCCTGGGATGTGTGAGGGCAAAAAAGGAGGCATACAAACAGTAGAAGCAAGGGGCGATCACCAAGGAGGATTATACCTCCATTGTTCATGACTGCAGGGAAGCTATTAGGAAGGCCAAGGCAGAGATGGAGCTAGGGCTAGCAACCAGAATTAAAGATAATAAGAAGTCCTTTTTTAAATACATAGGAAGTAAGAAGAAGGCACCGGGTAACGTGGGGCCCCTACAGGACAGGCTTGGCAATCTGGTGATTGCTGCAAACGAAAAAGCTAACCTCTTTAATGAATTCTTTGCCTCCATATTCCTGAACAGGGACTGGGACATCTCCCCCACTAGAATTGTGGACAGACCCAGGGGAGGCACCACCATGCCTAGGGTCAGGGACGACCTAGTTAGGGAACTTTTGGAGGGGCTGGATGTGTTTAAATCAGTAGGTCCAGACGCTCTTCACCCGAGGGTGCCACGGGAATTGGCGGGGGTCATAGCGGGTCATGAGCACTTGAGGGGCACTGGCCAGGTACCAGAGGATTGGAAAAGGGCCAGTGTGGTCTCCATTTACAAGAAGGGG
>NW_017728998.1:49136181-49143972 GCF_001723915.1 Gavialis gangeticus | reverse complement strand
CACAGTCAGATGGGTTGCAAATTGGCTAGATGGTGGCACACCGAGAGTGGTGGTGGATGGGTCATTTTTGACTTGGAGGGATGTGGGCAGTGGAGTCCCCCAGGGCTCGGTCCTGGGACCTGTACTGTTCAACATCTTTATCAGCAATCTGGATGTGGGTGTGGAAGGCATGCTGTCCAAATTCGCTGATGACACCAAGTTGTAGGGAGAAGTGGGCACGCTGAAGGGGAGGGACAGAATTCAGGTAGATCTAGACAAATTACAAAGGTGGGTGGGTGAGAATAGGATGGAATTCAACACAGACAAGGGCAAGGTACTGCATGTAGGGTGAAGGAACCAGCAGCACACCTGTAGGTTGGGGAACACCCTTCTCGTCAATACGGTGGCAGAAAGGGATCTTGGAGTCATTGCTGACTCCAGGATGAACATGAGCTGCGCATGCGAGGAAGCAGTCAGGAAGGCTAACCACACCTTGTCGTGCATCTACCATCACAAGCAGGTTCAGGGAGGTGATCCTTTCCCTCTATGTTGCATTGGTCAGGCCACAGTTGGAGTACTGAGTCCAGCACTTCAAGAGGGATGTGGCTTGCATTGAGAGGGTCCAGAGGAGGGCCACTTGCATGGTCAAGGGGCAGCAGGCCAGGCCCTACGAAGAGAGGCTAATGGGCCTGAACCTATTCAGCCTCCACAAGAGAAGGCTGAGAGGGGATCTGGTTGCCATTTACAAACTCATCAGGTGGGACCAGCGGGAATTGGGGGAGGCTCTGTTCCCCCGGGCACCACCCAGGGTTACTAGGAATAATGCCCACAATTCATTAGAGAGAAGGTTCAGCCTGGACATTAGGAATCATTACTTTACAGTTAGGACTGCCAGGCTCTGGAATGGGCTCCCAAGTGCAGTGGTGCTCTCTCCTACCTTGGGGGTCTTCAGGAGGAGGCTGGACAGATATTTGCCTGGGGCAATATGACCCCGGCACCCGTTCCTGCCTGGGGCAGGGGGTCGGACCTGATGATTTGTTTAGGTCCCTTCTAACCTTAAGCACTATGATACTATGACAATGCAGGACTGTGAGCCAGGAGGCATTAAAGTAGCTCAGTGCCTGGCATACTGGAACTGTGAGAGCACATAGTATCAAGAGCACTTGCAACTTGTCTATGCTGCCTTTCACTAGTTCCTGGCTCCATTGCATTAGCAACAGCTGGGACTGCAGTCCTGAGTGTATCCTGGTACCAGAAGAGGCAAAGTTTCATAGGTAGATGCCTAGAGCTATGTTTTCTGACCTTTAGCAGCACCTCTTCTTGAAACAATGGGAAGAAACAGCAGTAGTAGTGCATAGAGCACAGGATGGAGTGTCAGGGCACCTGGGGTTTATTTCAAGATCAATTTCCTATGTGGATATGTTTGCCCATTTGTAATGATGAGGAAACAGAGCCTGCTCCATACAGGCTTTGAGACGCATAGATCAAGTGAGTGTGGTAACCTTCCCTTGGCCATGCCTCCACGTGACTCATGAGGCTTCAACTGTCTCGGTATGCTACAGCTCACAGACCTAATGCCCTATTTCTGCTCCTTCCCTTTGACCTCTCCTGCATGTTTCTGAACCAGAGGGGAATTCTCAGTCTTTCCTCCCAAGCCATCTCCATTCCTCGTGTTCTCTGGCACTGCAGACAGCTCCTTTCTTTGCCTGTGGCTCTGGCGCTGAACTGGGTGGGGGGCAGTCTATCAAACTCCCTGCCTATCCAGATGCCCCCCATCTCCTACCCCATAACTTATCTAAGATATTTCATTTCCTTTCCATACAGAAAGCCAACATGCTCACTCAGGACTCGCTCACTCCCAGCTTGATAGCTTCTCCAACCTCCCAGACACCCACTTCTCCCCTCTAACATAATGCTACAAGATCATCTTCCTTGACCTTTATTTTCATTATTCTCCCTCTTCCCCCGCCACTGCCTTCACCCAATCAAAGGGCATGTCTACACAAGACACTTCTGTGCAGCGGCTATTGCGCATTTATTTAGTACTTGTATAAGCAAGTACTAAATAAATGCGCAGGAACTAGAGTTATTGCACAGTAGCACTAGCAAATGCCTTTTAAGTGATGCTACTATGCAGTAGCCTAATAATACTATTACACAGTAGCCAATTAGCACTACCTGTGCTGTGATGTGCTATTTTGCAGTATTATTTGGCTACTGCATGGTCAGCATCTCATGTAGATGTGCTCACCGAGTGGCATTCAAGCTTTGCCCCCTGCTGCCTTGTCTTATATCACTTTTCACATGCTTCCTCCATCACCAGCCTGGCTCACTCCCTTTTACTTTCTCATGCCAATATCTCCAAATACTTTACCTCCAAACATGGCTACTCTCCTCTCATCCCTAATCTTCTTCCTACGTAACTCTCTGTGCTAATTAAAAAGTTAGGCGACTGTGGTGTTGATGCCTACACAGTCAGGTGGGTCGCAAAGTGGCTGGAGGGCCGCACCCAGAGAGTGGTGGTGGATGGGTCATTTTCAACCTGGAGGGATGTGGGCAGTGGGGTTCCCCAGGGCTCGGTCCTCAGGCCCGCACTGTTCAACTTCTTCATCAGTGACTTGGACGAGGGGGTGAAAAGCAAATTCCCAGATGACACCAAGATGTGGGGAGAAGTGAGTACGCTAGAAGAGAGGGACAGGCTACAACTAGATCTGGACAGGTTACAGGGGTGGGCAGATGAGAATAGGATGGGTTTCTATTCTGAAGAGTGCAAGGTACTGCACCTGGGGAGGAAGCCCCAGCCTGTAGCTATGCTGCTGGTTAACTCCCTTCTCCTCAGCGCAGAGGCAGAAAAGGATCTTGGAATCCCTGTTGATTCCAAGATAAACATGGACCGCCTGGGTGAGGACGTGGCCAGAAAGGCTAACTGCACCATGTCATGCATCCACAGATGCATCACGAGCAGGTCCAAGGAGGTGATTCTCCCCCTGTATGGAACATTGGTCAGGCTGCAGTTGGAGTACTGTGTCCAGTTCTGGGCACCACACTTCAGGAGGCATGTGGACAGCACTGAGAGGGTCCAGAGGAAGGCCACTTGCATGATCAGGGGGCAGCAGGGCAGGCCCTACGGGGAGAGGTTAAGGGACCTGAACCTGTTCAGCCTCCACAAGAGAAGGCTGAGGGGGGATCTGGTGGCCTACTATAAACTTGTCAAGGGGGACCAGCAGGCAATGGGAGAGTCCCTGTTCCCCCGAGCACTACCTTGAGTAACAAGGAATAACAGCCATAAGCTGACAGAGTAGATTCAAGCTAGACATTGGGAGGCGCTACTTCACAGACAGGGCGGCTAGGACCTGGAACCAACTTCCAAGGGAAGTGGTTCTCGCTCCCACCCTGGGGGTCTTCAAAAGGAGGCTGGATAATCACCTTGCCAGGGTCATTTGACCCCTGTACTCTTTCCTGCCCATGGCAGGGGTTTGGACTTGATGATCTGCTCAGGTCCCTTCTGACCCTACCAACTATGAAATTATGCCTAGGGGGAGCCAGTCAGAACTGGTAGGAAAGAAAACTGTTAAAACTTTTGTTTTTACATGACAAATTTTCTTGGGAAATTTGTTATATTGAAAGTTTTCCATTTTTGGACAAATTGCCTTTTTTGGCTAAATGGATGGTTGTTTTCCAAAATAAAAAAAATATGGGCTTTTCTTCCATTTTCAAAGGGAAGAAAGACAGAAGTGATTAGCTGAGTTAGTCTAAAGCAGGGGTTGGCAAAGTTTTTGGGAACACCCCAGCGCCTAACTTTAACTTGTAAGATGTTGAAGTGCCAGGGGAGGACATTGAAGGAATGGCAAGGGGCCTGTAACAGGGGGCCTTCTTGGGACCAATTTAACTGTGGCCCACCCACCTGTTTCTGGGCTAACCACCTGCCTTCTTGCCCACCACACCTTGTTGTTAATTAGTTAAATGATGTAATTAAGCAGCAGGCTGCCCATTTCCTGCCCCGATGCCAAGGGGCACTATCTGTGGCTCCATACCTCCCCTACACTGCAGCCCAAGCCTCACAGATGGCATCTCAATGTTATCATTATCACTGGCCCCCACACTGGGCCCCAGAATCCTTCTAATTGAACCCTGCCTGGATTCCTCTCCTCAGGCAGTCCCACCCACCTTCATCCTGGGCAGCATAGCTCCCTGAACTGCTTCCCCTTCAGGTGTGGTCCCCCCGGGACCTTCAGCTCACTAGCCCTGGCCGCCTCCAGGCCAGCCGGAACCCCAGACCCTCAGCTCTGGACGTTCCTTGCGGTGGATCCCCAGCCCTTAGACCCTTTCAGTCCTGGCCCCAGCATTGACTAGTACAGGGAAGTCAAGACAGGCATGAGTCCATGGCCTCACTCTTTCTCCATGGGGTCCACCCTCCTGACCCTCCAACAATGGGGTAACCCACCCAGTTGTGGCAGCTAGGGGCTAAGGTGCCCCAACCCACTTTTCACCAGGGTGGTGACTGACCTGGCATTTCCTGGGGGCTCCCGCACCACTGAGAGCCCCACCAGGCCACCCACTTGGTGCAGTTCTAGGTTACAACCAGGACCAGGAGCCTCCTTACCATCCCCTACAGCTCCTCCCTTACCTCCAGATGATACTAGCAGCCCTGCAGCCAGACAACACTGTTGCCTAGCCTCTAGCAGCGAAGCTGCCCTGTTTATATGGGCAGCCCTTGGTTCAAAATGGCTGCCCTCATCAGGCACCTGGCAGCTGCCAGCTCCAGGCCCTTAAAGTGGCAGGACCCACAGTCCCCTGCCACAGGGCCCAATCCTTATTGTGGTGGTGCAGATCCAGCCCCTTCCCTGTTGTGCACACCAGAGGTGTGTGTGCACTCACTGCAAGCAATGAGCCATGCCGGGGCTCCAGAGACCTCAGTGCAGCTGCTTGCAGCCTTCCCATTGCCTGCTGTGAGCAGCCCGGTTTCTGTGGTGGGTGGCAGGGGCCTGCCCAGAGTTAGGCTGGCTGTGGTGGGCAGCTGGGAGGCTGCAAGTGGCTGCACTGAGATCTCTGGAGCCCTGACTCAACTTGTTGCTGGTGGTGGGTGCATGCATACCTGTGGGTGGGCAGTGGGGTTGCTGCAAGGGCCCCAATCCTTGTGGCAGCACAGCCCTGGCCCCTTCCCAGCCATCCGCTCCAAGGTGTATTTGCCAAGTAAAATGCCTTCACCTGCCACACTCTAGCACATTTGTCAGGGGCTACTGACCTGTGGTCTAAAGTCAGGCAGCCAGGAGGCACCTTAGAGACTAATTGTTTCAGTGAGGTACGAGCTTTCATAGGCAATAATCTACTTTATTAGATGCTATCAGGAGCTAAAGGATCACTGTTGGTCAGGATCAGATTGTGATGTCACTTGCAAGATGCCATCTAGCATCATATTGGGGCACTAGATTAGCATTGGCCTTAAGGAAAGAGCATGCCCTGACAACCCACTGAGCCTTTTCTTGGGGGTTTCCCTGAGGTCTCCCATCCATTACCATTGGTTTCCCATTCATTATCCTTAAGTATCTGATGAAGTAGGTTGTTGCCCATGAAAGTTGATGCCTCTCTGAGACAACAGTCTCTAAAATGCTAAAAATTAATCAAACAACTGAAACATTCCTACTGGAGGGGAAAATTAACCCGTTGTATTTCTTTTGATCCATTTCATGCAAACAACTTGCTCTTTTCCAACTAGTTCTAAAGCCAACCAAATAAAACTGGTAGCTGACACTTGGTAACAAGACAAATGATTGATGCAAACATATACTCAGATATGCTCTGTTCAGTTGTGCTCCTCCCAGTGCCTCACCTTGTGTCACTTGTCTCCCTAGAATGTAAGCTGTCCAGTACAGTGTCCTAACAGAGGGCTGTAGATGCTACTGTAGGATGTATATTGAACAATAATACCTATTATTCTTATTGAAGGAAAGCCTGTGGGACTTGTGTTCCTAACTCCCTTAGGTAGTATTGAAAATTCAACCATAAAGCTACTGATGAAGTTGTGACAGCCAGAAGCGCCCAGAGGTTGGTTATGAGCAACAGATGGCTTTGTTGTAGCTACCTGATTGCTTTGCTAGTAGGGCATTCAGCTGAGCCCCCTGAGGTGTTATTTGCCTTTTCTGCTTTTGGAGACACAGTACATCACCTCTCTTCCTGCAACATATTTCCCATCTCTTATTTAATAGCATCTGACAAACCAGCATTGGGCCAATCCTAGTGAAATGGGACCTTACTTTTTATGTGAAACATTATTTCTATGAAACTAAGACCAGGAGGGGCAGCCAGACCATCACGTTTGTCGCCCTTTAGTTCACAGGCCCACAAATTTAATCTAAGTACCTTATATCTGGCTCAGAGGCTTCAGTTTTCCCAAATATTTCAGTCCTTAAATACCTAAAATGTGAACCACAGAGAGAGAATGGGAGAGATCACAGTTCCACTAGTGCCTGAGGCCTCTGCAGTGGCATATGGTTGAGGTGACAGATGCCCAAATGAACCCTGCTCAATGCAGAGAAAAGTGAAAAAAACAATCCAAAGTCTCTGCTAGTCTGATGTGGGGGTGGGGAAATCTCTCCCCAATCCCAAATTTGGCAACCAATATGACCCCTGAGCACATGAGCAAGAGGCACTTGGGTAGAGTCTCTGCGTACTGGTCTGCACAGCTCAGTATCCCATCTGTAGCCATGGCCAAGCGCTCCTGTTTCTGGAGAAGATGAAAGGAAACAAACAAACTGGAAGCCAAATTGTAGCAGGGGAAAACATTTCCTTCCTGACCTCTATGGGAGTGACCAGCTGCAGCTCTGAAGCATGAGATTTTCTTATGTCTTCCCATGCAGATTGAACTTGTTGCCCCCAAATCTTAACACAGTGATGTCTACTACTGCCTAAACTAAAGGGTCTTACTCTGTGTGTTGTGGCCCAGCACACTGAGCTATGAAATGCTCACAGTTACCACTAGAGAGAAGCATGCATGGAGTGGACATGGAGTACCTCAGCAAGGCATTCTTTATCATATGGGAAGGATTAGGGTATGGAGTTGCAGCTAGCAAAGGACATGAAGGGTAACAAGAAGGGTTTCTACAAGTATGTTTGTAGTAAGAGAAGAACCAGGGGAAGTGTGGGTCTGTTACTGAATGGGGGAGGCAACTTTGTGACAGAGGATGCAGAAAAGGCTGAAGTGCTCAGTGCCGCCTTCGCCTCAGTCTTCACAGAGAAGGTCAGCTCCCAGACTACTGCTCCAGGCAGCACAGTTTGGGGAGGAGGTGAGCAGCCAATAGTGGTGAAAGAACAGGTTAGGGACTGTTTAGAAAACCTGGACATACATATGTCCATGGGCCTGGGTGGGATACACCCGACAGTGATGAGGGAGTTGGCTGATGTGATTGCAGAGCCATTGGCCATCATCTTTGACAGCTCATGGTGATCAGGAGAGGTCCCAGATGATTGGAAAAGGGCAAACATAGTGCCCATACTTAAGAAAGGGAAAAACGAGGATCCAAGGAAATACAGACCAGTCAGCTTCACCCCAGTCCCTGGAAAAATCATGGAGCAGATCCTCAAGGAATCTATTTCAAAGCACCTGGAGAAGAAGAAGATGATTAGGAGAAGTCAACATGGATTCACCAAGAGCAAGTCATGCTTGACCAACCTGATTGGCTTCTGTGACTGGCTCTGTGGATGTGGGGAGACCAGTGCATGTGATATACCTTGATTTAAGCAAGGCTTTTGATACGGTCTCCCACAACATTCTCGCAGGCAAGCTAAGGAAGTACAGGCTGGATGAATGGACTG
>NW_017728998.1:49134047-49135543 GCF_001723915.1 Gavialis gangeticus | reverse complement strand
ACTGTGTAATCATCTACATCACAGCCTGTCAGTTTATTTACGAGAATAGAATGCGATACTGTATCAAAGGCCTTCTTAAATTCTAGGTAGATGACATCTACATCAACTCCTGCATCTAAGTATTTTGTGACCTGGTCAGAAAAAGAAACAAGATTAGCCAGGCAGGATCCACCTGCAATGAACCCGTGCTGATTTACTTTCAGCATTATTTCCCCTGCTGGGATCCCACAAATGTGATCCTTAATGATTTTTTCAAGAGTTTTCCCAAGGATAGAGGTGAATAACTGGCCTATAGTTTCATGGTTCATCCCTCCTCCCCTTCTTGAAAATAGGGACCACATTCGCACTTTTCCAGTCCTCTGGGACCTGACCTGAGCAACATGAGTACTCAAACAGCTGTGCCAGTGGCTGTGCTATGGCACTGGCCAATTCCTTCAGCACCCTTGGATGAAGTTAATTTGGGTCTGCTGATTTGAACACATCCAGCCCCTCCAAGTGCCCCTTCACTAAGTCTGCACTAACCATTGGTCTCCTGGTGTCCCTCCTGTGTCTATCTATGATCCAGCTGGGAGATTTGTCTTGGTCTGCATCTAGGAATACAGATGCAAAGAACTCATTGAAGAGCTCGGCTTTGTCTCCCCTCTCTGTCACCAATTGCCTTGGTTTGTCCTGTAGGGGTCCTATGCTACCTTGCACCTTACTTTTGCTCCCTATATACCTGAAGAAGGACTTTTTGTTGTCCTTAATTTTGTTGCCAGCCTACATTTTAAGCCTGCTTTGACCTTCTTAACTGATTCCCTGCAAGTGCAAGCCTGGGAGGTATACTTGGTAGCTACCCCTGTTTCCACAGCTTATATACCTCTTTCTTTGACCTTAGGCCGGGGTGGGCAAAATGCATCCAGTGGGCCGGATGCGGCCCACCAGGCCATTCTATCTGGCCCACAAGGCCCCTAAAATATTTAGAAAATTAATATTTACCTGTCATGGGGCCCCCGATGACTTGCCAAAACTCAGTAAGTGGCCCTCTGCCCAAAATAATTGCCCACCCCTGCCTTAGGCTTTCCTGGGCTTCCCTGTTCAGCCAAGAGGGCTTCTTGGCCCCTTTGTCCCTTTTTATGTGCAATGGGATTGTCTCCTTCTGCACCCATAGGATCACTCTCTTGAGGAACAACCACCCTTCTTGGACCCCCATTTCACCGATGCTCTTAAGCTTTAACGTCTCACTAAGTAATCTCCAGAGCGCATTGAAGTTAGCCTTTCTGAAGTCTAGCACTTCAGCCCTGCTCGTTAGTTTACTCACCCTTCACCGGAGAGCGAATTCAATCAATCAATGGTCCCTGTCCCCTAGGTTACCTTGTACTTGCAGATTCCCAACTAGGTCATCCCCTATAGCTAACACCAAGTCCAGCAAGACATTTTCGCCTAGTTCAACAAGAACAAATGCAAAGTCCTGCACTTCAGATGGAAGAATCCCATGCACTGGTACAGGCTGGAGG
>NW_017728998.1:49122273-49129047 GCF_001723915.1 Gavialis gangeticus | reverse complement strand
AACCTAGCCAAAGGGCTTCTAAATCTAATAGACAATTCATTCATGGATGGGCTAAAGGGCTTTGTCGCAGAAATACTTAAGAGTAAAAAGCATCAAAGTCAAGTTTAGACTGCCATCCAACTATATGATGGAGAATATAGGTTTGTGGAAGAGTGCCACCTCTGTCTCTCCCCAAAAACTCTGTTCTGTGACAATTTGGTTAATATGGGCTCTTTAGGTAACCCTGAGTTGTAATGCGAGTTGGATGCATTCCTGAGGGAGGGAGGAAACCTGCTCCTTCTGCCTATGTGACTGGAATTGCATACCTGGGTGAGGGGCTTATGCTCCCTATTGTTAAGCAATGCCAACCTGATTGGGAGGGGGCTAGAGACTCTGCCAGTCTGCCCAGCAACCAGTGATGCATTTCAAATTGGTTTGCTGGCATCCAACAGGTGCTGGCCTCCATGCCTTATGAGGTTATAAGGACTATATAAGTTAAGGACTGCCCAGGAGGAGGGGAGTAGCCATGATGAAAATTCAGAGAGAGAGAAGAGCTGGACCATCTGAAACTTGCTCTCTCTCTTGAAACTCATGATCAACGAACTGCCTGCCTCCAGAGGGAATCTTCACCTGCCTCTGAATGATACTTGTAAGTAAGCTACCTGAGATCTAACTAGATATATAGCTTGCAGCAACTCAGATGCGTGGTCAAAGGCTATCCTGGCCACCCTGTTTGCTCTATGGGATTTCTCTGATACTACTCAACTCTGTACCCTATTCCAACCCTACTCCTTGTAACCAATAAAGTTCTCCTTTGTACTTATTGGGAGCGGGTCTAGATTATGCCTTGTGGTCCCCTTGGTTCAGCTGACTAAGGGAGACCACTACTTGTGCTTCCAACTGAGGGAAGCACCCCAAGTTCTTGAAGTGAGTCAAGTACCCTTGAGGGCTACTAGACCTGAGTTTCCCAGGGGCACAGTGCCAGGATCAAGCCCATCCCTGGGTGGTGGCATCTATACCCCCAGGCTGGTGGGTGTGCTCCAGGAAGGGGGTCAGCCAGACGTGAGGTGCCTCCAGGGAGGCACTTAGAGCCTGAAAGGTGGTCGGGCACAGTGAGATGGGTGGCTCAGCGTAAGAGCACCCCCTACTGCCCTGCCACATGCTAAATATGAGCGAACAGTGTGCCCTTGTTGCCAAGATGGCTAACAGCATACTGGGCTGCATTGGTAGGTGTGTTGCCAGCAGGTCAATGGAAATGATTATTCCTCTCTATTCACCATTGGTGAAGCCACATCTGGAGTACTGTATTCAGTTTTGCCCCCTGGCCCCCGCCCCTCCCCAGTACAGAAAGGATGTGGACAAATTGGAAAGGGTCCAGCAGAGGGTAATAAAAATGGTTCATGGGCTGGGGGACATGACTTATGAGGAAAGATTGAGGGAACTGGGCTCATGTAGTCTAGACAAGAGAAGACTGAGAGGGGTTTAATAGCAGCCTTTAGCTCCCTGAAGGGTGGTTACAAAGGGGACAGAGCTAGACTGTTCTCAGTGGTGGCAGATGACAGAACAAGGAGCAATGGTTTCATATTGCAGCAAGGGAAGTTTAGGTTAGATATTAGGAAACATTTTCTCACCAGGAGAATAGTAAAACATTGGAACAGTTTACTCAGAGAGGTGGTGGAATCTCCATCCTTGGGGGTTTTTAAGACCCAGATAGACAAAGCTTTGGCTGGGATGATCTAGTTGGGGATGGTTCTGCTTTGAGCAGGGGGTTGGACTAGATGATCTCTTGAGGAGACCATTTATCTCTTCCAACCCTAATGGTGTATGATTCTATGACCAGCTTCATTTACTAGCTCAGTGTGCTGGGGACACACACACATATAGAGATGACCATGAACTTGGAGCAAAAATCCATGAGAATAGCTTTTTCTTTGGGTGCAGTCCTTCCAACGCTCAGGAGGGAACTGATGGATGAAGCTGAGAGGGAAGTGGGGGTTTGGCAGGTTGCTAACAGAGACTACCATTGTGGAGAAACTCAAATATTTCTAGGATTGCTGTGAGAGCAGAGGAGACAGAGGATGGCCTTTGTCTGTGAGTGGGAAGGCTGCATTTTGGCAGGCTTCTTGGAAGGAACAGCTGTCTGTTGCAAGACCATCTGCTGGTAATCACACAATTAGAGATACCAAGGAAGGAGCAGACCACTGGGGTCACTCATGCTGGTCTTCACCCCCACCTCAAAACAGCCTTTCTAAAGATGCTGTCTGCCTTATCAAACCTGCTGCAACTTGCCTGCCTCCCCAGGGCTCCCAGCCTGCTGCCCAACTGTTCAGAATTCTTCCATGCAGTGTAGTCGAGTCTTTTGGCCATTACAGCTTAGCCTGCTCATCTTCACAAACTGTGGTTCATTAATCAAAATGCATTGTCTTTATTAGACGGCAAGCTTGGGGCAGGGACTGTGTCTTCCACTCTTCTTGGACAGTACCTAATGGAATTGGTCCCCATCCTGATATAAATGCTAACCTGTGATTCCTCATAGGAAATTGAGCCTGTGTCCCTCCCCAGCTCTTTGTCCTTCAGTCCTTATGTTATTGTCTTTAGTTGCCCCTTTTTCAGTTTTGCCACATTCTTCTAGTAAAACTGTGTCTGATCACCTGAGAAGTAGATAATGGCTTGGACTCTAGTTTAGTCTTTGCCTGTCTCTTGTTAACCAGCCACAGGGTCTGGCCTGGGTCTTGCTCAGAATAGGGGTGATGATGGACAGGTAGGAGGAGCTGCAGAAAAGGATTGTGGGGCATCAGCAGAGTTGGGTGTTGTCCCAGATTGAAATGGAAAAGGGGGTACAGGTGGACTTTGTCTACGCTCTGACAAATATAGCTTTTAGGTAAATGAAAAACCCATTGGCAAATGTTGGTCAAATCCAGGTCTATTTTCCTGGGGGTGCATCTTGTATGGAGCTCAGTGAGTGGCCACTCTGTCTATCAGTAATAGCCCAGAGACCATTTGTCCCAGCCTTAGGGAGGCTCCTGGCTCTTGCTGGGGTGTCCCAGGCAGCTCCACTTGCCCTGGAGAGAGCAGGGCTGAGGGCATATAATCCTCCTTGCTTTCTGTCCAAATCTTGACCTTTTGACCAGGCTCCGTCACTCTCAAGAAGCCTAAGCTGTGATCTAGTGGTGTCAGGTGTAAGGGTTGCTTCCTCTGTTACCAGAACTGATCAAAAGCCTTTATCCTCATTAATTCTGTTCCTTCTCGTCCTCAGGACTTCTAGTGTTTCCAGGCTTCTTTATGTTGTAGGGATAGACGTTTTCCCATCCCACACCTTCTTTCCTCTCTCCAATCTCAAGGCACTGTTGCAGGTGAGAGGATATTACCACCAATGAGCAAAGTATGGCATCAAGAGGGGATGTGCCCATGGTCACAACGGAAGATAGGGGGAGACCCAACTCCTTGCTTCTCTGCCCTGACTCTACTACACTGCACTCTATTGTCCCCTTTGCAGGTCCATGCCCCTCGCTCCTCCACACCAATCATTCTCACCCTTTTGATTCCACAGCCCACTTCCCCCCATCTGCTGCCTGACAGCTCCTCTGCTTCTAGCTTCAGAGCCCCCTCCCTGCACAGCTCTGCCTGTTAACAGAACATTAGCCTGCCTGAAACAGGACACTAAAGCAGCTCTCCTGCTTCCTAGCTGGAGAGGGAACGCATATGGAGCATGATGCTGCCTGTCCCTGATGGAACGTCCAGGGCAGTTGGCTGACCCCAGCCCATATCCACTCTCGTGGCCCACCCACAGCACCTCCATAGTCCACCAGCAGCCACCAGTGGAGAATCACTGCTTTAGGCATCTGCTCAAGCCAGATGAATGCAGTTACCACTACGGATCTATTCCTTGGTGGATATTTGGCTGGATGAGAAAGTAACTGAATGAGTTTTGTCTCTGTTCAGGGGAGGCTTAACCGTGTAATATGAGAGGGAGGAAACTGCAGGTCAGGATGGAGGGGCAGTAGCAGAGCTCTTGGGGCCCAGTCTGGAACTGGTCAAGATTATTACACATTTGGCTTCAGGTGCCTTGGCATAGCATAACCCATTCGTCTTCCCAGCCAACATGAGACTTCAAGTGAAGGCCAGGTCCCTCACCAAGGTACTAGAGAGGACTAACTCCTTGCTTTCCATACCTGGCCCCTCCCAAGAGTGAGCCCCTCCTTGACCTTCCTGAGCAGAATCCAGGAAGGCCATTAAGTGCTTCCACTGAATGGTGCAATAGACTGGAGGTCAGAAAAGGCAGCCTGTGCTCAGCATTGCGGGAGATCAGAGCTGCTGAGGTTTGATGTGAGAGGAAGTGAATGGGTCAGCGTGGCTGGGGAGGCGGGAGGGGGAGCAGGCGGGCTGCACGGAGCGCTGTTGTGAATGGAATGCGATTAACAGCAGACGTGTTGGCCGGTGGCCAAGCACGTCACTGCTGCATTGGGTGTTCAAGGAGATTGTTGCATAGAGAAGGTGGGGCTGGGGGTAGGAGCTATGATGGGGCAAAACAGAGGAGGTGTCTCCTCAGTCTTATGGTCACGATGGGCTGGTTGGGCCTATGTAACCTGCTCTGATTCACAGGAGGTTCCTGCTTTTAGGCTGAGTGGAGTCTAAACCCAGGACCTGAAACTTTGTGAACCACTCACACCCTACACACAGAGGTAGCTGTTTTCTCCCACGGTGCAGAGGCAGAACAAAGCCTCCTTGCCTTAGACAGACGATGTGGTCTAGTGAGCTGAGCATGGGGGTGGGTGCCAGGAACCCAGGGCTTCACTCCCAGCTGTGACTCTGACTCCTGCCCAAGTTTCTTGCTGGTGCCTGTCTCCCTGGGGTGGTGGGGAGCATCTGCATAGCACTTCCCCAGGTTCTGGTATTCTGGTCAGGGTTTAATGTAGAGGCCCTGCCAGCTAATGCTCTGGTTACAAGTGCACACCATGTTTTCCAATACAGACCCACTCAGGCACTGGTTTGAGCACCCTGTGCAGAACCTCTGCACAGCCCTCCAGCTCTCTGCATAGATCCCTGTGGCCTCCGGTGTACTTTGAACTCAGTATTCCAGAGCCACCACCTTCCTGGCTATCACCTGAAGCACCACTGAGCTGAACTCAGAGCTTGGCTCTGGGGAAGAAGGCAGAAGCTCAGGGTCTAGGCCAGACATGCTGGTGGGTGGGAGGCCTGGAAGAGGAACAGGAGCAATCTTTGAAGCCAAGGACCCAATTCTCCTCTGACTTACTCCGGTACAAACCAGGAGTACTGCCACTGGAGTTGCACCGACTTAAGTGAGAGAAGGATCAGGATTCAGTTTCCCAGCCACCAATCCAGCTCAAGGGGAGGTGATAACATTGCTTCTTATACCGGGCACTTCTGCCATGCCCAGCAGCACCCCAGCCTTCCCTGTAAAGAAGTCCCCTACAGAACCAAAGAAGCAGTGGCTGCTGGACCCTGGATGTCAGAAAGGCAGCCCATACTTGGGAGCAGTAGGCAGCAGTATGCGAGACCTGGCACAGCAATGTGGGGAGTGCAGCTGGCCTTGCATGCCAAACCTTGGCCTCTCTGTCAGGGTAAATGCCAAGGCAGGGGCCCCAGCCAGGCAGGGAAGCACCTTTTGGAGAGTTCATTCACTCAGCACCAACAAGAGAACAGCTGCTGCTGTGTGTAACAAAAAGGCCTTTCTTGCCCAAGCATTGGGGTTGATGAAAATCTAGTGGGTGGCTGCCTCCCTGTGAAAGGGAACTCTGTTGTCCATTGCAGCAGGGGCAATTTCTATGCAGATAATCTGCTCATGCTGCAGAATCTGAGGATGCCTGGATTGATGGTCAGAGCCCCATTGCTTGCTGTGGAGAGAGCAGGGGACAGGGTAGGAGCAAGTGCTGAGGCAGGGCCATGGATTATCCTGCCTGTGGGATGGAAGTGCAGCTTGTGGTGAAATCAACACCATCCAGAAAAACCATTTGTTCTGTAGCTCCCAGAGCCAGCTGTTTCCCAGGCTGCGGGCTGCCTGGCCTGTAATGCTAGACTCCAGCACTGACAGGCATGCAGCTTCTCACTGAGCAAAAGAAACTGGGGGGACCTTTTCGTTCTGTGCCAGGCTCCAAGCTAGTTTTGCTAGTGCTGAGAACTGAGGCATTCTCCCTCATGCTATTCCTACCTCCTCAGCCCTGTGATGAAGCCACACCTGAGTTGGTTGTGGTTCAGTCGTGTCTCTACCCCAACATCTTAATAATGGGATTATCTCATTTCAGGAGGAAGAAAGATAAGGGCAGGGATTATATACAAGGGTCTCTGATATAAATTTAAGGATTACCTGGAGGGCTTAGATGTGTCCAAGTTGGCGGGCCGGGATGACCTTCATCCACGGGTGCTGAGGGAATTGGCTGGTGTCATTGCGGAGCCACTGGCACGGCTGTTCGAGGACTCCTGGTGCTCGGGCCAAGTCCCTGAGGACTGGAAAAGGGCCAATGTGATCCCTATTTTCAAGAAGGGGAAGAAGGAAGAGCCTGGCAACTACAGGCCAGTCAGCCTCACTTCTATCCTGGGGAAGGTCTTTGAAAAAATTATCAGGGCCACATTTGTGAGAGCCCTGCAGGGGAAGTGATGTTGAGGGGTAACCAGCATGGGTCCATGCCAGGCCGATCCTGCCTGACTAACCTGGTCTCTTTCTATGACCAGCTAACAAAGAGCTTAGATGTGAAGGAGGAAGTCGATGTCATCTTCTTGGACTTCCAGAAGGCCTTCGACACAGTGTCCCACCCAATTCTGGTGGGCAAGCTGAGG
>NW_017728998.1:49110414-49121968 GCF_001723915.1 Gavialis gangeticus | reverse complement strand
TGTAAGGGTGGCCAGAGCCTGGAATAGGCTTCCCAGAGAGGTGGTGCTCTCACCTTCCCTGGAAATCTTCAAGAGGAGACTGGATAGGCACCTGGCTGGGGTCTTATGACCCCTGCCACCCCCAGTGCTCCTTCCTGCCCATGGCAGGGGTCGGACTCGATGATCTGTCTAGGTCCCTTCCCACTCAGTGATGCTATGATTCTATAAACAGAAATGTGTGCTGGAGAATACACTGCCCCATGGCCCTTCTGGAGCATTTCCTTCAGCAGAAACCTCCAGCCTCCCTGTCTCAGTTCCTTTTGCAGAGCTCCCATGGTCCAGGCCAGGACTTGATCCTCCAGCTGGGTCACCCTCATGTGCATGAGGCAGCCTGTCTGGATTCTTAGAAGCCCTTCCTCTGGGCACCGGGTCTAGACCCTAGGCCTGCCCCATCCTGTGGGCTCCAGCCAGCTTTGTCCATCCCTCATTTTTACCTCCATACTTCTCCTTGAAGATGTTTTCTTTCCCTTACCTCACCACCTTTCCTTTCACCTCACTTTGCCATGAACTGGGAGCTGCTACATGTCCCTTACCAGCACCTTCCAGTCTCCCCAAAGCTTTCCATAAAAGCAGCTACCCTTTCCTCCCTCGCCAGCCCCTATTTCTGCACTTCTTTCTCAGAAGCCTGACACACATCAGATGTGGCAGGCAGGGCTAATGGCATTCTCATCCCCAGGCCTTCTGACCCTTAGAGGGGCAGTCTTCCCTGCTGCATTCTCCTATAATTTCTGCAGCAAGGCTAAGAGGATGGTATATGTTACCAGAGAAGGTCCACCCTGTGCTCCTTATGAAAGTAGGATGACTAGGCACCCAGGAGAATCAAAGGCTCAAAGGTGAACACTGAGGGAAGGGTTTCCATCCACTTTCCTCACCCAGGCTTAAGTAGCTTCGGAGGAAGCTGCAGTCATTGGATATTTCTGAGGCTAAGAAGTGAACTGGATTCATAGTAGGATCATATGAGTTATATTAATATTATGTGAATAAGAATGTCCAATTTTCTGTTTGATAGGATTAAACGTTTACAAGTGATAAGGACCCTTATGTTTCAGGGCATGTTACTCTGCAGCTGACAGGGGACAGGGAGAAACTTCTCTCCCTGAGGAAATAATGTGCTCCAGCATGAGACATGGGACACTTTTTTCTGATGGTGGGGCTGACCACTGTCAGAGACTGGGCTGGCTGCACTATGGCTTGAAAGAAGTGATGTTGCCATCTCATGTTTGAGGTTTGAGATGAACTCTGCAGGAATCTGGCTTCTGTATGCCCAACACTGGCCTTATTCCATACAGAAAACTACAACTGATTTCAATGGAAAGACCTGGCAGCAGCTGTGGGAATGGGCTCCCTGTCTGGACCATGGCACAGCTGGGTAGACACATTATAAAGGCCCTGGGAACCCCCAGGGCCCTGGCAGTATGGATGGTGGGGAGCTGACCTGGAGAAGACAACAGCTTTGCTCTTGAGACCCACCTATCCAGGTTCTTCTCCATGCAGTATCGACACCAAGAGATTACTCGCAAGAGATCACAGGAGGCTGATTGCAGAGAGAAATACAGACTTTATTGCCTCATAAATGATTCCCCTTTATCGAGGTGCCTCCCAACTTGGCTTTCTATCCATTGTTACAGCTTCCTTCCCACATGTTGTCCCTGGAACCCAGCAGCTGCAGAAGAGGGGCTGGTGTTCTGCAGACAACACCAGATCTGTATTTGATGCTTGGCCCAGTGAAGACTGTGTCCCCTCAGCATTTTCCCTCCTTGCTGTATCTGGAGGATGCTATCGACAGGGAACGGCCCTGAAACCTGTTGTTTTTGTTTACTCTGTGGTCCATGTCAGGCTGTGCTCTTTGATAACAGCTTATATTGGCTTGAAGCTTCTCAGATCTCTCATGGGCTGGAAAACAGGGGACCTCAGCCAAGTCAGTGAGGATAAGGTTGCTAAGAAGTTCTGGTCTTTGCATCCTCCAGCTGCTCTCTGGCTTTGCTGAGCTAGAAGCAAAGGCGCCATGGAAGCAAGAGGCTGGTAGCTTGCCTGACAGTATTTGGAGGAGGCTAAGATATCTGGCACTGCACAGGAATATAAGAGGCTGGTGGATTCAAGAAGTGGTAGACAGGAGGTGATGGCAGTTACATGGTTTTCCTGGGCTGGTGGAGACTGGAGTTTAAAAATACCTTATGTTACCAAAGCAATTAGGGGCTAAGATCAGGGTCCCAGCACCCTGGGGCTCCACTGAAGTCACGAGTTATGTCAGCAGGAATGTTTGCCCCTAGTGACCACATGATATCAGTAGGTAGGATGCAGTGCGGTTGGCACTGAATGCTCAAGGGTGCCTTGGGACTAGGAGAAGGGGATGCAGGGGCATTGTTGGAGCCAGGCAGGGGATCCCAGGATTGGAAGAGGAATGGGTGAGGGGCAGTAGGTCAGGATTGCTTTAGGTGTACTGGTAGCAATGGGGGGACAGCAGCCCCTGCTTGTCCTGACAGAGGTGCAATGGGAAAACAGTAGGGGGAGCTCAGGACTGGAAGAGCAAGGGGTGTTGGAAACTGAGAGTGAGGGACATTGGCAGAGCTGGGTAGGAGGTTTCAGGCTGAGGGGAGGGGAGGAGTGGGGTTAGGCAGACCTGGGCACAAAGTGGAATAGCAGAGGGGGAGCAAGTCCAGCAGCATTGGCCTTTCACACTGAACTGGGGGTTTGTACAGCTACAGTTAAATGCTGGAACTTTCCACCCACCCCACAGCTTCCTCCCTCCCCCAGTACGGCTGGCTGGTCCTCACTAGCTCATTGTTTGGAAGCAGCCAAACACAAGAAAAACAGCCTTTCCTTACAAGGCCCCCCATGACCCACAGCAGCCTCATTGTTCCTTCAAGTGGACACTCCTTCATACCTAAATTTCTTCAGGCAGGTCTGTGCTGCCCCTGATGTGACTTCCTGAAGAAGCAGCTCCATGGCCAAGCTCCAACTTGGTAGTTCATTCAGCAGGGAAAGTTCATGGTTTCTGGCTCCTGCCCTTGCTGCCCACACCCCTTCTGTTCCCCAGGCCAGGTTGGTGCTGAAGATGGCCCCCCTTCCCCCCCTTGGAAAGTATTCAGAAGCCCTAAGTGGAGAAGGATGCCAGAAAGTTGCCAGCTTCATCTCCAAGAGCCAGGAAGAAGCAGACAAAGAGACATTCTCTGTAGCAGTCACTGCCTTGTCACCAAAAACTCCTTCCTGCTCCATCGCCCTTGACTCACCCCTGGAGAGGCCTGAGCATAGCAGGTCAGAAATGCCTTGGTGAGGGGCACCCACAAATGCATTGGTGCACTAGTGAGTTATCTAATACTAGGGGTCAGTCACTTATCCTTTAGCCAGCAAGAGCAGTTCTGAAGGGCTAGGGCACCACAGTGCTTAAGTGCCAACAATACTGCTAGTTATACAGCTCTGCTGCTTCAGGAATGTTAATCCTCCCATTAACCTTTCCCAGCTGGGAGGCTTTATTTGGCAGCTGCCCTTGTGTGGCATAACAGAATTAGATGGTGCATTTTAAAATGATCTACAGGGATCACTGCTGAAGTTTGTTACCCAGCTCTCCAACCCCTCCTCTGGCCAACAGCTGAGCATGGTCTCTGCAGCCCCTCAGACCAGCACCAGAGGGATATCTGGGCTCCTGTCTAGGGCTTCATGATCACCAGAGATGTTGAGTGCCCACAACCCTGATGGAAACCAGTGTGGGCCACAGGAGTGCAGCACCTCTGAGAATTAGTGGGAGAAAACCAGGGGAAAGAGGGAGGGAGAGGGAGTGTGTGTGTGTTTGCGTGTGAGAGAGAGAGAGATCTGTCTGACCCCAAAATTGGCTTCTCATTTGCACGTGGTTACAGTCACTGGGCTCAGAAAATGCTGACAGAAGCCAAATACTACCCATTTCATTCATAAACACAAGGATTCTGGCAGAAGAGATCTGGTCCCTGTGTGGAGTGGAGGGGCTGGATGGAGAAAAATCTAGGGCTACAATAGCACTTTCACAGTAATTAATGTTAACCCCCCCACTCCCTCCTCCCTCCCCTTCCAGCTCCTGTGGGAGCAGGTCTCCATGTCACCAGAGCTCATAGCTGCTTCCCTAGTCCCTACAGCACTGTGGCACTATCACACAACTTGGCATGTCATGAGGGTAGTCTGGGGCACCTGGGATAGGAAAAGGTGTCAGAAGTAATGGAGCAGCCTTCAATAGGACCAACAAGCAGTGTTATAACCCATGGGCAGTTCCGTCTCTTCACCCCAGCTGTGTGAGGCCCACTGGGGAACAGTTGAAAGGATGCCCCACTGCCCTGGTCTGGATACTTGCACTAGGTGCCCAATGGGTTTATCTCCCACTCCTGTAGAAAAGAGCCCCTACCAGGCCAGCTGGAAGCTTCTGGGCAAGATCTTTACCACAGCTCTCAAAACAGAGCTCCAGCCATTCTTGTATCTGGTGCAGACATGACTGGACACAATGCAGAGCCCCTGCCATGTCCACTGAAGCCAAAGCCTAGCAGGTTGCAGGTGCATGTGACTGATGCTCTCAGCCTGCTCCCTGCCTCCCTCACGCCCTGATCTTGTGAAGTACTGAGCCCCCTCCATAGTCACCAGTTGCAGTGAGAATTGATGGTGCTCAGGCTCTCACAGGGTCAGGTCTCTTGATTTCAGGGTACTGAGCATGTTTTGGGGCCTGCTAAGCACCCATCAGGATCACCCGTCCTGACAGCCTGGTGCAGTCAAAGGCCAGGGGGCTGCACTCTCATGGCAATAGGAAGCAGAACCTGCCTGGTCTCTCCCAGCCCAGACTGGAAATTGCTCCAGTTGCCCCCCCAGTTTTAGAGTATCCGTGAGTCCAGCTGTGTGCAATGCAGGGGGAGGGGCTATGGAGCACAGGGCTGTCGGACAGCCCCTAGGGCATTGAGATGGAGCAAGAGCCAAGTGAGTAGAGCTGCAGCTAATTTCCCCTGACCTCGGGCTTAATGGATGCTGGATAATGTTAGATTCATTGGAGAGGCTGCTGGGAGCCCTGCAGGGAAGCAAGAGGCAGTGGCCTGCAGGTCCTTCAGTAAGATTTATTGTGGAGCAGTTAACATGACCAGCATGGATGTTAAAAAACAACAAACAAACCAGACACACGCAAGAAACAGATGGGGATCAGGACATGGTCTGGCAGGATCTCACCACAGGCTGCGGCACACATCAGATAGCTGCCTGCTCCAGCCACATGCCTTGCTCTCAGGCCATGGAGCTGGGCTGCTTGAGGTTGGGGCTAGCCACACCCCCATTCATTTCCTTTGCCTTTTTCCCCTTCCCATGCCCTGATGGAGGGAATAAGCTGAGAGATGGGATGGGTGGGTAGGTAGGGAGATAAGATGTGAGGGATGGAAAAGGACAGCTGGTCACAGACAGGCTCTGTGGGAACATCTGTACTGGTGAGGCTGGGAAACAACACTGTGCTCCAGCCAATGCTTCATTGCTCCTGGAGGCATGTATGGGGACACTGTAAATGGAGGGGCTCACTGCCTAGTGAGGGACTCTCAAGGGGATGTTAGATTTAAACGGGGTCTGCTGGGTAGACACAGGCTGACAGCCTAGGATGCCCAAACTCAGCCTGTAATCCTAACAGTTTGTGAGACAGCCATACAATTCTCTTCTCTGGCTAAATCCTACTTTAGCCCATTCAGAGGCAGGGGGAAATTGACTCCAATCCCAGCACAGATCCGGTTCCTTAGAGAGATCACCCTGGGGAGCCCCTCCTGTAGGCCAGAGAAGCAAAGACCTCTGCTTGGACACATGCTCCATGATAGCTGTGCTGCTTGGGCAGTGGAGAGCTGTCTGTGGGGGAGGCAGGGCATAGGATTCCTGCCACAAGGCAGGGCTGAGAAAGGGAGCTGGACTCAGCCCTGGAGCCATGCCAGCCATGCTGGCCTGAAGTGCACTTTCTCCAGGGCACACCTGTGTGATTAAAATGGAACAATTTTCCATTCATTAACACAGATGACTATGCAAGCCCCTGGCTCCCACCCAGCTCCTGCTCCCAAACAAACTCAAAGAGAGGAATGGCTCTGGCACAGTGGTGCTGGGAAGGCTCCGAGTAAGGCAGGTGGCAACAGAAATACTTTTTTCCACACAAAGGTGACCGCGTTCCTGGTCTCTGAGATGGAATCTGGGACAGAGCTTTCCCATGCACAGAGACAGATGGGAAGAAGGGGAGGTTGCCAGCAGAGTCTGAGTCCTTCAAAGGGATACCCTTAGTCCCGCTCCGGTTCCTCAGAGCAAGCAGCAGCTCTGCTTGGTAGTTCTACACCCTTGATAGCTCTATGCCAAGGACAAAGTGACAGCTTGGGGCTGAGACGCACACGTGCTCTGCTGACTGAAACGCCTAGAGTGCCACGTTACCTGGGAGGCTGTGATAGTTTCATAGTTTCTAGGGTCGGAAGGGACCTGAGTAGATCTAGCCCAACGCCCTGCCGTGGCAGGAAAGAGTACTGGCGACCCCAGCAAGGTGTTCATCTAACCTCCTCTTAAAGACCCCCAGGGTAGGAGCCAGTGTCACTTCTCTTGGAAGTTGGTTCCAGATCCTAGCTGCCCTGGCCGTGAAGTAGCGCCTCCTGATATGATGATTCTGCCATGTTAATTCTATAATCAATTTCCCAGTAGATGCATACCAGGAAGAAACCAGTATACCTGGGATAGTTTCTGAGCATACCTACTATAGCCCAGCAATGACCTTGCTGACTGCATGTCGCCGGTATGGAACACTGCCTCGAGGGAGTTGTAGGTAGGACGCCCTCATCTTGTCTACAGGCTGCCATCCTCATGGAAATGGATTAGTCCAGACACGACACAAGCCTAGACACCAGCCCCTACCTTGATAACAGGACTCTGATAGCTCCCCAACCACAGCATAACCCTTACTTGCCCCAGGTAACTAAAATTTTGCCAGGCCATCTCTGACCCATGTTACAGGCACTGGGGACCCACACCAAGGTCCGTTTCTCCACCTCACAGCCAACACAGAAAATGTCCTCCTGCAGTCAGCATGTCTGGTGTTAGAATGGGGAAATGGATGGAAGGAAAGCAGAGAGGGTCCACTGTTCCTCCCCAGAGGAGGGATGTGGACACCAGGCTCTGCTGCTTCCCTGTTGCCACTACACAGTCCTCATGGATTCCAGCTTATGAGGCAGAGCTGGATGGTGAAGCGTCACCACCTCTTTAAAGGCTCTAGACTATTAATACTCCAGCAGTTATAAGACACCTGCACAGTGGCCATTAATCCACATGACAGTGGTGTTTCCCAGATTGCTGACCATGCCATTGCTCAGGAGAGCATCTACAACTCTGTCCCCAGAGGCCTGAGTGCCTCTAAAATGCCTATTTTTATTCCAGGCAGTGCCTTCAATCCCACCTCCCCCAGTCTCCCAAGAAACTTTTATCTAATCAGGAACTGCCCAGGGAGCTGCTCTCGCTCAACAGAGATCTCAGGCAAGGCCAATCAGGCAAAAGTATGGTCAAGACTCCGATTACCCACAATGCACAGGGGGGCAGTGGGGGCTGGGCAGCAAAGATTGCTGCTTTCCCGGAGCTGTCCCCACAGTCACCGGAGGTTTCTGTTTGTTTCGGAAGCCAGAGGAGAAGGAGGGGAGGAGGAAGCAGATGAAAAGCAGTTTAGTATGTGGTTTCAAACACAAGAGCATCTTCCAACTCAGTGGAGGCCCCAGTGGGAATTGAGCAGCATGAAGTGCTTGGGCTGAAAGCACTGGCTGCTCAGTTCCTAGCAAGCTTTCCCAGGTCTCTAAGACCTCGGCTATCTTTAGGATACACACCCCTCCCCCCCCCTCGTTTCCCAGATACAAACAGTTAAACAGGAAACAAATACAATGATGTTATCTCCACCTCCCTCTGGCACCCCCCCAGCCAGAAAGCGGCTCAGCAGACTGTGGGAGCCAAGGGGCATTGAGTTATACTGGACAGGGGTCAAGAGGATAATCAGCAGCAGTCTGAGAGGAGCATGGGGCAAGTACAGGTGGAGGCAGCTTCTCTGGCACCTTCAGCTCTGCCACTGCCCCTCAACCTGCCCTGCAACAACCCCAGTCCTGGGTCCCCCTCAGCTCAGCCGATGCCCTTCACTCTTGCCCTGCCACCCCCTTGCTATTGTAACCCTGTTGTCCCTCCAAAACAGGGACTTCAGTTCAGTCAGGCCAACCCCCATTCAGATTCCCACTAGAGACTGAAACCATTGAACTCATGTCACTTGTGAGCTAAACCAGGTGTTAAATCTAGTTCTCCAGCTGACAACACAACCATCTTCACCTCCCACCCCATGTCACTGGCCCCTGCTATGATCTGGTGTGGAAACATCATGGAAACCCAATGTCCAAAGCCCAAGGAGGGCTCTGAGGTAAGGTCTCCAAAAAGGGCCTTACCCCCAGCCCTGCAGCTGCTGTGTGCACTAAGCATGAGGAAAAGATGCTGCTAGAAGTTAGCAATGTCAGAATGGGGCAATGTGATAAGGGTACAGAGCAGTGGTGTCCCACACCTCTGTATCAGTGCACTGAGCAGCTCCTTCACCTAATGTAGGAAGATGGCTGGGGCTGGCACCTCCAACCTCTCACCAAGCCCAGGGGGAAGGGGAAACAAAAGCCCTTGCCAGAGGGTCTCCTGGATACTGCCAAAGGGCCAGGACTTCTCTTAGGAGCCCAGCAGCTGGGGCAATACCAATAGGGCCTGTGATGTTCTGCTGTGGATGCACTATTTTCCCTTGCAGGCTGGGGATGGGGTGAGGTTGGGGGACATTTCCCTGGAGAATTACCTTCTGACTGCCTGTGAAGCACACAGAAGGGATCTCCCCCATGTTTTAGGGCAGGGACACAGTGGTAGGGGGACAGACAATGCACACACACACGCACGCACGCACGCGCGCGCGACAACTGGAAACATCCTAGAGGCTGGTCCTTGGTGCTGGGCTCAGAGCCCTGTCAGGGAGGCACCGAGCTGAGGGGTGCTGACAGTTCTGTCCCATTAGGCATGGATGGGGTGCTGCACAGAGTTTGCACCAGAAAGGAGAGCTGAGAAGAGGGCACAAAGTCCAAATGCCCACCAATGCACTGGGGCTTTGGCTCTGTAAGGGGAAGCTACACAGCACCTGCTCTTTGCCTGGGGTCCATATGTTTCCTGCGAGGCAGACACAGGAACTCCTTGTTCCTTCCCCAACAAATGCTTGACCCTCAAAGACCAGCCTCTAAGCCCAGGCCTGCAGCCAGAAGAAATCAATGGCTGAAGGGCACAGGCCAGCTTGCCTTACCGGGGAGGGGTGACAGAGCAAACTGGTTTGTGGGGTGGCTGCCTTGCCCCCAGTGCCTGGCAGGAAGGGGCCCCAGGTAAGTTCTTCTGCTGTGCTCCTCAATCTGGGCTGAGAAAAGGCAGGTAGCCAGGTGGGTGAGGAGGGGTCCAGGAGGCATCTCCCACACACACAAGGCAAAGCAACTGAGGGGCAGGCAGGCCCAGCTGAGCGCATCCAACTCAATGTGCAAAATCTCGGTATAAATAGACCGGCTAAGAGAGAATGGTTCGGGGGGGCTTTCTCTTCTCAAGCTTCATTGTTAGCACCATGGTGGTAGGGGGAGGGACACTGAAGGGATCCAGGAGAACGCAGGGGCCGTCCAGGGTCAAACCCACTCCTGCAAGGAACGCTTGCAGTACAGCAGCATCCGGGGAGCCCCCTTCCTCTGCATCTGGATGATGACATAGATGAGGCCCAGAATGCAGAGCAGCAGGACCAGAGGCACCATCACCATAACGATGCTCATGGTCCGTGTGTACTCGTCAATTTGCACCACGATGTCAACATCGCTGCCCTTGTCTGTGCCAGGCCCGCTCTCACTGTAGTCCTCCTCATCCTCGTTTCCTTCATCCTCTTCTTCCTCCTCCCTGCCACCAGGGTGTGTTCCAGCCTCCCCTTCTTCCTTGTTCTGGTCACTGCCAGTGCCCCCGCTATCTGGGTTGAAAGGAGGCCTGTCCAGGTCAGGCCATCGGCGGTCAGGGTCTGGCACCAGCTCCTCATGGCAGCCCATGAAATCCCGTAAAATGGATTTGGGGTAGCCTGGCTCTGTCTTCAGACGCTCATTGTCGAACTTCCAGTACTTGGTGCCTTTATAGAAATAGGTGTAGGCTGGAAGAGACCAGAAAAGGGCATCACCAGAGGTACCACCCACAATGCTAGAAAGCACTAGGGGCTCACCATGTTCTTGTACATTAAGGAGCTGCCTCATCTGGTATCCTGTCCCCTGTCACTCCCTGTCAGACTACAAACAAAGCCACCTCCCTCCAGTATCCCAGCTCCTGCCATGCCCCAATTCCCCTGGTATTCCCTGGCATTCGCCCCACCCCCGGGGAAGTGCAGCAGCTCAGTGCACTGTTGAATGGGAGCTGCAGTCTGATGGGTGAGCCAGGTTCTACTCCAGCAACCAGGAAAAGGAGCAGAGGAAATTGGATTTCCTCTAACTAGGAAAAAGGAGCTCTGCCAGGGCAAGAGTGCTATCTTGAGTCCTTTCCCAGCTTAGGGGATGAAGCCAGGCTGCTTTTCAGCACCAGCAGCCACTAGGATAGTTTAATCTTACTGCTGCATTAACCCTTTGGTGTCAGGGCTGCAGTCTCTGACCAAGGAGATCCTGGTGCTAGGGGTCAGGATGTTAAAGGAAAGGCTTCTGGAAACCTGAGTATTGTCCTTGCTCTCACTGGAACCAAAACTGCATGGCCCCCCACCACCGTAACAAGCGAAGTAGTACGGTTACACTGATCCGGTGGCTTCTAAGCCAGAACCTTAGCTGGGGTCCATCTACCTCAGCCATGGCTCGGTCCCTTGGACACTGATGTGCCAGGATACAGGATTTCCCAGCTAGGTGGGGATCCTGTGAGGGGTGTGGATGTCTGGGCAGAAGATCTCCTGAATCTTCACTTACAAGCGTCTGAGCTCAGGAAAGCCCCCTTTGGGGTAGAGGGGATTCCCACCCACACAGTGATCAGCTTTGGGTAGCCAGGATCCACAGCATGGGCGTCCTCATTAAAGCGCCAGTACCTGCATGAGAATGGATGTCCTTGTGAGTGACATGCATACAACTCAGTGGATCCATACTGCCTGCAGTCCCTGCAGTACCCTTGCCCAAAGGAAGCTGGGCTAGCGTACTAGCTTTTGATGCCGAGGGCCGACAGGGAGCACCCCACCCACTCAGATCTCAGGCAGCTCAGTGGGATGCCTCAGCCATGCCCCATCCCAGTTTAACCACCTGCCAGTGGCATGTGCTGCAACCCCAAGGATTCAGGCACTTCACAGCATCCCTGCGGGCAGCATCATTGTCGCTGCTGTTCAGTAGTGGACACTGAGGTACAGAGGGGTGAAGCAACTTGCCCCCAGCCAGCCAGCAGCAGAACCAAGAAGGAAACCCAGGTATCCTAAATCCCAGGTCTATTCTTCAGTCACAGCGCCCCTAAGGGAGCTCCATCCTGCCAAGCCAGGCATGACCCA
>NW_017728998.1:49096880-49105414 GCF_001723915.1 Gavialis gangeticus | reverse complement strand
CTGCGGGCAGCATCATTGTCGCTGCTGTTCAGTAGTGGACACTGAGGTACAGAGGGGTGAAGCAACTTGCCCCCAGCCAGCCAGCAGCAGAACCAAGAAGGAAACCCAGGTATCCTAAATCCCAGGTCTATTCTTCAGTCACAGCGCCCCTAAGGGAGCTCCATCCTGCCAAGCCAGGCATGACCCATGGAGGAGAGACTCCTCCATACTGTGCTCTGTTCCTTGGTGCTGTGGGGGCAAGGGTGGGTGGGTTGGTGGGGGCAGAGCAGGGTGGGGAGTGGAGGTCAGCAGCAGAGGGGGTGATACATCAACACCTCCTGCTCTGGATCTACCTTCCTGCAGGAAGAAGATGAGCCAGGCTGCTAGGCAAGCACCTCAGGAGTGAGATAAGAGCCCTGGCCAGAGGGCAGCAAGTATTTGTTTTCCAGGATCCTCTCTAGAGTAGAGGAACTGGTAAGAACAAAGCCAGCCCCTTCCTCCCCTGCTGCAGCCTGTTTCCTCCCTCTCCCTACCCTGTCCGGCTCATTTCACTTTCAGTCCAGATTCTCCCCCTCTCCCCAAAAGCTGCCTCTCCCTCACAGTTCCCAGCATAGTGACACTTCCAGGCATTTGGGTTTCAGACCCTCAGCTCCCATTTCCTGTTTCCTGCCAGGACTCCATCATCTCCACTGTACTGCTGTCCCAGGGCAAAGGGGGGTGGTTGCTATGTGTCCTGACAGGCCAGAACTTCCCAAGAGAAGACCCCCAGAGCTGCAGCATGACTAGTTGGGGGAAGCAAAGGAAGGAGCAGTACTTGGGATGCCATACTCCAAGCTGGGCAAAGCCACTGGGGACATACAATAGGGAACAACTGGACCTCGGACAAGGTCATCCTGGATTGCTCCTTCAGTCCCCTGGCCCTGGAAGCCCATGTGGTTCACCGGTGCCCCATTTCACAGCAGGTCCAACCCACCTGTCGCCTTGGAAGAAGAAGGTGTGTCCTGTGGGCTCCCACCAGATGGCAGTGTCGATCTTGTTGTACGGGATGCCCTGCCCATAGCTGGTAAGGGGCTGTGGATACCCCGGCTCCAGGTTTGCCTCTCGGAATAGCCAGTACCGATCCCCTGGGCAAGGAAACAGGAGAAGATAAGGCCGAGAAGGGAGGGCAAGAGATGCAACCTATGAGTGCATGCGCATGTGTCCCCATAAGTCACCCTGCCCTCCACCCAGCACACATGGAGTGCAGCCCCTCATTTCCAGCCTCCTGGGACATTCTCTGTTTCAGGGGAGCTGCAGGCAGACCTGGATAAACCCTTTGGGCCTGTGCTCAGCAACCGCTTCCCAGCACTGGCCCTGCTTGGCCTCTGTGATGTAGAATTTTTTTGCTGCAGCATCTTCAGCTGGCCCCAACCCATAGCCTGCAGTGCCACCCCCATGGCTCCTCCTACCCCAGCCTCACCTCAGGAACTGTCCCAGTGCCCAGATGGCTGGCAGCAAGAGCCTTGCCAGAGCTCTCCTTGAGCCCTGGAAACCTCCCTGCCATTCTGTCTTCATGGAGCCTTGCCAGGGCTCAGGGTTCAAGGCTCTGGGGCTGTGCATTAGGTCACTGGCAGGAGGGACCAGACTACCAACAGCCAAGAACACTCTCTATCCACTGATCTGTCCTGGACACAAAGAGACTGAGATAGTGGAAGGATGGGCTGTGGCCTGTCTGTTGGGGAACAAATAGTAGCGCTGGCTCCAGCCTTGGGTCTGTCACTGGAGGGGTGGGTGGGGGAGAGGGGGACAGGACAGGGAGACATATAGCAACCCAGAGTCACAGGGTCCTGTAGCACCAACTCCAAGTAAACTGCTAACAAGGAAAGGGAACATTTCAGCTTAGTGTCCACCTCACCAAGCCACCATGCTCTGCTTCAGAGTTGGAGGCCTGATGCCTGAGAGCAGCCTAGGACTTAGATAGTTGTGGGTGGAGGGGAAGCTTGGTTTAGAACAGAGGTCCTCAAACTGTAGTCTGTGGACCACCAAGGGGTGTGTGTGTGTGTGTGTGTGTGCGCGTGCGTGCGTGCACGCGTGCGTGTCCGTCCCAGAGGGCCAAGACTGAGGGCACTGGCAGCCTTGGAGTTGGGAAGTCTGCTCAGTGCAGCAGCACTAAGCTCCATAGTCACACACAGTGCTGAAAGCTCCTTTACCCGCCCAGGCCAAGTCCCTCACCTTTGAAGAACACGAATTTGCCATCGTGTCTCTCATAAGCAGCATCAATGTCCCCAGGAAGGCCCCTCCAAAAGTGCCCGATGGGCATGGGGTAGTTGTCAAGCACACGGTTATGGCGAACTCTCCAGAACCAGCGACCCTATAGGAAAACAGCATCAGTTGGATGGTCATAACAGTCCCTTCTGCTCCTCCCTGCCTTGAGAGTCCAGGCCCCAACACTCAGCAGAAGCTACTGGGGTAGTAGGAGCTGGGGCAGCTCACTCACCCACCCTGGGCTCATCTGTGTGGTGGGATATAGCCTGTCACTGCATGAGTCTTCTACCCACACATTGCAAGGGCTTGGCTTGCTCTAGGTTCTGGCTGGCGGTTCACATCTGGTGCTGCCAGGGCAGCAGCTTGGAGCAAACTCCCCCACCTGCCTCCCCTCCCTGCACCCAGGGGTCTCAGTAGTAGGTTGCAGGGTGTACAGAAAAAATGTAAAGGGGGAGGAAAATGGCTTCAGTCAGCATAGTGCAGGGCATGCTCACAGAACTGCAGGGTTGGAAGGGACCTCAGGGGTTGATGTTGAAAATGCCAGGGATGGAGATAGGAAGAGGGAACAGAGAGGAAGTGATCTAGGGGTACAAAGGGTTGGGAAATGGAGGGGAGACAGCACCTGATACCTTAAACACAAACATTTCCCCGCGTAGCACAGCCACGGTGTCGAAGTCCCCATCACAGATGTTTGGCCCGTACTGGTCAGGGCGGTCCGTGGTTCTGGGGTGGTCTGGGCTGCCTGGTCTTGGGGGCCGGTCTGGCTTACCAGGGGGAGGTGGCCTGGGGGGTCTATGATCTGGCCTTCCAGGTCTCTGGGGTGTCACAGTTGGGAGGGGCCTGGTGGGCTGAGGCCTTCCATCAGAGGTACCTGAGGCAGTGAAGGGGAAGAAGACAGTGAGCAACTGCAAGAGAGTATCCAAATAAGCCTCCTGAGCCTGGCCAGGACCCAACAGGCTGTGTGGAAACAACCTTACAGGCACTGGCAGCTGGGACTGCACAGAGGCAGCAAGGGGAGAACTTAGAGCCTGCTACTCTGAGAGTGCAGGTGCCTGTCATAACTACAGGAGAACTGATATGTCAGCAGCACAGTGCTCATGTCACATCTCAGCAGGGCACTCTCTATCCTAGCTACAACCTCCCAATGTTGCCCCTGGCCTTTGCAGCCACTAAGGGACAGACTCTGGACACTTACTGCCCCTGTGGACATGGAAGCACCTCCTCCCAGGAAAAAGGGGCAGGGGCACAAGAGAGCATTATCCTCTGCGGCAGAAGAGCCAGGAGGAGTTTCTGTGCCTCCCTGACCCACCGAAAGCACCCCCACATGCCAGCCTGTGCAGGGGGGTGGGCGGGGGCGTGGCAGCACCCATCCCAGCCCACTGTAAGCTGTGACTGCTGCCTGTTGCTACTCCCAGGCAGCCCAGTGATATCTCTGTGCATGGATACAGACACACATGCCAATGCAGAGCCATGCACAGGTGCCAGCTGGGCTGGGCATTCCTACCTCCCCTCTGGCCTGCTGCAACTAGCAGGGCCATGCAGGAAGCCAGGTGTCTGGCTGTCAGCGTGGACTTGGCCTAGCCTCTCTCACCGTACAGCTGCTGAATGCCCTTGAGATCATCCTCCGGCAGCTGGAAGTTCTCCGTGTCCATCCATTGGTAGAAGGGCGCCATGATGGCACTGGGGTTGCTGGAGTGTTCCAGCCCTAGCGAGTGCCCCAGCTCATGGACGGCCACCAGGAAGAGGTTGTTCCCTAGGACAGAGAACAGCACTGTTAGTAGCAGAACTATCTGCAAGCTGGGGGACTGGACCCAATGCTTAGGTCTCCCGCATCTCTGCATTGGCAGGATGTAATGTTATTTTCCATCTTTTACTTGACTCACTTGTGTCTGGGGAGGGACTTCCTCTCCTAGGGCTCCCACTTTGCCATGGAGATGACTATGTGCATTTGGATGAAGGGCAGATTGCACCTTCCCCAGTGCTTTCCTTAATCAAAGTACCTAGGCCACAAGAAATGGCTCTGTCTTGGGTCAGGATATGAATCGATATAGCGACTCCTACCTCTGGCCTTCAATTTTGGGACTGAGCTATAGTAGATCTTTTAGGAAAACAGCTGGTCTTAATGTGAAGGCACCAAATGATGGAGGATCCACCACACACCCAATTGTTCAACTGCTTAATTATTTCCATTTGTTAAAAATCAGCACCTCACTTCTAGTCTCAGTTTCTGGGTTCAGCCTCCAGCCACTGGTTCCTGTCATGGCTTTTTAGCATAACCAGATTAAAGATTGTTACCAGAAACCGCACCTGCACTTCAGTCCCTGTTGACTGGCTTCAGGTACCTTCATCAGCTCCTCATGAACAAATGAAGTAAATGGAGCTCCTCTAGCCCCTCACTTCCCACTCAGGCTTCCCAGGCCTCACATCCCTGCTGCAACTCCTTTCTGAACCACTCTCTCCTCTGGAGTGAGGACAACAGGCCTGAACTCATCATTCCAGTAATACATCCATGTTATTCCATTCACTCAGTGTCCTTCTGGCAGTCACCAGAAGTGACTCCTTTGACTGTCCCTTTCAGGCCATGTTCTGCATGCTGGTGACCAGGATAGAGAGTAACCAATACTAGGCCCTTCTCAATAAGTACCTGACCATAACCAGGGCTGAACAGGTGGGAGGTGGTAAGGTTAACAGTACTGGCTAAACTGCTAAATGGAAAAGCTGAAGCTGGCAACTGGATTGTGTAGCTGCTAGTGAGATGTGTCATCAATATGGGGCTCAGTGGTTTGGGACTAAAAATCCCAGATCTAGCCAGACCCACTAAGCTAGATGGTAGGGTGTTAAATACACCCAAACCTTGTTGATGCCTCATTCCCTGCAGCTGTACTGGCACTACCGCTTCCAAAACCTGCCACAGTCAGTGGCTAAGCTAAGACTTGAATGCAGGAGTTCTGTGTCCCAGTTTCCCTGTTGTCAAGATTAGATCCACTTCTACCCAGGGCTGGAGGCAGAACCAAGGAGTGCTGCCCAACTTGTGCTCTAGGCAAAGACAATCTTTCTTCCCCTGAATCTCCCACCTGGATTATGTCTTGGGATTATCCTAACTTCTTGCACTCTTTCTCATCAGCCACACCAAGGAGCCTTCCTGCCTTACCAGACAATTCGGTGTTCTCAAGCGTCCAGGGCTCATCTGAGTCGAAGTGCGTGTCCCCTCCCATCCCAGGGCCAGGGAAATATGCGTGGGCCAGAAAGCCCCCCACACCGTCAAAAGGGGAACTGTCTCCATGGAAACCAGAGGCAAAAAGCACCATGATGTCAGCCTCCTTCTTCCTCTTGTTCCGGATATCATCATAGGGAATCTCCTGGAAGACCAGAGGGGTGGCCTGCTCCCACACCCTGAAGGCTCGGCGAATGGCTTCATATGAGTGGTACCACCCCAGCTTCTCTGTGTAGTTCTGGATGCTGAGGGCACACAAACACAGGGAGAAAGGGCTCCTTAGAGTGGGAGGAGTGGGAAACTACGGGCAGGGCTCTGTTCCACTCAACCCAGAGAGCAGGAACGCTAGGTCAGCTTCACTCTGGCTTCTAGTTCTGGCTCCCACATGCTAGCTTAGTACCTCAATGTCTGGCCCTTGCTGCCTGCCAGGGGATGGATAGTCATTTCTAGCCCAAAGCTGATTTAGCAAGGGATCATTAATTTGTCCTGTTATAATACAATCTGA
This sequence comes from Gavialis gangeticus, assembly GCF_001723915.1. Lineage (NCBI taxonomy): Eukaryota > Metazoa > Chordata > Crocodylia > Gavialidae > Gavialis > Gavialis gangeticus. The sequence goes on along the minus strand of NW_017728998.1, from coordinate 49,099,472 downwards.
GCAGCAGCCTTCATTAGATCATCACCTGAGACCACACCTGGGAACTCCAGTTCCAGAGTAAACCCCTCCATCATAGCTACGGATGGGGGAACTGATCCTACTTCCAGGGATATCAATGTCCAAAGTCCTGTTGACTTCAGGGGGCAGGTCGAGGGTAGCACAGCATTGTGGTTCACTAGAGGACAGAGACACACTTGACCCATGGGCTAAATCAGAGACTACAATGTCCTGAATGCCTGGCCCCTCTCCTTCACGGTATCCCAGTAAATGCCATGGGAAAGGATATCTCTTGTCTGAGTCCCCTGGCAGAGGGCTTGGGACACTCCTTGGCCTTATTTCATGCTGTGAGACATCTTAAAAGTACAGGAAGCAAGCAGGCACCAGAACATCTTTCTCAGAGAACAGTCATCAAGGCTGGCAAGTTCCTCGGCTGGTGTAACTCAGTCTAGCTCCACCAAAGCCAATTCATGGCAGCTGAGGATCTGGTCCGCAGTCTGCCAGACAGCAGAGCGCTATGCTGAGTAAGCCACAGAGTGACAGCAGTGCAGACCCCATGCAGGCCAACAAGGCAGCCGCCGAGCTCCCGGCACTCAGCCCAGGGTGCAATGGCTGGATTTGCTGTGGGACCAGGCCATGCACAGTAGTGCGCTGTCAGTTGAAATACTCTCCCTCAGCAGGCTGATGCATGGCAGTTGGATGCCAGCCCTGCTGCAGAAAGGATTTTGGTCTCCAGCCCAGCCCACTGTCCCATCACACTTGTTCCTCAGGTGTAAGGTTCCCAGGGGCAAAGGGAATTACCCCATTAGGCACCTGGTGTAAAGCAACGTGATGAGCCATGTGCCCGCTGTGTCATGTGTTTGGCCCCCAGTGATCTGTGACTGAGAATGCAGATGGCTAGAAGCTGGGGTCTGGGCCTACTGGTACCTGAAGGTGAGGTGGGTTTGGCTCCAGCGCCGCCCAGTGAGCGCGTACCGCTTCCGTCGCATGTTGGCTTTGATCTTGACTCCAAACTGATCTGGGACACCGCAGCGGGGCCGCTTCATCCACCTGCAGAAGAGGCCAATCACAGCAACCAGAGTGAGAGGTGAGAGCACTGGGTCCATGCTGGAACTTGGAGAAGGCACATACAGCAGCCTTGTGCACCAGGACAGTCTATGGGGAGTGGAGCAGGTGCCTTGGCTGTGGGGCCAGGCCCATAGCTGGAGGTGCTGTGGGGGGTGGGGAAGAGCTCTGCCTGTGAGGGCTCAGTTCTCAGCAAGAGGCGCTGGACCTGTGACTCTGGGAAACAAGAAGTGAGTTGTCTGCTCCTGGGGCCAGCCACACCACTGGGCTGGGCAGTCTCTGGGACTGTCTCTGGGCAGGGTCCTACTTCTCCACCTGCTGTGCAAGCAGATGGGCAGCCCCAAGGGAACTCACAGTTTGGTTTCCTCATCCAGGATGCCTGTCACTGGGATCCCATAAAACCTCTGCATCTCGGAGAGGGCGGAGCTGAAGATCTGAGCCGAGCGCATGGTGGACATCTGCCGACTGGACTGTGGGAGGTAGCCATAGAGCCGAAGCCAGGCCTGCAAGGGAGGCACCAACACTGTGCACTGAGTTCTCTCTAGACCTGCTAGCCCAGGTGCTGGCTGGGCAGTGGACAGGGGACCTTTCATCTTTGGTTTCTGCCCACCAGCCTGCCCCTTGTTCTCACAAACACCCAGCCTCCACAATGGAGCCACACCTGCTTTGTGGCCTCACTGGCAGTGTCAACACTCCCCAGGAATTTGTTTGCTGTCTGGTCTAGCTAGCTACAAGGCTGCAGGGAGATCCTCTGCCTTACTCTCCATGCTGCAGTGAGATTCAGCCCCAGAGAAACAAGGGTCACGGTCTGCTGTTAGGTAGGCTGAGCACAAGGGAGACCTGATCTCACTGGGTGCTGCTGCCCTAATACACATAGATATTTCTAGCAGAAAGGCGCCCCTCCAGGCCTGCCCCAGCTCTGAGCATAGCACAAAGGAGAGGGCAGGGCTGCTTACAATCCAGTCCAAGGGAGGGGGTGGGCTTGGCTCTCACTCCTGTTCTTCCATTGCTTTGATTTTATTTACCTGTTATTTTTAACTCCCTGTGCTCCACAGGCTGATTCCCCCTCCCCCAAACTCAGATCAGGTGTCTCAGCGCAGGGTGCCCCGCTGGTCTCTACCAACAAACACTTGGCAGGAGGCAAGTAGGCTGCCTACAGGCAGGAGGGGGAGGGAAGCTGAGAACTATTCCAGTCAGCCAAGACAGTTCTCTGAAGCATCAGCACGTGGCATCAGCTCAGAAGGGCATGCGGGGCGGGGATTAGAGTCCCACATGTTGGCAAGCTGGACTGGAGAGGGACCAATGGGAGGAGAGCTCAGGGAAGGGGGCACAGTTCAGGCACTCTGTGGCACCACATGCATTATGCTGGATTGTCATTACTGCTGGCCAAACTAGCATGGGAATTGCTTCCTGAAGCATCCAGGGGAGGGAGGCTGTAAAGCCCTAATGAGCCCAGCCTGGTATGGGCAGGACACTTCAAAGACAGAAGGCTGCTGCAGAGGAAGATTTACACATCTGCTCTTGTGGGGT
>NW_017728998.1:49081359-49091880 GCF_001723915.1 Gavialis gangeticus | reverse complement strand
CACATGCATTATGCTGGATTGTCATTACTGCTGGCCAAACTAGCATGGGAATTGCTTCCTGAAGCATCCAGGGGAGGGAGGCTGTAAAGCCCTAATGAGCCCAGCCTGGTATGGGCAGGACACTTCAAAGACAGAAGGCTGCTGCAGAGGAAGATTTACACATCTGCTCTTGTGGGGGTGGGGGCTGGGTGAGGTGGGAGATAAAACGCAGAGCAAACAACAGGCTGGGAAGAGCTGGTGGTTCACTTGCAAGCAGCAATGAGGGTGGTACTTGGCAGAGAGGGAGGCTGAGAAGTATGGACTGAGCATCAACCTGGGAGAAGTTCTGAGAGACAGGTTCTGGGCCTGGGCCTGTGGCATCTCACTTGTGACTTGGCCCATTCAAATGGGCTGTTCAGAAATCCACGCTTGGGCATTAAGGCCACCAACCTCTCCGTTAGAACACTGGAGCAATATAAAGTGCTTTTGGACCAGGGAGACGCCATGCCTGCCCTGGAAGGTGTGACACAGAGCAAGGGGATAATGAACGAGGAAGGGGCAGAAGCATGGCCTGTAATGCAAAAGGTCAGGATAGTGTCACTTTCCCAGGGGACACTTCCCACGAGCTCCACAGCTTACAGTGCATGCTGGGTTGTGTGGGAGATTGAGACCACACTGTAGAGATGAAAGGAGGGATGGTACAGGGACAAAGAAGAGGATTTTTTTGTGCAGTTTGCTGGAAGCCACACTGCAGAGTGCACTGGGCTTGTGCTCAGTAATTGGTCAGGTGGTTCTTTACAGGCTGGAGAAACCTGTTGGCTGAGTCTGTGCTTCACCAGACCCACTGGGACCCCTGGCAAAGAACGTATCATTTTCCACAAAGCTGCCAGCAGGAAGCTGCTCTGAACACTGCAAGGTGAGTGGCTCTGGGCCTGCAGGTGGCCTCCCCTGCTTGGAGGGACAGAGACCAGTTGCATTTTACAGCATGATGCTTACAGGCTTGGGGGGCTGTGTTTCTTTAAACTTCATCTGTGACTGTAGCCCAGGCTGAGCAGAGTCTGAGAGTCTGTTCTGTCCAGCAGTTGAAGGCCTGAAGCAAGGATACAACTGTGGGGGTCAAACACTGGTAGCTGAAAGTGCAACACATCCCTGCCCCAGCTGGCAAAGGCCATCGGGGCAAATCCTTCCTTCATGGGGCTGTAATAGCGCTCAGCTACAGGCTGGGATGCCAGCTGTTGAGCTCAAAGGGATGGTACTTCAGAGTCAGTCCTCTAAGTCAAGGGGCACAGTGGACCAAATGCAGGGCTCCCAAACAGCTGTGGCAGCTGCCAGGGTGCAGGGGCATCCATCTTACTTCCTCAAAGGCTCACTAGGTATTCAGGTACTACTGCAAGGGGCCTAAAAAATGCCCAATGAAGGACATGGGAAAACAGGCCTGGACAGACAGACAGGCACAGTTGTCACCAGCTATGTCCTGCCAGTGTTACCTGAACTCTGGACCTGATGGACAACTCCCCTGTTGCAAGCATAATAATGCCTTTGTCATTAAAAGATGGCATCCTTGTTAGCCCTTGAGCAGGTCTCACTGGCTCCAGCAGTGACAGACGATGCAGAACAGTGCAGCAGCCACAGCCTCTCTGCCAGTTGGGGTTTGGGGTGAGGTGACAGTGCCCTGGCAGTGCAGGATAGGCATGGGAGGTAGGACTCCCAGACTGTTTCCACCTCTGTCGCCAAGTCTTTGTGTGGCCATATGTGAGTCACTTAACCTTGCCATGCCTCAGCTTCTTCCTCTGTACAGGGGTGGTATGATAACTAGTGAAATCAGAAACCACCCTGAGGAGTGGGTTATTATCACTGAGTGCTCCAGGCATCTCTGTCATGCTGCGAGCACTGAAATGAACTGATTACTGCAATCAGGCACCAGGGGAGGGAAGAGGAGACATCTCCATGTCATGCAGCTCATTAGAGCAGGTTTGTTTAGAGGCAGTGGGTCAAGATGACAGGGGTCTTCTGGGGTGGGCTGGGGGAGCCCTTGGCAGAGGAATCCAGCCCTTGAAAGTCTCAATGCTGACAGCAGTTGGGCTGTTTGAACTTGTACTGACTGATAAGTATGTGCACGAGGAGGCCCTTTGGGGCTGGCTTCCGCTGATGAATCAGCATTTCACCCAGTAGTCAGTACCCATTGCTCCCCAGCCACAGGACCAGAGAGGAAGTCACCACAACTTGAGCCAGCATTACTTGAGCCAGCAAGTAATGCGCTATCTTACTGAGGGGCACATGAGAAGCTGGGGCACACTGGGCACCTATACACATGTCTGATGTCTGCTTCGATACAACAGTCTGCTGGATTAATTAATGCATCAATTCTATTCAGTGTCCCCGTGCTTCATAATAGCGGTCGGGAAGTTTTAACTAAAGCTCGTTGAATGCTGATGCACATGACACTTGGAGCCACTCTAATCAAAGCACCCACCCGAGAGCACATAGCTTCATAGTTTCATAGTTGTTAGGGGCTGGAAGAGTCCTTACAGATCATTGGGTCCAGCCCCCCTGCACTTACACATGTATAGACACCCACTGAGACCTGGAACCTGGCCTACCCAGTTCCCACTTTTATGCATAACTGAATGCATCACCTCTAGAGCTGAAAACAAACAGTGCCACAGGGGCCCATGGGCCAGCTCCTCCTCCTCCCCCACAAGCAGGGTTCCAGGTAGCTGGGGCCCACAAGTGTCCCCTGGAGAAATGGGGTGTTATCCTGCCTGCCTGCTCCACAAGGGCCAGGTTCAGTCCCAATCCATCTGAACCACGATACAGCCAAGCAGACCTGCTATACTAGATTGGCCTACTAGCTTGTCACCTCTGGTATCTTGACTATGGTACTGGCCAATGCTGGATGAGTCTGAGGGAGCCTGTCCTGCTCACACTCAATACAGCTTGTGAACTGCAAAAATCCAAGGCCAGAGAGGCGAGGGGACAAGAAAAGCTGCAGGTAGGATCAGCTTCTCAGGCTTGGGTGATCACATGTTTCTATGTGACCAAGGTCCCTAATGGTGAGCATGATGAAGGGTGGGTGACACCGAGCTTGGCAGGGAGGGGGCTGCCTTCTGTAGAGACAGGCCCTTTTCTCTCCATTCTGCCATTATGGAGCTAGTTGGGTACTCCATGCCCCATCACAGACCTGGCTGTAGACTCAGCTGCCCCTTCATACCTTTTGTAGGATTTGGTTTGTTTTACCCCATCACACACCTCCTGAGGCAGAAGCACAAAACACTTGGCTAAGCTCTCAGCATAGAGTGACCATCAAGCACAGAACCCAGATCATCAGTAGGCTAAGGTAGGCCTGGCTCAACAGTCATCCATACAGCTGATTAATGCTGCAGCCTCCACACCCTGGGACTGGTGCCAATTGGGGGCTATGGCACAGAAACAAATGGATAGTGTATGGGCCAGGAGATGCAGCATGGGGTCAGGTCACTTAACAATTTGCTTCCCTGACACTTCTGTAGAGCAAAGCCTGTCTGTATTGCACCTGCTAACCCCTCCTGGCCCCCACCACCTCACAACAAGGCTACCAGCCCAAAGAGCCACCATCTTTATGCAACTGCTCCCCTCTCTATTGTTCCAGCTGTTTCAGGATCATCCTTGCCCAGGCTAGAAAGGTGGTCCCTGGCAGGTTCCATTGCACTGAGCAGAGATTCCTTAGCAATACAGGGGTAAGCTTACATCTATGGCACAGGTAGGTCTTGCAGGCACCTGCATTTTTCCCCATACTTCATGTCTTCTTGCCATGAGGTTCTCCCAGACAGGCTCTCTCACACTGCCCTCCCAATGGATGAAACCCTGAACTCTGAAGCAAAGGGCTTTGAAACTGTCCCCTCACCCTGCCTACTTTCACTAGTACTCCACTGAGACACCCTACCATCCTGGGAAGCTAAGATGATAGATCTTTTAAGCCTACACCATGCTTGCAGCTTGGACTGTATACATGAGCTTTCAGCCAGCTCATGGAGTTGCTTTGTGAGCTTTCTTGAAATAGAAACCAATGTGCATGTCTGGTGGGCAGCTCTGTAATAGCCCTTTGCATTGTGTGTGCTCCACAACTGATTCCATGCCAGGTCCTTGGACTGAACACAGCTCTGATATGATGGACAGGGATATCTGCAAAATCTTTATTTACATTCAGCAATGTGGGGCTTTAATGTGTTAAATACAAAATGGAATAACAGGATCAGTGGGCTGGCCCCAGCTGCATATTTTGAGATTCAGTTTAATTCACTTTATTCTACCCCCACATTTCAAGATTCAGGGAGTCACAAATGTTTGCCCTGACAATGAAAGGCTGGGCTACACAAACCAGCAGGAGGAAGGTGGGGGGTGAACATTAGGGCAAGGAGTTTGGTATATAAGGTAGGTGGAACAGGGATTCCAGCTGGGTATTTCTGCTAAAACTGTTTCATTGTCAGTACTTAACAAGTCACCGTGATTGCTGGCCTTAGGTTCCAGAGTTGATGGCCTCAATTAACTGCTCATTCTTCTCTACAGGCTGGCTGCAGATTCAACCACACAGCCCCGAACTAATCCACCTTTAAAGTGTCTTAGCTGAAGTTAAGGCTGAAACATGCTAGATGAGCACTCTGCTGTGGTGAGTGGTGGATTGTACAGAAAACTGTTGCTGAACGTGCACATAGCCCTTTGGGGCAGCTATGCTACTGCCCAGGCTGGGAGTCACCTAAGGATCCTAGTGCCTATTTCCCACTGATTTTAAGAGCTTTGGACACCAGCCTAATTAGTAGGCTCATGTGATTGGGTGAGGTCTGTGGAGGAGTACAAAATGGCCTCCACTAAGAATCCTGCTAAGGTGGGTTCTGACTGAGAGAGGAAAAGTAAACCCTAAATGGCACTGATTTCAGAAGGGAGTGGATTGGTTGCACTTCTCATGGTCAGCTCATTGATAAAAGCACTAGACTTATTTTCTGACTGCATGGCTCTTAATTAATGTCCAATATCTGGTATGGGGCAACTTGGGGAAAATGCAAGCCATAGGATCATGCTGATTTGCATTTAGATTGACCCTTTCTCCTTTGAGGCTCACAAAACCCAATATAGAAGTGTAAGAATTGTACCCATTGGACAAATGGGGAAAATGAAGTATAAAGAGGAACATGGCCAGGACCTCAAAGGGAATCAAAGGGCAGGCTGAGACTACTGGATAACACTATACTTGTGAGAGTAAGAGCATCTCTACAGCCACGTCAATGGGTGGACTTGAATAGGAAGGAGGATTTTGTTCATGGTGGGGTATGGAAAGGAAGCAAACCCCTCCCAAGTCTCCCTGCTGGGAAGTGCTGAAAGAGCAAGTGGAAACAATATCAGACTTTACTAAATTTCTGTCCCCCGTCCCCCCCAAATTGTGACATTTTCCTTGCTGGGTCACTGAGGCTCCACTTGGACATAGGAATTTGCCATGTTTGCAGTGACCCCCACTCTGCCCAATGGAAGGCCGAGTGTTAAATATCCGTGTCCCCATCCTAGGAGCTGCTCATGTGCATGGACTTGCTTGCACTGTGCTCCGAAGGCTCCAGCACCTTTTCACCAAAACCAACAGACTCCCCAGCTTCACCTTTCCCTTTTCTGGAACTACTGAGAAGTAAATAATTGATATAACAAAACAATAAGTATTGTCACCCCCCATTACAAAACCTTGCCATAGCTACAGACAGCATACAGGCCAGTGAAAATCCTTTCAACATCAGTAATCACCTTCAGGCCCTAGTCCTGGGCTAGTGATCTGGTAGCTCTATATTATTATAGCATTATATTATATAGCACCTTGGTGCCCCAGTTCTGGACCAGAGATGCATTGTACCAAGTACTGTACAGACAAAGAACAAAGAGATGGGCCCTGTCCCAGAGAGCTGACAGCCTGATGGAAAAAAGTGGATATGGGAACTAGGTATTACCATCAGTGAACTTCAAAGCACTTCACAAGAGGCAGTATCATGACCCCTGTTTTACAAATGCAAAATACACTGTATAGGTAGGTATTAAGTAGGATAACTGAGGCCCAAAGAAGACTACGTGGTTTGCCCAAGATGACAGAGTAAGCATATGGCAGAGCCAAAGAAGAGAACCCAGATGTCCTGGGACACAACCTGGTACATGGACTACAAAGCCCTATTTTCCTATTAGTCGTCCATCCGTCCGTCTGTCCCCCCCCGCCCCAATTCCTGGTATTCAGAAACAGCATTGAGCTTTCTGGCACTGGTTTCATTCCATTACATAATGGTAACCTGCAAGTCACCTGAAGCCATCCAACAGCTCAGACACCTTTAGTTCAGCATGTCATATGATCACTTGTGAATCTTAGTTTCTGGTAAATTTCCACTGACGCGATAGCTGCTTTTTAATTCAGGCATTGTTCTGGAAAGCATAATAGTCTGTTGCCCCTGCTAGAAATCTTGTTCACCATGTGCTGTGAGCTGCTTTTCACTGAATGGTAGCAGGCATTAGGTTGGCAGGCTACATGTTCAGCCTTTTCCCTTCTAATAGTTATTTAAGATGTTACAGACATGAGAAAATGAGAAGCTCCTCTTTGTTTGCCCCATACGATCATGCTGTTTGAGGAATCAGTCATAATCACGCTGAAAATCGTTACGTGTAATCACGTAATCATGGGGTTGTGCCATATCGCTGTACAGGTGCTAATTTGCATGTGCAATCAGCAGTGCATGCTGGTTAGACACACAATTAAACCCTTATTGCCAGATCAAGACAATGTCTCAATCTCTTTGTACACCTCCTGCCTCCAGTGCTTTCAAAGGCTTTTAGTTCAGGCAAGGTTATGTACAGCCCCTTTCAGCCCCTAACAACTATGAAAGTGCACTTACCAGTGTGGGTTGCTATCTGGTCTCCCGAAGTTTCTGGCTGGCTGGAATTTTATGCCGGACCCACTGTGGGCAGTGCATGGAATGTGGGTGTTGCTGCTGCGATAGGGCTTTGGACATGCTGCAACTGGCATGGAGCAGGAGAGCAGAATGCTATACCCTTACCCTGTGCCATGCTGCCAAGTTTTGCAGGTAGTGGAACCAGTATAACGCCTTTCCTAGGATATATCGACAGAGGCAGGCACACAGGCACGAAGCCCAGTTTGAACCTCAAGGGTTCACGTAAGAGTTCAGCTCAAAGGAAGGGCAGAGATCTGGTCCAAACCCAGGTCAAACCAGCTCATCCACCCTGGAAGAAGACTTAGGGTTAGGGCTGGGGCCATAGGACAGCCAGACACCTGAGCATTTCACCTTCCCACTCTAACTGCCAGAGCCATGCTGTCTGTCTGCATTTCCAATGGGGGCTGCACTTGCAGACACTGCTAAGTGACAGGAACTTGCTGGGTGGAAGGGAAATCCAGTTCTGTAACTGGATCCTAGAAGGAACTCCCTGGGCCTGCCCTGCCCAGCTGGGCTGATTAAAAGAAGGTCAGGGGGTGGCTTGGTTGGGGAAGGAGCTCTGGGCTGGTGCCTCTGAGCCAGTGGCTGAGGTGCAAGGGAAAAGCACACTGATCTTGAGCCTGTGAGCACAGCCCAGAAGCTGCCGGGGGGAGAAATTCAGATGGAGCTGGAAATAGAATCAGCTCCCAGAGCTCTGGGATCTCGGTGTGTGCAGGGGCCTGATTAAGTGATTACACTCCCCAAACACGGCTCAAGGGCAGCAGCGAGACAGACAATCAGTACAAGGGAAATGGCTATATCTACACAGCCAGACTACTCTCCACCCCACGCAGACCTGCCTTCTCCTTCCCTCCCCTCCCCCAGTGCTCCCCCCTGCTGCTCTATTTCCTCACAGCCCTGCCAAGATCACAGTCTTCAGCTAGGGCCAATGTGGATGCCCCTCAGCTGGATGCAGGGACTGGTGTTAAGTAGTAAAAGAGAGATTTTTTTTTCCCCCCCTCCCCCATCTGGATGTTGCCTGCTGTCCACACCCATGCTTTGTAGATAGCAACGGGAGCCATCTGTACAATCAGGGACATAGCAGCAGTAGCAGGCTCGCCCCACCTTCACCCTTCTGTTTGAGAGATGGCATTTTTCTCTCAGGCCCAGTCAGTCATTAACCTCTCTGATGTAAAAAGCCAGCTAGGGGCTCAGTGGGTCCCACACACCTAATCCTCACAAGCACTCGCTTTACCAGGTTGGTCACACAGATTACTGACACACCAGCCTGTATCTGGGGCTAAACACAGGCATTGGCGAACCAGGCAGCCACCCAGGGCCCAGACAGAAAAAGGGCCCAATTTTTTTTTTATTATAATCATCATTATCTCTGGTGAAAGGGGCCTGATACTAACAAGTTTGCCCGGGTCTGCCAAGAGTCTAGCTGCATGTACTGGATCTCTTAGCACCCTGAGCTAGAAAAGGTTCAAAATGATGGTCTTGAAAAGGCAGGCTTACTCATTCACCCCCCCTCCACCCAGAGTCACCCACCCCCCTTACAACACCAGTCGCTTCTCAGTTCTCCATTATATCTTTCCCAGACCTTACTCTTGTGAAATGTCAGAAGCATCTCAACCCAGGAATGAGCTGGACGACAGGCTCCCTAGGAACAGGAACCTACCTGCCATGGGGAGCCTGTTGCATAGTGTTTTGTCTGTCTAAACAGGTTCCTCATGACCAGGTTTGCTCCACTTTCAGTCCTCCAACTGTCACCTTTCTTGCTTCCGCACGTAGCGGGCCTGAACCACACAGGAGCAAGACCCACTCCGTCTCCTTTGATTCCATTCTCGGTTGTGCACATGGGGATAGATTATAACACTGACGGGGTGCAGATGCTACACCCGCTACCCACAATCATATACCAGTACCAATGGCGTGGTTTCCTTCTTCCCCAGACAGCTCTGGCATTTTGCTTCCATCCCAGCTCATCACCTCTTCCCTCTCTCAGTAATGGGCTCTTCATTGCCTCCCCCAATCAACACACCTCATCTGTTGCTCCCACTGTCCCAGAACCACTGCCAAGCCAGTGCCGGGGCTCAGCTGAGATACTGCCATGAGGAGTGCCAACTAGGGGAAGAGTGGAATTATCAGGCTCTTTCTTGTCATGGTCCCTTTTCATCACTAGCCCTTTCCCAAGGCACACCAACAGCATCTCAATCAGTGGAGCTCCAGTAGGAGATTAAGTGGTGGAGCTGGCTCACATTCAAGTGGCTTCTGCAAAAGCCTAGTACAGTATACTGTAATTGGTCTCTTCCTTCCCTGATTAGGCTGTGCCCAGCTACCACCACAGGAAAAGAAGAGCAGATCCTTTTCCAAAGTTCCATCAACACCTCTTATCGTGACAGACAGCAGAGGTCACCAATGAGCTTTCTTTTCAGGCTGGGAAATTGGCCCAGGCCCTGGGTAGCATTCCTAATCCTCTCCAGCCAAGGGCCTAGCCCTGAAAGATGCTGAGTCCCTTTCACTCCCACTTAAGATGAGGGCATTCACCGCCTTGCACATTCAGACCCCCAGAGAGCAGGACGCTGAGCCACAACAGCACGTGCCCTGGTCCCTCAGCTTCTGCGCTCAAAATGAGGCTGAAGTTGGTTCCTTATTCCCAATTCCTTTTTCAAAGCTGATCTTCACACAATTAAAAAGTTGTTAGTAATGAATTAGACATGCCAGAGAGTTAGAACTTCATCAGAAATGTATATTTACTAACAAAAACATACAATAATATCATGTATCAAGCTGAAAGAGGAATTGGGAACCAGAAACAAGGAACCAACTTCAGCTTCACACACTCCAGGAACGCTGCATTTTCTTTTGCAGTTTAGCCCTGCCGTTTGCTCCCATGTCACAGAGGAAGCTACACATGCCCTTGAGCCAGCAGGGCACAGGAGCAAAAAGGCTGCTGGAGCAATTGACAGAGAAGAGACAGCAAGCAGCACCCCATGAGGGGACCACACAGCAACTTTCAGGTGGTGGCATAGGAAGAGAGAAGCCAGACTAAGAACAAGCACATCAGATGCCCAGGGAAGGGCCCCAGCCCAGGCCACACAGAGCAGATGTAGCCAGGGAGACCCGCACAGGTAACACCACCACGAAGGTGACAGGAGCCGCGTGCCCAGCCACACGTATGCATTCAAGTACGTGGGGAACACAGGAGTCAGTGCTGCGGAAGGAAGGGACACGTGCTCAGGTGCAAAACCCTCATCTCCAGCTCCCGCCCAGTCCGTGCCCCTGGCTCCAAGCCAGGATTCCCGACAGAAGCCTGCGGCCCCAAGCCCCGGCTCCACCCGCAGGTGCCCCCGCCGGGCAGGGCCGAGCAGCAGCAGGGGAGCTCGGCTCGGCGCTGCCAGGCAGGACCGGGCCGGAGGGGCTCCGGGCACAGCACCTGCGAGCCCGACCTACCTCCGCATTGACCTCGCCGCCCGCCGCCGCGCCAGCTCCCAGCAGCAGCAGCAGCGGCAGCGGCAGGAGGCTCCGTCGGAGCATGGTGCGGGTGCGGCGGCCCCGGCGCGCCCAGCTCTATCCCGCCCGGGAGGCGAGCTAGGCTCCCGGCGCACGGCTG
>NW_017728998.1:49069123-49081095 GCF_001723915.1 Gavialis gangeticus | reverse complement strand
CCCGCCCCGGCCTCTTAAAGGGGCAGCGGGATCCCGCCGGCCCCCGGGGACACGCGGTCCCGCCCGGCCGCGCGCACCCCCGGGCGCGGAAACACGCACACACCCCACCCCCATCGCCCCACCACACAGCCAGGACACACACAACTTCACCCAGCATCACACACACGTGCACCCCCCCCACATCATCATACACAACCCATCACACACACACAACACAAACACACACCGACGCACCCATCACATCACACACATCATCATACACCGTCATACCTCCATCACACACCTGACACACCAGCACATACATACACATCATGCACACACCCCCGTCATGCTCCCACCCTCAGCCCCCTAGTTACACCTGGCACACCCACACACCCCATTCACTGAGGCTTTATTGGCAGGCAGCTGCCACAGGGAACCTATAGTCTTATACACATCCCTTCTGCCTTGCCTCTGAGTTTCTCACAAACATAATAAAGACATCCCGCCCCTCTGAAGCTGCCTCGAGAGGAGGAGCTTGGAATTTTCCCTTGACTGTGAAGAGATCAGTGATTGTTCTGTTCCCTGCCAGTGGCACACGCGCACACTGCTAACATGGGCACACTCATGACAAGTCAGGTAGAGAGAGCCCCATGCGCACACAGACAGTAAGCACAGAGGCTTCTGTGCTGTGGAGGAACAGGTGAAATCAGATATCATGACCAGTGAAAGCTCTGGTCAAAACAATTAAACACTGGCTGCTGATTCTAGCAAGCTCAGTTGATCTGAGAGATCTGGGGCCTGATTTTCAGAGATGCTGAGCCTCTGAGGATCCAGGTGAAGGCAGCCAGAGTGTAAATGCTCAGTCCCTCTGGCAGTGTCTTGAACTGGGCACCTAAAAATTAACATATAAAGCAAGCAGCAGTCACTTTTGTGAATGGGGCTGCAAAGCAGTTGTGGTTTGATGCAGAAGTGTCCAGCATAAGCTAAAATGTGTCAGCCAATATGCTGTCTCCTAAATACACCTTTTCTTGAAAAGGTTGGAACAATTATATTCAGGTACTGAAATGTACCTGGCTGCATGAGGGAAGGCAGAACTGAAAAAGGGGCTTTCTAGCTTTAAGAGATTTTTTTCAGAAGCGGTTTTCCTATATGTAATACACCTGGCTTGTCCAATACAAACTACTGTCTGGACTTTGTCCCCTCTCCAAGAACAGCCTCTGGTGTGTTTGACTTTCAATGTGGAAATACCAAAGGTGTATTTGAAAAGCACACTGTTCCTGAGCAGAGGGTCATCTCACAATGCACTTAGGGGAAGAGGAATTTCAGTTATGACCAAGAGCAGAAATCATGTGGCATTGAGACTGACAACACGGGTCCCAAGGGCCTTTCTAGAACCCATGGCTCTTTCTGCTTTTTCAGGTCTCAGAAACTCTGCTTAGGGCAGGGCCCTCACTAGACAGTAGATGGGGTGGGGCTAGGGCAGGGCCTGATGCTGTGAATATAAATGAAAGCTGAGATTTGGAAGCCCAAGTCTCCAGGAATCACAAGACGCTGACTATGCCTCACAACACACCCATGTTGCTTATACATAGCACAGCAAGAGTTCAGTTCTATCTCAGCCTGTGAGATGATTCACTCCCAGGAAATTCTCCCTGGGGGCCAAACACATTCCAGGTATACCCCTGCCCCTAAGCCGTCGTACCCAAGGCCAATTCAAGGGGTGAAGGTGCTGTAATTTTTCATCCAAATGCACTCAGTGCTCAGTTTCTGAAGAACATGGTGAAGTTGCAGCCACTGTGAGTATCTGACTTAGTGCATGGGGGACCTTTCAGGTAAACACAGCGTGGGCAGTTCCATCAGTACCTGGATGATGCCTTTGTATAAGACATGTGGCTGTAGCAAGGTTCTGTAAACCTTGGGAGGACTCGGTCCCAAGTAGCTGAATGATCCATTCCAATAGCAGAGAGAACCACCTCTTCCTCCCCAGGGAACTGCTGGGGCCCCATTATACTTCATGAAATGCAAACATAGCTTAAGTGGGGGAAGGTGCATATAGCAAGAGAAGGAATGGAGTGCCCTCAAATTCTGGATGAAAGGCCTTGTCTTCCTGCATGCCAGACTTACAGATTGTCAGCAGAATGGGGAAATAAGCTATGCTGGGCCATTTAAGGAAGTGATCCCTCCAGTAGAATGTGCTGAAAGTACCAAGCCAACAGCCTAAATCTGCAATTATATGCACCTTGTGCATCCAATGCTGGGCTCTGCTTAGCACCCCTAGTGTAAATCCAGAACATCTGTACTACTTTCAATGGCATTAACTCTCTTTGACTGAGGGCTTGAAGGACATCTATAAAGGCCGTGTCTCCATCTCACCTTTGAGATCCTTTGGCTGGAAGGCCGGTTAGTTCTGTGGACCTCAGAAGCTCAGGGGCAAAGTGGTCAGCCCTGGAGTAGTGGTGAGTCTTCCCCCTGCTGGCTGCAGAAAGACACTTCCTGAGACTAAACAGCCCCACGTCTCTAGCTACAGCAGAGCCTCAGGGACCAGTCAAGGAAAGAAAGGACTGTGCAAGGTTTACAGTCCCTTCATGCTCCAGTTGCTGGTAGGGAAGGCAATCTGAGTTTGTCAAATGGAAAAGGATAAGCAGAAGAGGAAAATACTCCCTCATCCCTGCAGGGGGGCCAGAAACTGCACAAACACAAAAGTATTTGGAAGGACCCTTGCACAAATGATGGTGAGAGAAGTGCTGCTTGAGCACAGAGGCAATCAGGACACAGAACTTTAGCATCTCCTAAGCCAGGGTGGCCAACTTGAAGCATGTGCCACAAGTGGCATACATAGGCTCTGTACATGGCAGATCAGGGAGGGAGTAGGCAGTACAGCAGCAGATAGGACAGGGAGCAGAAAGCAGAGCAACAGGGAGATCAGGACAGGGAGCAGAAAGCCAAACAGTGACTGGGGAGGGAGCACAAGGCAGAGAGCAGAAAGCAGAGCAATAGACTGGGCAGGGGAAGGGGATTAGAGTGGCACTTGGGAAGAGCAGTGGGTAATCTCTAGCATGCCTGCCAAAAAGTTGGCCCCCACTACCTGAAGGCAGATGACCTTATCTCCCTCCAGCCCCGCAACAGTGGCTTATATCTTGCATCCCCCTCATTGTGGTTCCTAATGCTTTGTCTACACTGCAAGAGCAGATGTACGTTTGCAGCCACGATCTGACCCAGCTGGTGCAGAGTTCACTATGGAGAACAGAAGGCTTTTTTCCCCCCAGAACAACCTTGTGCCAAGCAGGCGTTCCCCAGGCACCTACTACATTGCTTAAGTGTATCTGGATTCCTGCATTCTGAGAAATACAGGCAACTATCCTATAGTGCCCCATTAGCAGAGGTGAGAGTGCCCAAAGAGATACACATGCAGGCAAGCCCCAGCAACACAGTGGGCAATGCACTTTGGGATGTCCTATTCCACAGGGTACTGGGAGGATAGAGGACTAGCCAATTTAGTTACACAGGCATAGACAGGGAGTTCTGGCTGAGCTGCAAAATGCAGCAATGCAAAGGTACTATGTGCCAACTTAGGCTTCTGAGGAGGGAAACAACACTGTTAGCTGCCATGGTTACTGAGTGAGCATTACCCTTCTGCTTATGGACACAAAGCAGAAGCACATTTTTTTTTTTTTTTTTTTTTTTTTTAGGAGACTGAGCTTCACTGGAAATCTATAGAAGCAAAACATGTAATAGCCCAAGATACTTTTGCAAATGAGTTTCAAACTCAGAGACAAAATTCCACCCACTCCCCAGCTGCGACTTGTGTCATCAGGGGGAAAGCAGGCTTATGGAGTCCTGATAAGGACTGGGAGACTGGTCATTTGGGTAGAACTCCCAGTTCAGCAACTGACTCATTGGGAAACCTTGTTGAAATCACTCACTCAAAAGCCTTAGTTTCTCTAGGTGTAAATTTATGGCTATGGTTACCGATGTGTGCAGCAGCAAGGGGATCTTATAAAGCACTCTTAAGATCCTCATAGGATAGGCTGCTGAAATGGACAAAGTACCACCCACACCCACAGCAGTTACAGCGGAGTGCATCTGGATGCAGTCTCCTTCCCTCTCAGGGTCGCTGTATCAGGGAACCTGTGGTTTATGAAAACATACAGCATTAACAATGAAGTTCCATATCATGGTGTAAGTCACAGCACACCACGCGCATGGGTTGTAACTGCAGGAGACAAGATTGATACAAATCATGGTTATACCAACACCATGCTAAAAATGGAAAAACAGCTCAATTAACCAAGATTTAAAAAAATATAATTATTACATTATTTATAAGGGAAGGGATACGTAGACATTTCTAATATCCATGAACAGAGAGAGTGCTGTTTGGGAACAGATGATAAAGTGATCCAGGTATCTGGCAGAGCATTTAGAAAAAAAAGCTCAAGTATCTTCCAATGAAGGCAGCTGCTATAACTGCGCACTGGCTGCAAAAATCTCAGCCCCACTGAAGTCAAAACTCTCAGAGATCTTGACAGGGTCAGGATTTGCCCTTGGGTCATAAGGGACCTTGCTCTGTTCTGGGGGGAAGCAGTGACTACAGCCAGCACTGAGCTGCTGAGACAGCCAGGTGACTGTCTTAAGGAAAAGGAGTGCTCAGACAGACTCACTCCAGCATCTGTTTAAAAAAAAATCAGTCACAAGGACAGGACGCAGAAGTAGAAAGTTATTTATTTTTAGATTATTTTTTTTTTACTACAAACTTTTAAACATTTTCTTCCATCTGCCATCCCTTGTCTACCCCTAGGGATCCAATTACAGTTTTAAAATGATATGCTGTAGATATAAAGCTCATAAAAACAAAGGGCATCCAAACACAGATATTTTAAAGAGCACCAAAGCCCCTCTGACAGGCTCAGTGCCTCTGGTCTTTATGCTTTGATCACTGACTTCATCCACCAGCTGATGTCATGCTGGAAAGAAGGACTAGGGAGGGTTTCTGGAGGCCAATGGGAGCTGCAGGAGCTGAGGACTTCTGAAAAAAAATCAGGTCCTAGCTGCCTATAATGCACTGAGAAAACAGCTTTACACCATTGAAAAGGCAGGTGCCAATGCTTAGAAACGAGCCTCTCTGGGTCTTTTAATAGATAAACGCAAAGCAAAAGATACTGGACAGCATACCAACCTCCATCCACAATACCTGGGAGGCAAAAGCCCATCATCTCAGAACAAATATATTGCCTGTAGGGGATTTCCCAGTGACTGAGGCTCAGATGAGAATCCAGAACTGTTGTTACAAAAAAATTGCTTTTTTGAAGACAAACAGTGTGGCTGAAAGTTAATGTTAGCCCGGGACACCAATGTTTTTGGTGCACCCAAACGGAACTAAACAGCAGCAAGCTCACTAGACTCCAGGATGATCATAGGGCTACCACATTCTTCTATCTGCAGTTTCCTGCTGTAAAGGATTGGTGATGAAAGCCAACATTGCCCTCTTTTGGACACTTTACAGTATAACAGTAGGATTCATATTAGAGAGAGCTCCCAGGGAAAAATCTTGAAATCTGTGCCTTTGCCCTTCCTCACCCTTCAGAGAGTCTGTGGATCAGTTTAAACTGAACACTTCCCATTAATTCCACCCTGGACTCACACTGACTAGCACTGAGTCATGGAACTTCCATATCTTTGCCAGCTCTAATCCCACATCAATTTGAAATGAGGATTAGATGCTGAATTGCATCCATATAGCAACTACAGCATTGACAGTAGAAAAAAAATAAAGCTTTATAAGGGAACCTATTCCAATCAACTACATGCACAGAGATGCTGTGACTGTCTGTCATGGGAATGATAAAACTCAGCAACCCTCATCTTGCTGTTAAAAGCTCCTAGCTCAGTACAGCAACTATGCTCTATATCCCCTTAGTAATGCAGTGCCCTACATTCTTCTTTTTAGCAAATGCCCTCCCACATTTTCAGTTCACCAGAAGATAAATAAGGCTTAAAAATCCCCACAGTATATCTGACAACTATAGGAAAACCTAAGCTACCTGTGCTCATGAACAGCACCCCAAGCTAACAGCAACTGTGAGGAATCATAGTGCAAATATCCACATTCTGGGCCAGCAACTTAAACTAAAAGCAGGCTGGCTTGAGCTTCCAAACTCCATTGGGATGATGAGCAGAGATCAGCAACTCAGGATACATGTGAATCTTCAGATTGTCCAGTTGCACAGTGCAGCACTGATTTCTTGTCTCAGGAGCAGAGACCAGGCATTGGGGCAGCTGAAATATGTGGTTTTCCTGCTCCCTACCTCAAGGGAAAGGAGAACAACTTGTTCCCGGATTTGCAGCGGATTTGCTCCCACTGGATTCGTAGTAGGAATGCAGAATCCTCAAACCCATCCACAATCTCCTGCAAAATACAACCGGTGGAAGGGAAGGGTCAGTGTATACAAGGCCACTAGGCTGCTAGAGATTCAAGTCAGGCCTCCAAAGCACAAAGACCATGGGTTATGTAATTTAGAGATGCAAAGATAAGGCAGCATTAGTGGCTGGACAGCTTTAGAGTGTTCATATGGCTCAAGGGGAACACATGCTGGGGAAGGACAGTTATACCTCACCTGAAGAGACTCTCTTCCCTCCAAGGCAATTCACTGTGTAAGATTTGCTCACTGAAGTGACACAGCTGGGATGTTACCTGCATCTCCCCATCCTCACAGACCCTGGGAGATCTGGCTGGGTATTATTTGCATTACTTTCACCTCAAAAGATGCTGGCATGAGCAGTTACCTGAAGCTTCTGGAGACACTGCCCTTCCAACCTGTCAGTCAGGTCTCCGACACACCAAGCCAGGCTGATATGGAATGAGGGGTTCTGTACGGAAATGAGGCATAATGAATAGCAAAGCAATTACATGGGGGATGTAAAGTCTGAGACCTGTTGCACTGTCCAGAACCTCTGAACCCTTTGCAAAAATAAGTGGAGCCTCGTGCTGAGACGTAGCTCTGCATTATCATGACTTTATAGCACAGACCCAATGCAAATCAGCATTAGATATAACATCAGAAATCAAAGCCTCGCTCCCAGCTGCTCTGCTCCAATCTTCCTCTGACATCAGTAGCAAAGGGCTCTTTCCCTAGCTTCTTTCAGCAATGCAAGGTGGTTTTACAGCATGTGGAGAGAGACTCCATGGGGATACGGGCTTCTCCTGAATACAGTGGGCTGTTAGCTTGGGGTGCTGTTCATGAGCACAGGTACCTTAGGTTTTCCTATAGTTGTCAGTTATGATGTCGGGATTTTTAAGCCTTAAGTACACACTCTGGGCATGTATCACACTTCAAAGACAGAAGCGAGTGCCCTACTCTGCTCAGAAAGAGATCGATTTTCTTTAAAATACACAACAGGTGAATTTCATGTCAATGACTACTCAGGGAACTGTCCCCAAGATGGGCACCAGCAGTGCCACTTCCTTCACACTGCCCTGTCAGTGTGCCTAAAACCTAAGCAGGGTAAGACTCTCTCACCCATTCAACAGCAACCATTGCCCTCTCTGCTACCACCTTTTTTGGGGTGATTTGTATGATGCTTACTCCTGCCTTAAGTCCTGGACTCAGACTAAGGGCACACATTTCACAGACAGGCTACTATATGGTACTGCTTTAAAGCACTGCTGGTCTGGGCTGGATGTAATCCAGAAATGAAAGGTCTGTGCAAGCTCTGCTCTCACACAGCAACAATCATCTCCAATTTGATTATTGTTGGTAATCAGTGACTTCAGACCTTCAATACACTCAGTCACTCACTGCCAGCAAAGGCCTCACTCAGGACTGCTGGACCTTGAACTCTTAAGGCTGCTGCAGGCAGTAATTAATAACTGGGGAGTGGTAACCAGTGGGAAAAACAGGACATGAGAATGACAAAGGAGCAGAAAACCAGGTTCCCTAGTTAAAGGAGTGGAGAGAAGACATGGCGAGTATTTGAATGTACACTAGACTATGCCTTTCCTTTCTCTTTTATTTGGGATTTGGAAATTTAAGTCCTTCATAGAGTTTCTATCCTCCAACACTAAAGCTGGGGTCAGCTAAGAGCTCTGGCTTTGGCCTGAGGTGAAGAGGGAGAAGACACTGGAGAGGCAGTTACCTTGTAGAACGTTGGGAGATCAAACTCCTCCATAACTCTGTCCACCCCTGAGACCAGCTCCAACAGCTGAGGATGTCCAGAAGAGACCTCCAAGCCTACAAAGGTCCTGAGCAGACAGGGAAAGAGACTGAATGTAGCAAGGGCCTCTTGGGAGCCTTCCACAAATACTTCATCTGAGCACCTCTATTGAATTTGGGAGGGTGCTAATAGCAACCAAATCCCCATCCTCAGTACCTAAGAAAAGAGGAAATCAATCTCGGCAACTACTGACCCATTCATCTGACCTCTATAGCATTCAAAGTTTCTTCTGAAGCTTTGCAAAAAAGAATAATATCTTGAGGTAAAAGGGAAATGGCATAAAGTACAGCCCTGTTTTACCAAAAGGTAATCATACTAATCCGACTGCTTTCTGTGATAAAAATTGATGTCTCTAGACAAAAGACACATGGTATTTAATCCAGCTGGCCTTCTGTAAACCATTTAACATGGTGTCAGGTGGGAGATTACCATGTGAGGAGGAGATTGGTACAAAAGTTGTGGGTTGGGTAAGAAGCTGGCTCTTGCCTTTGTCTGGACTGTTGTTTCATGCCATATGAAGACTCATGCAGATGTTACTACACTGGTTATACTATGGTCACATTTTCTACAGGCATAAGTCAATTCTTTTCTTTTAATGAAAGCTGAGATCCTTCAGCACAAAGCACAGTCACCAGGGAAAGGGACCTGCTCACTGAGCTGCCTTGAGCTAGCCTAATCACATAATTGGATTTATCACTATACTACAAGCTGCCAGTGCTGTAGCCCAAGATGAAAATTAACCCATACTGGGCCATCCCTGAGGAGAGGGGGACTTATGAAAACCCAGGGTAACAGGAAGCTGGGGCAAAGCCACATCCAGCCTGCACTGACTGTTCCAATTGGAGGGTGGGCAGTACATGAAGTTGTGTGTATGAGCTAGTCCCCACACATCCTCCTGGTACCATCTCCCGCTTTCTCTCCAGTGTTCTAAGAGACAAGGCTGCTGTGCTACTCACCTACCTGGTTTTGTTTTGGTTGGTGTAAACCTTCACCTGGTCAACTGTACAGAAGAACCTGAACAGATTAAAAAATTAATTCAGCTGGGAAAGGAACAAAGTAGGAGAGAGAACTGACAGCCAAGCAAGAAGGTGCCTAACCTTAAATCAGGGGTGGGCAATTATTTGGGCCCACACAGGGAATTTTAGGGAGCTGTCATAGGCTGGGTCAACACTCCCCCACCCTGTGCAACAGCTCACCAAACCGCCCTATGTGGGATGGGTCTGAGGGCAGGCAGGGAGCTAGTGTGGGCATGGGCAGCAGCTTCAGTAGGGACAGTTCAGCCAGGGCCCCATTACCACCAGCACCGCCTCTCAGCCACCCTTCTACCCTGAGAAGGTGCTTGGGGAGATGTCTAGATCCCCAGTAGAAACCTGCCAGCTGTGTCCACAGCTGATGCCAGCACCTGCCTGGCACTGCTTCCAGCATGCAGGCTGGAAGCTGATGTAAGTTGCACGGGCATGCTGTAGGTGCAGCATTGTTAGGGTGGCAGGGGGGGAGAAGAGGGCAAAAAGAAGATGGAGAGAGGCAGCCCTGCCCACCCCCAGTGTGATGCTTGATTCTGAAATCAGCGGAAAACTTCAACTGAATTCCCTGGTGAAGGTTCAGCCCCATGCAGCGTTCCCTGCAAGCTGTGTGGCATGCGCGGTTGCGCAGGCGTGCTCATGCTGCACTGCCAGGTGTGCCTGCATGGCCACATATGCCGCACAACTTAGAGGGAACACTGGCCCCGTGTGGTGATGTTTCATGAGCAGACACTGGATTAACAATTCTTCCCCACTGTGCTTTGGATCCTAATTAAGAACTGCAGACCAGCAGCTGGATGGGAAGGTATGAAAACATGGAGTATACAGAGGGATGCTAGACACCCAGGGAGAGCATCTGCAATGGCTCTGAGTCCCACCTGTAAGCAGTGGCCAGGTATTCCTTGAGAGACTGCACAAAGGGGGTTATCCAATGATAACGCAGCACCACACTTTGCGAGAGGCTGATGTGAAACTCCTCCATGGCAGTGAGCGACACAGCATACGTGCGAGCATGGGAAATAAGGAGCTCCAGCAACTCCAGGAAATCCTCTGAGGCTTCATCTGCAGGGAAAGAACCACTGAAGTCAAGCTATACCCTATTCCACAGCTCTGAAGTGATGATCTTGTCTATTGGGAGGTGAAGTAGAAAGCAGAAACAGCCCCAGTCAGTGGGGTGCTCTGCACTCTCCTAGTCTCTCATGCCCTGGGATCACAATGTGAAGAGAAGCTTCATGCCACCCATGAGAAGATGGGGGTTACAATGATCCTTAACCAAAATGTACATATATGAAAGCTGAGACACAGAACTGGGAATAAAAGCCAGGTGCCCTCATCCCCCTTTCACCTCTCTAACCTCTAGACACACTGCCTCCTTGCAGAGATATTTTTTCTAAATTTTAGAAAAGTCCCAACCCAGGAATTCACCAGTAGCCATTACTGCCAGGTCACACACCAGGTGGAGTACACATCTCATAGGACGCACACGTTTTGTGCAGGCTCCTCTCTCACTCACATGTCCATTACAACTTTGAAGTCAGAACCAAAGGGGAGCCCAGAAGTCACAAAATGTAAACACAGCCGCTATTAAGACTCCTAAGAATGCAGCTGATCTGGCTGGGAAAATCGTTACAGAACTTCTCTACAAATGGGACATTCCAGATCTGCTCATGAGGCGAGTCCATTTACTGTCTGTACCAACAGACAGCAGATGATGAGAGCCTAGGCCAGTATAGGTCATGGGAGGAGAGGGGCTCACTAGTGGCTCTGCTGCCAGTCAGTCTGCAGAGAAAGCAGCCACAAAACCTGTTCCAGGGCTGACACATGGGTTTCCATGCACTAGGGATCAGTCCCACCCTCTGCTCCTGACCACACTATACCCAACCTGGGGACAGACAGCTCCTCTCTGGGAGCTCTCCTTTCCTCTCTCCCCTTCTGCTGCTCTCAACATCCCATTGCTATGAACAGAGAGGAAAGAGCTGAATTTACCTACACGGCATATAGACATATGTTGTCCAATTGCCCCGCACATGCGGGAAGTTGCGCACACGGCCGCCATGCTTGGTGCTGTCATCCACGACCTCCTCCTCTTGGTCTCTGAACATGTTTAACACACTGGATGGCACCGGAAGGCGGGAAGCTGTTGGGCTGCAGGAGAATGGGGGTATGGGGAAAGGAAGAGAGCTAATTAATACGTACAGCAAGCTGTAGGGCACTTCTTTGTTTCCAAAATATCCTAGGCTAGGGTCATGCCAGGCACTAGCTGCCTCTTCATGGCCTGTGTATGCAGACTCCAAATGCCTCCTGAGCTGGCCTGCGACCACAGCCTTTAGAGCAGCAATTCTCCACCGAGGCCACAGTGGCCCGGCCTGCCTCCCAATTCCTCCACAACAGACCTGGGCTTCAGACAGGAACCCACAGCTGTGGCGGCTCTCAGTTCTGCACCAGAGAAAAGCTGCTCTCTCATTTTTCAGGGCTCAGGAGAAGAAAAAAAAAAAGTGACCAGAAGGAGCGAGCGTGAGGCTGGCAGGGCCGAGCCGCCGGCTGAGACGCCAGGGGTGCTCTGGGCCCGGCCCCAGGCCTCAGCCCCCACTACCCTGCGGAGCTCACCCTCCCCCGCCCCCAGCTCGGCTCAGCCTCCGGGCCCGGCACCCACCCGGCCCCGGCGCCGCCCGACTCCTCATCCTCGGAGCCGCTGCTACCGCTGTAGCCCACCAGCGCCGCCCCGCTCATGGGCTCGCTGCCCGCGCTCCAGCAGCC
>NW_017728998.1:49053222-49069047 GCF_001723915.1 Gavialis gangeticus | reverse complement strand
CGGCGCCGCCCCCTGCGTTTGTTTTGTCCTCAACTTTGTGCCCCGGGCTCGCTCCGGCTTCCGGCGCGGCGCGGCCCCCCTGCCTGCGCTCCCGTCCGCCGGGCCCGGGAGGTCCTGCTGCTCCAGCCGGCCCGGCCCTCGCTCCTCCCGGGCAGGGGAGAAGCTCCCGCCCCGACTCGGGGCTCCTGGGGATGCGGCAGGGGCGGCGCGGGCCCGCGGCACCGTCCTGGGTGCTGCGCCTCACGACTGCTCTTGTTGAACAGGTTTGAGCTCAAGGTTGTGCTGCGGCCGGCCGGCCGGACGTCGGAGCGCGGGAGCCCTGGGCTGGAGCAAGCTAGAGCAGGGAGGAGAGTCAAAGCACAGGCCCTTCTGCCATTTCCTCTTGACTGCTGTGAAATGACTTTGTGTGGACCCTGAGCCCTTCTCCCCGTCCCATCACCACCTTTTATTTTGCCAGCCGGTGCCATGAAGTCGTCTTCTCCTTCAGGACCGTCGCTGCGATGATGTGACTTCTGCAGGAGGCTAAGCAGGAAGCGAAGCTGGGCCTGAAGCGGGAGGCTATTAGAAGGCAGGTAGACTCACTGCCCCAGGGTGGGAGGAGAGGCACAGGGTGAGCGGACCTCCCTGTGCTTCAGGCCTTTCTGCTGCAGTGCTCCAGTCTGGGAGTATTGCTTTCATTCTTAAGTTCTTTGAATTCCCTCCTGTGAATCTCACCAAGGAGCGATATTGACTGGGAATTGGCTTTACCTTGCTTGCTTGTATACAGTCCTCAGTTAACCCAGGTTGGTATTTCCTAGCTGCTTGCTGTATTTGTAAATTCTGTGCGATACTCCTGCTGTGTCAGATCACTGTCTGAACATCCAGAATCCTACATCTGCTAATACGAAATGGCCACTTGCTGAGCACCATAACAGCTATGTATAAAATAACCTTGCTGAAGGGGAGTTGGTGGTTGGTTTGGGTCCTGAAAGGATGTTGGGTCCTTTAAACTTTTATTTCAGATACTGTAGCTACTGGTATTTGATTCATATAAATGTTCTTGCCTCTTAATTTTAAAGCTGGGGTAGGATGGACTATGTGGGGTTGGGGAGGGTAATTTCTCTGGTTTCATTACCTGTGAGATTTTTTTTTATGTCATTTCTGAACATCATCCATACCATTTTATAAGGGCAAATTAGTGAAATATCCTACTGGTAGTAAGGCATCATGATGAGTACCAAAATACTTTTGGGCATATGGAGAGATGACACCATTATGCATTTAAGACCACTCCTCACTCTTTAATGTGTATCAGGATGATCTGCTATAACTTCATCTGTCTCCTCTGTCCCATGATAGGTGAATGCTAAACCATGGTCATTTAAGTGATTAGTTTCATTCAGGGGTATGCTGCCCTGGTTTAACTTCCATTTACCGCAGGATAGAGCAGACAGACAAAACAGAGTAGATTAATGTGTGTGCAATTGGTCTCATCCATCTCCATTTTTTTCATTGGAATGATTGTTTGGTCCGCCCATGTCCTGTGGTGAGGTCTGTGGTGTACCATATAGAGTTGGGGGCTGGCTCTTTTTAATGCCACTTGTTACAGTCTTTCTTCATGAGTGGAAGACTAAGCCAGCTATTTTTGCTCAACTCACAGGCACCTATAACTTAATAACTGATAGGAAGGATGTAGATATTGAACAGGGACTTGGAATAATGGCCTGGTAGGAATACCAGTACCATTCTTCTCAACAGCTGCAGCATAGTACTGGGAATTCACTAGGGTTTTTCCTGCTCTTGGGCCTTGCTGGTTCTTCCCTTGTCTCCTAATGGATTTAGTCCTCTTAGTAGTAGAACAAAAATAATACATCTAGAGGGATCAAAACCTCTTGCTGTTAAATGTGATACTTGTTATTGGACTAATGAGTAAAAACACAGCTTAAGTTTTTGGTTTCCATTTTTTATCTTCCATAGTTTTAACCATGTCTGTTTGCAGCTGACCACTTACATGATGTGCTCTGGCTAGATCCACTAAGAGACCCACCCACATGTGGATTCTGTGTTCTGCCTGTAATGGGGTTAATGTTGAGAAGGGCCCATAAAACAAAAATATTTGTTTTATAGGAGTTCTCTTGTTCCTCCCAGTCTCTAAATAGAATGTTGCCAGTGGAACTACAGCTGAGAATCTCGTCTTCAGGGTTGGATTCCATTTCTGCACCTGGATTGTCAGGCATGCTAACAAAGATAGGGACAGGAAGTAAATTCTGAAGCATCGCCATGGACTTTTTCTCCCAGTGAGCTTGTGCTACTCAGCCAGTCCTACTTGAATCGGAGAGCATTACTGATAAAATTGGGATTTTTTTTTAGCATAAAGCAGCATGTATCCAGCACTTCAGTCTGCCTGACAGTGAAACTAATATTGTGTGCTTAGTATGTCTGAATTCAGGAAGCTCCTGTTGCAGTTGCTGCTACAGATGTTTGTAAGCATTTTTGGAATGCAGCATTTTTAGTCAAATAGTTGTATACTCCCTTGAGAGAGCTTTACATCAAATAATCCAAAAAGGTTGGGGGTTTGTGTTGTGGCTAGAAAGCTACTGCCATGGTCTCTAGCCAGTGCGTTTGCAACAAAAACACTTATTGAAACCAAATCTGAGCCTTGCTTGTATTAATCCAATTAACTTGTATAGTCTGTCCTCTGCTGAGATAATTGAGCAAGGGATGCTGACAGGTCACTAGATGATCTTAATTTATGCCTTAAATGTGACTGAAAGAATCGCAAGACTATCTGTATAGTGAAACAGCTGCTTGACACACAGTCATGCATCCTCTTTTGGAAGACCATATCCAACTCGCAGTGCAGGGAGCCAGAAAACAAGGCAGCTCATCACTGCAGGACAGCTTGTATAGTGTGAGTTAGGGACTCTGAAGAGAATGTCTAACTGGGTTGTGACAGGATTGGTCCCCTGCTAGTACCAAATAAAACTTGGCCCATGTTCCTCCTATTTCAGAACCCCTACGTTTGCTTTGGTTTTTTTGCGGAATAGTAAAACTGAGCCACAGGAAAAAGGATTGAATGTGAAGGTGTCTTGCTTACCTTTGGGAACTGATGTCAGCTGTCTTCTTCCCTGCAGAGCTGTTCCTTGGAGTGCCTCCATCACCTTTCACAAATGTGAGCGCAACAGGCCAGCACGGAAAAGGGCCTCCCATCATCTTCAAAACACTTTTGCTTTTGGCTTTAATATATATTCTTTTGTTGTTGTTGTTGTTGTTGAAACTTGAAATGATCTTGCAAAGGGTGCTTTCCATCTTCTCCTCCTGAGATTTGAGACTGGGCTGGATTTCCCATCCCCAAATTCAGGGCCAGCTGCTGGGAATTATATTATCTTCATCAAATCCTTTTGACTGAGAAGCTGAAGCTGTCAGTGCTGAAATCCCATTTCTTTTTCCCAAGCATGTCAGAAAGCTGGCAACAGCAACAGCAGCAGCAGCAGCAACAACAACAACAACAACAACAGCAACAACAAGCACAACAGCAACCCCATCACACTGGGACAGCGGCACTTGCAGAGCATTCAATCCCTCCGAGCACGGCTGAGAACGCCTTGGGGTGTGCAGTCTACGGTATCCTGCTCCAGCCAGACCCCAATTTGCAGCACCACCAGCACCCACCAATCCAGGCCGGAGAACCCTCCCACAAATGTGGCGTGTGTGGCCATGACCTCACTCACCTGTCCAATCCACATGAGCACCAGTGCCTGCCTGGGCATGACCGGTCTTTCCAGTGCACGCAGTGCCTGAAGATCTTCCACCAGGCCACCGACCTCCTGGAGCACCAGTGCATCCAGGTGGAACAGAAACCCTTTGTGTGCGGTGTGTGCAAGATGGGCTTCTCCCTACTCACCTCCCTAGCACAGCACCATAATGTGCACAATGGCAATGCCATGAAGTGCTCCATCTGTGAGAAGACCTACAAGCCTCCTGAGGCAGAGCATGCCCAGCCCCTGGACCCATCAGACAAGCCATACAGCTGTTCCATCTGCCAGAAGACCTTCAAGCACCTCTCGGAGCTGTCGCGGCACGAGCGCATCCACACGGGCGAGAAGCCCTACAAGTGCACCCTGTGCGACAAGAGCTTCAGCCAGTCTTCACACTTGGTGCACCACAAGCGGACACACAGCTCAGAGCGGCCATACAAGTGCACAGTGTGTGAAAAGACCTTCAAGCATCGCTCACACCTGGTCCGCCATATGTATGCCCACTCGGGTGAGCACCTCTTCAAGTGCAATGTCTGTGAGCTGCACTTCAAGGAGTCATCAGAGCTGCTGCACCACCAGTGCACACCCAGTGGGGAGCGCCCCTTCCACTGTGGTGAGTGCCAAAAGTCGTTCAAGCGCCCCTCAGACCTGCGGCAGCATGAGCGCACCCACAGTGAGGAGAGGCCCTTCAAGTGCGACCTCTGCCAGATGAGCTTCAAACAACAGTATGCCCTAATGCGTCACCGCCGCACCCACAAGGTGGAGGAGCCCTTCAAGTGCAGCCTCTGCGAGAAGGGCTTTGTGCAGCCCTCCCACCTGGTCTACCACCAGCACGTGCATGGCATTGAGAACCTCTTCAAGTGCAATGTGTGTCAGAAGGGCTTCAACCAGTCTTCGGAGCTTCTGCGGCACAAATGTGTGCAGAACGCTGAGCGCCCCTTCAAGTGTACCGTGTGCAACAAGTCCTACAAGAGGTCCTCGGCTTTGCAGAAGCACCAGCTGTCGCACTGCACCGAGAAGCCGCTCAAGTGCACACTGTGCGAGAGACGCTTTTTCTCTTCCTCAGAGTTTGTGCAGCACCGCTGTGACCCGGTGCGTGAGAAGCCCCTCAAGTGCCCAGACTGCGAGAAACGATTCAAATATGCATCGGACCTGCAGCGCCACCGCCGGGTGCACACGGGCGAGAAGCCATACAAGTGCCCGTCATGCGAGAAGGCCTTCAAGCAGCGTGAGCACCTCAACAAGCACCACAGTGTGCATGCCCGGGAGCAGCAGTACAAGTGCATGTGGTGTGGTGAGAGGTTCCTGGACTTGGGCCTGCTGCAGGAGCACAGTGTCCAGCACACTACCGAGGGGGCATATCAGGTGGCCGCGTGCTTGCCCTGAGCTGTCCCCATAGGTTTCTGCTTGCATGTGAACCTCTTCAACAGCTCCTTTTCTTTTCTTGTAAAAGACGGATGCCTGAACCTTGGGAGGGCAGTGGGGGAAGATCTGCCAGTCCAGTTAGACATCACCCTGGCCTCTGTACATTTCCACGTGCATTTGGTGTCTTAGTGACGTGCAAAGCCCAAGAGAGGGTATGGAGGAAAAGGGAGGCAAAGGATGGAAATGAATCCTGTTCCTGTTTGTTTTCTCCTGGTTTATAGTTTTCCTTGCAGCTGCAGTTCAGTGTTTGAGCTCACAGGTCCTTTCTCAGCCACTGCCTGTAAACATGTCTTCTCGCATGTCCCCCAGTACCGAGGTCTCCTGAGAGAGCTGGCTAACTCAACTTTTTCTTGAGAGAGGCCCAGGTCTCTTGAGCCAGGCCCCAGCACTACTTCTCCTTGGGGGCACAGGGGCCTTCCCGCTTACTAGTCCCATCTTAACAAGGTAGCTTATAAAGACCGTTTTAAAACCATGCTGTCTGATTAAATGCCCCTGGGCACTCCCCCCACTGTATGTCCTAGTAGCATGCAGGGAGGAGAAGCCATGGGACTGCTGTGCTCCGAAGGCACTTTGTTGCCTTTGCAGTCTTAGCTGACTGAAGTCATGCAGTAGCTTTGAACAAAGGCTCTGTTCCTCTTATTGTTCCCCACCTCTCCCCCATAACTCTGGAATTGAGGTGGGGCATGAATGTTGCACATTACGTAAAGAAACTGCAACCCCTAAGGCTAACCCCTCAGGCCACCTGTGTTCCTGACTGGAATAGTCTGAGAACCCTCAAGCTTCCAAGCTGCTCATCTAGAGACACCTTGGATTTTCCTAAGACTTACAGCTGTCTTGAGGGACAGTGCCATTGTAGGGTCTTGAAACTGCTACCAGCCCACAGATCCTTTTATAGCACTTAGCAATGCACTTGGATTGGATGTAAAATAGTAGCCCTTGCACTTGCATTGATGCGTAAACCAGGGGATAATAAGTAGCAGTAAAACACCAAGGAGTGGGGAAGATGCTACTGCTAAAGTGCAGTCTCCAGGATTTCTACAGAAGAGATGTTTATTTGGAAATGAGCTTAAGCGTATCCGATCAGGAGTTCTGAAATTATAACCCAAACTCCACGTCCAGGGAATCACATCGTGACCTTTAGGGTTATGATTTTTCTAGTTCTGTTTGTGGAGGCTAATCCATATTTACATAATTGTCTCTTTGGGAAGAGGCAGGTTGGCAGAAGATAAGGGAATGAATACTTTTCCTAGCGGGATTCCCTGTGGACTGATCTTCCTCTTCCTTGCCCCTTGCAAATTCTCTAGAGAAGGATATAGATCATTTTATTGCAACTAGGATAAATGCCTAGATCCTAATACAAATTCCCTATCATATTATCCTGATTGATGAAGCTGCCCAAAAGCTGCCAGCTGCACAGTATTGTTGGCTTCTCATGACCAAGGTTCATCAACTGACATCTGGACACTTTTTCCAGGCAAGAGGCATGCCTATTGGATTACCCATAATTGTTTCCTTCCTCCCACTTTGCTTGGCTTGGTGGACCAGTGTTTGTTTGAACCGGGAGTGCTGTAGTCTGTTGTAATTATTGAGAGCAGTGGCCATTAAATGGTCTGCATTGGAGAGGGGGTCCGTATGATAAGCGTTACAGTGGAACAAGATGCCTCCGTTTCCTTGCAGAAGGCTGGGTTGTGCCTGTTTAGTCTCGAGAGATTCAAATGATTCACGTGGAGGAGGGAGGGCTTTCTTCTCTATTACAGTTTCACTTCCTGCATTGCAAAGAGGACCAGAGCTTGTTTCCTTGAGGGGGCTGGAACCGTTTGAATGAATGGGGCGGAGTTCTCTTTTCCTCGTTCGCAGCTTTAAGAACTCCAAAATAAACCGTGTCCTCTGATGCCCAGGGAGGAGTGACTGATGCTCATCATATTTCATGCTGCCTCAGATATATAGAACCTCCTCCTATCAAGTTTTCTGTCTGCATTGTTATTTTTTTCCATTTTGCTTTTTTAAAGCAGTTTGTTAATATTCATTAAAAAGAAAAAAGAATCCTGTATAGTTTAATTTGATGTCATTTTGGATCTTTAAAAAAAGAGATGTGATAACTTGGATTTTAAAAGAGATATTCAGTTCTAGGTAGCTGTTTTTGATGTTTAATATATAGTGAGTTCAGTGTATGTTTAACTGTAGGAGTAAAATATGAAACAAGATCCAGGCAAGTTCATCTTGTTCAGGTCTGTCTTTGTGAATGGGCTGGGGGTGGTGGGTGGTGGTGCTTGAGGCATCGCAAATGGAAGCTTAGATTCAGGAGGAATATACTAAGAAACCAAATTTTAGTGTCCATTCAAATATAAGAGACCTGGCCGTGGAGGCGAGTTTTATTGTTCCAGATGCAGAAACCTGTGTTTTACACTAATTTGCACAGATGCCTTGGGAGGTCCTTTGGGAATGACCCACACTTCTGAATGGACTCAGAAGTGAATGCATTAATTTAAAATTAAAACAAAACAAATCAAGAATGTGTCCCAGTGTTCACATTGGAGTTATTTTGACAGCAGCAGTTACTGACAGTTTAAATATACAAGTCAATGTTTTGCATTAGTGTTTGCCACTAGAGTTGCAGTAATAGACCTCACTCACAGTTGCTCTGCCAGCTGCTGTTTGAACTGCTGGGGAGAGACCAAAATCTGGATTAATGAGGCTGTACTATAGCTAAATGGCAGACAATAGATTTTATTATGGGTGGTAAATACCAGTCCCTTGAGATAAGAGAGGTGCGGATATGAATATATAGTAGGGAGTGGCTGTGCGGTTCCTGCAATCTCAGTACTTTTGCTGTGAGGTGCCAGAAGGGGGAGGGGGCAATCGCTGAGCAATACTGTTGTTATTAAGAAATAATCCTCCTTTTTGTCCCAGTTTGATTTCTGACCTATTGCTGCAGGGGTGGAGGAAACTCTGTCGCATTCTCAGTCTTTTCAACTCAGTACCTCTTCCAAGCTTTAGGCCAGTTTTAGAAATAGGAAACCAAGCTACACTTAATTTTGTTTCCTCCTGGCAATAGTGCCCATTCTGGTTGTGTTTGGCTGTATGCTTCTGACTTGGAGCCAAACAGTGAGTCATGTGCTGGACTTCTCTAGACTGGCAGTGCTGGCTGAGCAGTACAGTGTATCGTGGGTATCCTGACCACCTGCTCCAGCCCTTAGCAGGTGCTTTTGGTGACAGGAGGGAGCAGTAATTCTGTCTGTCCTGTGTATAAGTTGGTCTCGTATATAGAGACAGGCATGGGGAGTTGAGGCTTGGTACTCCACTGAGAACTGAGGGTGAGGGTTGGTATTCCATCATTCAGGTGGAAGATTTTGCTGTGTCCTGCCTGAGGGCGCTTTCATTTGGAAAGTCACTGCTGGTAGCACTTGCCAGAGGCCTGCCCCTGATGCTAGTGACGTGATAGCTCATTCTATCTGTGGCAGGTACAGGATGTTACTTGCTAAGTGGAGGAAGGTTTGAGTAGGTGTGAGGGCCCTGCCAAGTGAAATTTTCAAACAGCCTTGTTGAAATCAGGGAAACCAGCATGGATCCATAGCAGGTAGATCATGCCTGACCAATCTGGTTTTGTTTTATGACAGGGTCACAAAATGCTTAGACATAGGAGTAGGGGTGGATGTCATTTTCTTGGATTTTAGCAAGGCCTTCGATATAGTATCTCATCCCATTCTCATGAATAAATTAAGAGGCTGAGACACAGATGTTTACACAGTCCAGTGGGTGGCAAATTGGCTTAGTGGTCGCACCCAGAGAGTGGTAGTAGATGGGTTGGTATTGACTTTGAAGGATGTGGGTAGTGGAGTCCTGCATGGTTTGGTCCTTGGACCTGTACTCTTCATTTGCTTCATCAGTGACTTGGATGTGGGCATGAAGTGTACTTTGTGCAAGTTTGTGGACAATACTAAATTGTGGGGTGAAGTGTACGCTCCAGAGGGTAGGGAACGATTGCAGGCAGACCTGGACAGGTTAGAAAAGAGGGCAGTACACAATAGGATGCAGTTCAACAAGGACAAGCGCAGAGTGCAAAAATATTCAGCACCCTACTGGCTGGGAAGTGACCCTCTCAGCAGCCCAGAAACGGAAAGGGATTTCGGAGTTGTAGTGGACTCCAAGATGGACATGAGTCGTCAGTGTGACGAAATCATCAGCAAAGTTAACCGCACTTTATCATGCATCAGCAGACGCATGACGAATAGAATCAAGGAGGTGATACTCCTTGCCCTCTGTGGCATTGGTCAGACTGCAGTCAGAGTACTGTGTCCAGTTTTGGGTGCTGTACTTCAAGAAGGATGTTGATAGACTTGAGAGGGTCTAGAGGAGGGCCACTCATATGGTTAGGGGCTTACAGGACAAGCCCTATGAGGAGAGACTGAGGGACCTGGACCTCTTCAGCCTCCACGAGAGAAGGCTGAGAGGTGATGTGGCTGCCTACAAATTCATTAGGGGAACAGCAAAGGATCAGAGATGCTCTGTTCACCAGGGCACCTCTTGGGGTAACAAGGAACAATGGTCACAAACTGACAGAGAGCAGATTTCAGCTAGACATCAGGAAAAGCATCTTTGCGGTAAGGGTAGCCAAAATTTGGAATGGGCTTCCAAGGGAGGTGGTGCTCTCCCTTACCTTGAAGGTCTTTAAGAGAAGGCAGGATAGGTATCTGGCTGGGACCATCTGACCCCAGCACTCTTTCCTGCCTAGGCAGGGGGTCAGACGCATTGATCTGTTGAGGTCCCTTCTGACCCTAGCATCTATGAATCTATGAAATTTTAAAACAGCCGTCTATTTTCTCCAGAAACCTGTGCAACTCAATACAATGCATCTTGGCCTGCGCTGATGTGGTGTGTTGTGGGGATGAGACCATTCAAAGGGTGCCTGCTGCTTCTATTAGCACATTCCTGTGCTTGGGATAGAAATACAGAATGGGGCCTGCTGGGTTATGGTAGGGCAGTCTCCTGCTCTAACTAATTTTGCTTCCTGTGGTCCTTGAGTGAGGGCCAGTGAGCTCTGGCCAGTATGCTGTGCTTGGTGTCCCCCCTTGGAGCACTTGTTATTAACCTCTGACCCTCACTCCTGTCACTGTTTTTGCATTACTTGTCCTAAGAGCTCTGTTGGTGCACACTTCCTAGCCCGCTCTGTTTCTAGAGGGGCTAACAGTTTCTGTGTGGGCTTGTGCCCAAGATTCTTAATGTGGCAGATAGGCTTGTGGTCCTTGAGGTGGATAATGGCGATGCATTCCAGCCCTCTTCCTCCTGCTCAGTCCCCTACTCAGGGAACAAATGTGCTATAAGAGCCCTTAGGTTAGTTCTGTGTTACCTGGGCAAGGGTTAATTTCTGGTAGCAGTTCTCACCTGCATAAGTCCATTTCATGCTGCCAGAACACCATTAAAATCATGTTACAAAATCAAGCTCAAGGTTTCTTGAATCCATGTTCAATGTGTGGAAATGTAGAGTATTACTGCAACATTCCCAGCTGGAGGGATGCATGCATCAAGCCTGTGTGCACTGTGGGCTGTTATCGAAGTCTTCCACCTAGTGCAGCTGCATCCTGATGAAGGGGAATGTATTGTAGGGCTATGGAAATTTCTGGGAGGTAGTAAGAATTTGAACCCAAAATTTAAAGCCTCTGGTGCTCAAGGTAAGATTTCAGAAGTAAGGATTAGGTACCTCAGAAATGGCCAGCCCAACCACAGGAATGCTAAACATGTTCCATTATTTTTTGTGTGGCCACAGAAAACAAAAAGGCCACTGATTCAGTTACTTAGAAAAGGAATTAGAACTGTAAGCACCTAGGTTTGCAGAAGTTGGCCTTAAGCTTTATCAATCGTCACGCAAATCAGTTGAATTGGACATGAGTGGCCTTAGGGCTGTAGTTGATGTGTTTTGCTTGGCCAGAGGGCAATTCTGTTCTATTTAAAGGGGGAAAGAAAATGGGTAGCTTAGATGATGGCATCTCCTCCAGGAGCAGGTATGAGTGAGTGGGTATGTGTGCACGTTTCATTGACAGTGTTTAAAATGCTGTCCCTGGGGCAAGGGGGAGGAGGGAGGATTGGGGGGGGCGAAGTGGATTATAGAGTGATACTATAATCCTGATTTATTTTTGTAAGGTAAAAATAACTGTTTTAAGTCCAAGCTGTTCCATTAAATATGTTCTGAGCAGGGAGAAGATGGTTGGTCTCCATTGCTGTGCCTTCCAGAGATCGTTTGTTTTCTTTATTGGAAAAAGTGGTAGAAATAGTGTGGAAGAGAATTCTGCGAGGCACCCACCTACATTGACTGGCAGTGTGGGGACTGGGGTGGGTTTTTGGTGTTGGTTCAGTGGTTGCCTTGTATAAGTGATTGACAGACACCATCCTA
The DNA here is from genome assembly GCF_001723915.1 of Gavialis gangeticus. Taxonomy (NCBI): domain Eukaryota; kingdom Metazoa; phylum Chordata; order Crocodylia; family Gavialidae; genus Gavialis; species Gavialis gangeticus. The sequence goes on along the minus strand of NW_017728998.1, from coordinate 49,057,497 downwards.
TGGGGCAAAAGGGATCTTCCACTATTAACTGTTTTTCAGTTGGTGTTTTTACTTTCAAACCAAAGAGCAAATGTTGCCAAAGCCTCTATGGAGTAAAAAGTGTTAAACTGTGTTTGTGTGTTGCTTTCCTTTCTCTCCCATCTTCAGTTTGTTGAGAGAGACTCCCAAGTATCTCTACACCTCTTTTCTCTGCCTTCAGATACTCCTAAATCATCTTACCCAACTGTGTTGCACAAGTTACATCAAGGTTTATCAGAGCCCTCACAAAATATTGTCTAGCAAAATAAGTTTGGCAGACTCAAGTACAGGATGTTTTGCATGAGAACCCAGGGACAATAGCTGAGCACTTGAGATGTTATCTGATAAATGGTGGCAACATGTTAAATGTGGCTGATCATCATGGGCTTCATGCTAAGAGACCAGAAGAACAGGAATAAAAGGATGGAACTTTGAACCACCCAGAGAAGATGGGAGGATAGAGATGTTTCTATCATACCTCAGCAGTTAGGGACATGCAGATTCTGTATCCAGCTCTTCACAGCTCATGTGTGCTTTCTAATCCATTATTTTCTCCCTCTTGTGTGCTGATTATAAGCATCCAGAGTTCTTTGCACCGCACGTTGGCTTCTTTATTTATAAATCATGTATTATTTTTCTATTAAGGGTCTTCAAAAATAAATTATCTAAAGGTCACAGACTGCTAAGCTAGGAGTTAGTCCCCCAGCTTCTGTTGAATTCTGATAAGATATGGGCACCCCCCTGCTTTCAGTCCATACCTACAAAGCCCCACTGAACCAAGTGGCTCTTCCAAAGCTAGGAGAGGCTTGGGCTCCGGTTGCCATGTTCCTTGGCAATTGGAGTCCTCAGCGATAGTACAGGTAGGCACATCAGTTCAGCCTTGGTGTGTGCTGGTGGTAAAGTATAGGAGAAAGTTTGAAGAGATGTTTTGCCCAGTCTTGTTTGGGAAGAGAAAATTTGGAAGCTGGGGGGAGACTAGTGGACTGTGTGCTGTGCTGATAAGCTAGATGAGTCTTCTGGTCTCACCAAGATGTGAAGCCTCCCTGGTGACAGTTATACAATCTCAGTCCCATGTCTAGTGACTGTGTAGAGGCCTGATGGTGAGGGAGGGTGTCTCTCTTAGATCTGAGCAGGAAAGTATTTTTTCACTGCTTGTGTGGCTGCTGTGTGGCTGCTGGCAGGGTTGGTGTGGGTGAAGATGGACAATGAAAGGCAAATCTGCGGGAGAGATGAGGGGAGAAACCATCTTATAACAATAGGTTTTTACAGTCTCTTGGCTGTCCTCTTAACACACCTGGCTCGCTTGGTGTTTTGGAGGAGAAGAGCACTCTTTATTTCCTTCAGGCTGTACCATCAACCCAGAGCTGCAATTAGTAACAAATTGTTTAACAAATGAAGCAAAAAATCAGTCTTATTCTCCAGAGTGTTTCTCTTTTACGAAGCTGTGACACAATGAGTTAGCTTATAGGAAGATTTAAGTTCCTTTTTACACATTCATAATGTAGAGATGCAATAATGACAGGCAAGTCTGAATTTTGGGGCTACAACTCCATTGTGAGGTTCTGACCACTCAAGCATCTCTTGAGGTTTGTAATACTCTTTGTTCCTTGATAGCATCCTATGAACATCAGGGAACTGAGCTTCACAATATCCCTAGACCTGTGAGAGCGAATCCTCCTGCTGGAACCTCAAGGTGGAATTCTAACCCATGACTCCATGTGCTTGTCTCTAAACTTTTATAGGATCAGTGGATCTGATTGCTTTTCAGGGGCAGTTCTTCATTGCCAGGGAGCTGGTCAATAGCAGAGGCATCTTTGGGGCCCTGATGGGGTGAGGTTATTGATAGTTCCTCAACACCTATGCTTGTAACTCCAGTCCTGTGACCTAGCAGGGTTGTGTGAAGTTGCACCCATGAGCAATGAGGTCTCTGTGTGGCTTGCAGTGCCTTTAACACTGCTCTCCATGTGTTTATAAGACTATATTCGATATGTGTGTGTATATATGTACATTGTATTAACCTGTCTTCTGTGTGAGTGTCAAATGGTTTTGCTTTACTAATAAATTTATAGTTATTTATACCTTTCTGTGGGTGTGTAAGATTTCTAGAGGTGGGAGCATTATGCTGGGGGTTTGCTCTTGGTAAATCTATTCCTGGTGCTGCTCATTCTTGAACTTTTCTGCCAGGGATCAGGGAAAAAGGATACCAAGGGGTTAAAAAACAGGAGGGAAGATATTCAATAAGAAGTTTTCACCTGCTGTGAGAGGTTTTATTGCCAAAGATTTTCCTGGATATCAACTTAGCAGCGACAGCTATAGGTGCTCTGAAAAACCAGTACAATTAGCAATGGTTTCATCAGTCCTCAGCCTTTTTAGACATAAGGCACTCCTTGATGGACTCAGGGCACCCATCAAAGTGCCAGTTCTTTTCATGGCATTTCTTTAGACCTCTCCCTTGACCCCCTTCTAAACAGTTCTTTCTTATGACTGTAGAGTGCCTTGTATCTATTGATCTCAAAGCATTTTGATAAAACAGAGGCCATTAACTATGTGATGTAGAAGGGAAACTGAAGACGTGGGGGGAGGGCATGACTTGCCTGAGATCATCCAGGTCTGCAGGCAGAGAAGCACTTGCACCAAAATCCTTGATGCTGTAAAGACAGAATGAATAACACTGCTGTGTTAAAAATCCAGTAGATGAGTGTTTCTCAACCTTTTAAGTAGTGAGTACCCCCTAACTTCTGAAAATTTTAATAAGGAGCCCAACACTCAATTTTCTAGGGGATTTTATATTTGCAGACTAATGTTGTTGGAAGAACAGCTGTGTACATAAGGCTGTGATATAACAGATGTCTGATCCTCCCAGTCTCGGGGTATGGGCTGAGGAGGGAGAGGAGGATCCAGGTAGTGAACCAAATACTGCGGTGCTGGTGTCATCAGGAAGGCTTTGCCTTCCATGACCACAGTCTGCTGTTTGGCAAGAGAGGCGGTGAGCTGCTGGGAAGAGGTGGCCTCAACCTCTCTCCTGTGGGGAGGAGGCTCTTCTCAGTCAAACTGGCTGACCTGCTCCACTGGGCTTTAAACTAAGCCTGCCAGGGGATGGGGAGACTACCGCCACTGCTGGCCTGCTGAGCAACCGTTGCAAAGCCAGCAGGCCAAGGCACTTAAGGGAGCCCAGCCCTGGCACAATCTGTGGGCAGGGCAAGAGCCCCCAAGGGGACACTTGCCTGCCTGTACACAAATGCCAGGTGCTTGGGGAATAAGCAGGAGGAGCTTGTCCTCCTGCTTAACGCAAATAATTATGATGTCATAGGGATAATGGAGACCTGGTGGGACTACACCCATGACTGGACCACGGGTATAGATGGCTATACCTTGCACAGGAAAGATCAAGTAGATAAAAGGGGCGGGGGTGTACCTGTCTATGTTAAGGAAAGCTATGTGTCCCTGCAAGCTGATGTTGGTGACCAGGGTGGATGACTGGAGACCCTCTGGGTTAAAATCTGTGGGGAACATGGCACAGGGGACACAATGGTGGGAGTCTACTACAGACCTCCCACCCAAAGTCAAGAGCTTGACCAGGAGTTTGCCTGGGAACTGGCTGAAGCCGCATGCTCCAGGACCATGGTTGTCATGGGTGACTTCAATTACCCGGACATCTCGCGGGAGGACCACTCAGCAAAATCCGAGCGACCGCAAAGTTTCCTGTTGTGTGGGGATGATCTCTACCTTACTCAAGGAGTCTACGGGCCAACGAGAGGTAAAGCGCAGCTCGACCTGGTACTGGCAACTGGGGATGACCTAATCAGTGACCTAGTGATTGATGGGAAGCTGGATGACAGCGACCACGAACTGATCACCTTCACCCACCATAAAGTCAGTCAGCAACACGGAAGTCCTTGACTTCAGGAAAGCCGACTTTGACAAGCTCAGGAGGCTTGTCAGTGAGGCCCTAAGGGACCATGACCCCAGGGGGAGAGGAGTCCAGGAAGAGTGGTCGCTCCTCAGGGGAGCGATCCTCAATGCACAAGCTAATTCTATTCCATCTTGGAGGAAAGGCAGCAGGAGGACACAGCAACCCCCCTGGCTCTCCAGGGGTCTAGCAGACATCCTGAGGCTAAAAAGAAAGGCGTACAAAGGATGGAGGATATGTGGGGAGCTGGAGGAAAAGCAAGGGCAACGTTGGACCCCTGCTGAACCAGATGGGACAACTGACAACTGACGCCCAGGAAAAAGCCAATCTATGAAATGGGTACTTTG
>NW_017728998.1:49047923-49048222 GCF_001723915.1 Gavialis gangeticus | reverse complement strand
GGTGAGGGAGATCCCCTGCCCTCCATTAACGCTGACCTCATGAAGGAACACCTTGAGAGGCTGGATACCTTCAAGTCAGCTGGCCCTGACAATCTACACCCCAGGGTACTCAAGGAGCTGGCGAGCATCATAGCCCAGTACCAGGCACAGATCTTTGGGGACTTCTGGCACTCTGGTGTTGTGCCTGAAGACTGGAAGAAGGCCAATGCGGTGCCTGTCTTCAAGAAGGGGAGGAAAGTGGATCTGGCAAACTATAGGCCCATCAGCCTGACCTCTATCCCGGGGAAAGTCTTAGAAAA
>NW_017728998.1:49039591-49047740 GCF_001723915.1 Gavialis gangeticus | reverse complement strand
TGGACATAAGGAAGAATTTCTTTACTGTCCGAGCCCCCAAGGTCTGGGACAGCCCGCCATTGGAGGTGGTTCAAGCACTTACATTGAACACCTTCAAGACTAAATTGGATGCTTGTCTTGCTGGGATCCTATGACCCCAGCTGACTTCCTGCCCTTCGGGCTGGGGGCTGGACTCGATGATCTTCCAAGGTCCCTTCCAGCCCTAATGTCTATGAAATCTGGTGTGGGTAGGGTTGCCACCTTTTACACTAGGGGTGCACAACTCAAGTATGTACCTGGGCTAGAGGTGTTGTTGGTCAAAGCTAGGAGGGCTGAACCAGATTATTACTGGGGAATTTAAAGTGCTGCGCAATGTGTCACGCACCAAATTTTTTGCCATAGTTTTGAGAGGAAAAAAGGGCGAGAGAGAGAGGAAAAGAGGGCGAGAGAGGGAGCAAGTGTCGGGGTAAATGTGTACCCCCTGCCTGTCTCGCGTACCCCCAGGGCTATGCATACCACAGGTTGAGAATCTATGGAGTAGATCGCTGCAGTGGAAAAGAACTTCCATAAAGGAACAGTGTACTGTCTCTCTGGAGAGTAGTTTCTCCTAGTGAGGATAAGGGAAGTTTACACACTGGCACAGAACTAGTATATCCATTGCATATTTTATGTCTAGAGCCTTTAATTGTGAGACTTTTTTTTTTTTGTAATTGTAGAAGTGACAATTGCCTGAGGCAATGGCTACGCTGCAATCATAGCAGCAGAGGTGTCTTGCCAGGGCAGCATCCTGTGCATGGCTGGGAAAGCTCTAATTCAAGGCCTAAATATGTCAGGAAAGTGAGGCTGGCAACTGAGTTACATAGCTCTCTTTCCTCCAGGGCTAGTATGGAAGCAGTACCATGGTATCACGCTTGAGGGCTGTGCGCCACTGAACTTCCTAGCTTTGGATGAGACAGAAAATGCCTCATTCTTGCCACATTCATAGTAATTTCTTTAGCACAACTTTCAACCTTTGGAATTGTGCCCAGTTCAAACGGGGTGAAACCCTTCATTTCTGTTGTGCTTCCTTCTCCAATAGGTTATTTCCAGTGTAGAGATGGCAAGGTGGAAAGCTAAATTGTGTGTTTTTGGCACATAAAAAAAATGCTACTTTTTTAACTTTACAGTTCTGGAGTGTTGGATAATATTGTGCATCTTTAGGACATGCAACCTAAAACCACTGCCAACTGTTGATTTTTGACAATGAATTAATTAAATGACCATAAAACCATAGAATTTGCAGTGGTCAGATTAGGAAGCCCTGGCTAAATTCTAACTGGAATAAGTATTGGAGCTGGTCAGCTGATGGGAAAATGACTGCTTCAGATTTTGAATTTCTTCCTGTTTACTGGGGTTCAACATCAGACCCATTTGTCTGGGTGACGGACATTTTTGCAGTTTTCTAATTGAAATTGTATTGAAATAACTCTTGAAACAATTATAGAAATTTGTCATCTGCTAAAATCCATTTTCTTATTGGAAACAGGGCTGTCAAAAAGAACCACTTTCCATAATTAAAAAAAATGAGTAAAATATGTCAACTAAGACCATAGAGATGTGAGAATTTTCACAGTGCTGGCAATCTTTCATAACATTTGATATTTGAAAGGAGCTGTTCTGTCATAGCAAAATCTATGGGACACAATTTGACCAGTTCCAGTCACTTCATTCTGCTTCTCTAAAATTCTTCCACCAATTTTACTTGCACATAGTGATAGTCTCATTGTTCCAAACTCCTTTGGACAATGCACCTTTAGGTTGTTTATGGGATATTCTCTTCATCCCCAAAATGATCTTATTTCAGGAGAGCTGAAGACCAGAGGTCTATTCTTGCCTCTAACTTTATCAGGTGAGTTACCATTGGACTCTCCTCATTTGTCTCCTTATGAAAGGACACATCAATATTTTTAAAAGCAGGTGCATCTTTAGCTTGCTCCCTGGTGGGTGGGGAGGGGGAGAAGCATTGCCAGAATAGGAATTTGCTTGGAGCTAGCCCTCCTGCTCTTCAGTGGGCAGTATAACCTGGTAGGGATCACGGAGACCTGGTGGGACTCCTCGCATAATTGGAGTGTAGAGGGCTACACCCTGCACAGAAGGGACAGAGTGGGAGAAAAGGCAGAGGGGTAGTTCTATATGTGAGAGCAGTACACCTCTCTGTAAGTTGACATTGGTTCCAAAAATAAGCAGCTTGAAACCCTCTGGGTCAAGCTATGAGGGAGGGTGGGGAGGGGTAAAGGGTGGGGGCAAGTTGAGAGAAACCTAACTAGGCATTTACTGCAGGCCACCAAACCAAGGAGAGGAGCTAGATCTGGAGTTCTCTCGAGAACTGACAGAGGCCATGCGTGCAAGGGACATTTTTGTCATGGGTGACTTCAATTACCTGGACATAGATTGGGAGGAACACTTGGCTAGATCTCATCGTTCATGCAGTTTCCTGACTGATCGAGGAACTCTTTCTGACCCAGGAAGTGCAAGGGCCGACCAGAGGTAACGCTCTCCTAGACTTGGTCTTGGCCAAAGAAGATGATCTGGTGTGTGGCTTGAACATTGTGGGTAACCTGGGTGACAGTGACTATGAAATGATCAGGTTCACTATCCGCCACAAGGTTGACAAATCAACCAGCAGGATTGAAGTCCTGGACTTCAAAAATGCTGGCTTTGACAGGCTCAGAGCATTAGTAGGGGAGGTGATGTGGGGACCAGGAAGGGAAGGCAAATGGGGTGCACGAAGAATGGTCATTGCTCAAGGATATGATCCTTGAAGCACAAAAGAAAACTGTTCCTGCAAAGAGGAAAGGGAGCAGAAGGGCTGACGAGCCCTCCTGGCTTAATAGGGACATTGCGGTCCTCTTAAAAAAGAAAAAAGAAGTGTATGCACAGTGGAAGCTATTAGTGGTCCTCTTTGAGGACTATACAAGAGTGGCCAGCACTTGTAGGGAAATGATCTGGAAAGCCAAGGTGGTGACTGAGTTTAGGTTGGCCATGGGAGTCAAGGACAGTAAGAAGTCTTTCTTAAGGTATGTAGGCAGTAGAAGGAAAACAAATGGAAGTGTGGGACCCCTGCTTATCACTTCAGGACAGCTGGTAACTGACATTCAGGACAAAACTGAACTCCTGAATGCCCATTTTGTTTCGGTATTTCACTGGACCAAAGGCAAAGTCAAGCGATATAAGTCTTATAGGGGGCATGCTGGGAATGGCAGCCTCCCCACTGTGGATGCTGAGCAGGTGCAATACCAACTAGAAAAGCTAGACATTTATAAGTCAGCAGGACTGGATAGACTTCATCTGAGAGTGCTGAAGGAGCTAACTGAGGTCACCACAGAACCCCTGTGATTGACCATCACATGAATATGACCCATTAGTGTGAAGCGGTGGTCAGCAGGGCAAATAACACGCTGGCATGCATCAACCAATGCATCTCATATAAAACTAAGGAAGTGATATTCCCGCTCTACTCAGCACTGGTGAGACCACAGTTGGAGTACTGCGTCCAGTTCTGGGCGCCACACTTCAATAAGGACGTGGAAAAACTTGAGAGGGTCCAGAAAAGAGCCACCTGTATGATCAGGGACTTGCAAGGCAAGCCATACGAGGAAAGGCTGAGGGACCTGGGCTTCTTTAGCCTAAAGAGAAGGTTGAGAGGGGACTTGATAGTGGCTTACCACTATATCAGATGAGGGCATCAGGAGCTCAGTGAACAACTGTTCATTAGGGCACCCCCAGGGAAGACTAGGACCAATGGATACAAACTCCTGGAAGGCTGCTTCAAGCTTCATACCAGGAAAAACTCCTTCAGTCAGGGTGTCCCTTCTGTAGAATAAACGTCCTCCAGAGGTGGTTCAGTCACCTACTCTGGAGGTTTTCAAGAGGAGACTGGACAGTCACCTCGCTGGGGTCACCTAACCCAAGTTGTCCTCATTGTCTTCCTGTGTAGAGCAGGGAGGCTGGACCCAGTGATCTGCAGGGTCCCTTCCATCCCCTAACAATCTATGAATCTATCACTGTAGGGTGCCTGTATTTGTTCTTAGGCAGTTGGTAAAGGCATAGTTTGGCTGAGAAGTTCTGGGTCTGTTTATATGCAGGTGCCGCCTAGGGCTAGTGCCTGGAGTTTGAAGCAAGCTTGATGGGTACAATTAGTTACTTTTTCTGGACCCTACTGGAGATCACAAAGCTTAGTCTCGTACTGTTAACACTTCAGAAGTCGGTATTTCTCTCTCCATTAAAACTGGCTCTAGCACAATTTCTAAAAGGTTTTTATTTAAAGAATTCTGATTGTTAAGAATGCATTGGTGGGAAAAGTATGCAGGTTATTTATGGTCTGTAGGCACTATAGGAATGCTATCCCTTTTAATTCATTCTGCTGTGGTAGAATACACCATTGGCTTTACCTCTTCTGTCTACCCTCATGTAGCTCCGTAACTACCTCCAGGCTTGACAAGCAGCATTAGTCTGTTCACAGTATGCAAACTGACTGTTGGCACCGGAAGACTGTGCTTGCAGAAGTACATGGAGGTATGCATGTGACTGCATGTCACTTGAAATCAGCACTGATATGCATTACTGATATGAGATAGTTGGGATACTTAGTCAGAAGGAAGGCCACCTGTGGAGACTGAACACATGTGCACACATTCAACTAACACAATATTCTGACATGGTTTTAAAATGAGCTGCATGACAGAATTGGTAAGCACAGATTTCTATACTAACAGCCCCCTTCACACCTTTTTTTTATTTATTTTTTTTGGTGGGGGTGGAGTGTCAACAGAGCAACAGCTCTTCAACCCTTAGTATTTTTTTCCCTTGTGTTGAATCCTCCTGGCAAGTCTCAGATCACTGAGGATGTCCCAGGAAGTGATGTCTCGGACAAGTCATCTTGCTCTTGGGTCTTCCAAGAATTATTTTCAGAGATTCCAAGTATGTTCCAAGCACTAGATGTTTTCGTCTTCCTCTTGGCCTTATTTTGCCAGTGAAACTCTCATTTGAGAAGCTCCTTGGCCTAAAGGGAATCTAGCTAAAATCTGGGGCTAAGGTACCACCTACCACATGGGGGACAGAATTGGCATCTCTCTGACTGTCATGTTTTGTACCTGTAAAATTATATCAAGTAGAGAAGGGATATGTTTTTATTTTGACTTTTTGTCCCCCATCCCCACTACAATTGCATGAACTTATGTCCAATAATATACATTTAATAACTTTTTAAAGCCAGAGAGAGATAGTTAGCTATGTTAGTCTGAAGTCAGAAGGCAGATAGATTTGCACCTTGTAGACTAATCAGAGCTATATAACATAAGCTTTCATGAACCCAAGCTCAGTTCATCCAATGCTATGAAAGGACATGGGTTCATTAGAGGCAGGTCTTGTCAGACCAGCCTGGTTGCCTTTTATGACCAGGTCACAAAATCCTTGGATGCAGGTGTCACGGTGGATGTAGTTTCTCTGGAATTCAGGAAGGCCTTTGACACTGTCTCTCGCCTCATTTTCATTAAAAAATCAGGCGACTGTGGCATTGATGCCTACACAGGCAGATGGGTCGCAAATTGGCTAGAGGGCTGCACCCAGAGAGTTGGTCAGGCTGCAGTTCTGGGCACTGCACTTCAGGAGGGATGTGGACAACATGGAGAGGGTCCAAAGGAGGGCCACTCACGTGGTCAGGGGGCAGCAGGGCAGGCCACATGAGGAGAGGCTATGGGACCTGAACTTGTTCAGCCTCCACAAGAGAAGGCTGGGAGGGAATCTGGTGGCCGTCTATAAATTTACCAGGGGGGACTTGTGGGGAACGGGAAAGTCCCTGTTCCCCCTGCACACTATCAGGAGTAACTAGGAATAACGGCCACAAGTTGATTGAGAGTAGGTTCAGGCTAGACATCAGGAAGCACTACTTCACAGTCAGGGCGGCTAGGATCTGGAACCAACTTCCAAGGGAAGTGGTTCTTGCTCCCACCCTGGGAGTCTTCAGAAGGAAGCTACATAATCACCTAATCTGAGTCATTTGACCCCAGCATTCTTTCCCGCCCATGGCAGGGCGTCAGACTTGAAGGGCCTGCTCAGGTCCCTTCCGACCCTACCAACTATGAAACTATGAGACATGCACAGACCTGGGTATAACATGGAAAGAATGATTTAAATACAGAAGACAGGGATGGGAGATGGGGAAGTGGGGCAGTGCTGGGAGAAGCAAACAAGCTGTAAACCCATAGGGACAAAAGGGTCACAAAGGCTAATCCAGGTAATGGGCTAAGAATCTGTAGTTCCTGTTTGAACCATACTTCCTGCAGTCCAGTGTGTGGGTGATTTCTTGTTCTGCAATTTCCTGTTCAAGCTGGTTTTTAAGGTTTTGCTAAGAACAACCACCTTGAGGTCAGTAGCGGAATGTCCAGAGATGTTAAAGTGTTTGGCTGTGCCAAGTCTTGGATCTAATGTCAGATCAGCTTTTTAAAGCCATTCAGAATCGGTCACTAAAAGCTGTTCGGAGTCTTGCATAATGTACTCTTGTGTTCAAGTGAACTTGCCATTTGAAGCTGAATATGAATAGCCCACAGCAAAGCTATGCTACAGGCATTCACTCTCCCAACCAGCTACTTCTTTTGTCACTGAGTGGGAGTAGCTGAATAAGCTTGATAGTTTTTTACTGCATTGTGTGCTTCTGTAGTGTGTCTGTATTCAGTCCAGTAGCTTGTGATCTCTATGCTAGGGCTGCATCACCTGTTGTTGTATTTTTAAAAAAATATGGCATCAGGCTCTGGCATTTTTCTAAATGCATACTGTATATTCTGAGGTATCCTAAGCCCTTCGGAAAGGACCCATGAAAAACTACTGAAATAGCTGAATTCATTCACCAGTGACAATGTGGCATCTTGTGAGGCATTATGCATGCTAACATATGACGGATAAGTTAAAACCAGACCAAACTTCACTGGGAAGATACTAAATAGAACAAAATTTAAAGAGAAGTGTTTGTTATACAATACCAACAGCTACAATTTGCTGTATCAAACTTAAGGGCACAGAGAATAGTGGATAAAATAAAACTTAAAAGAAAACAGGGAACAGTATACAACTCCATCACTTACAAGTCATAGAACTGTATCAAACTTAAGAGTAGAGACACAGTAATGTATTAAAGCTTAATAAGCAAACAGTGTGTATTGTACAATACCAACAGATGCAAGTTAGTGAAAAAACTATGTTACCATTTGGGTAACCTCTGAGGCTCATATAAGGGAGGGTGACCTATACTACTTATGATGGAAAGTGAGGGTTGGAAGGGACCTCAGACAAACATCTAGTCCAAATCCCTGTCCAAAGCAAGACCATACACAACTAGATCATCCCAACCAAAGCTTTGTCTAGCTGGGTTTTGAAAACTTATTTTGATTCCCTCCCCTGCCTCCCACCCCCTCCAGGTCCCATCCCTTGCATTAGCAGCTTCATAATATTTTGTACAATCTAAAATGTTCCAGTACCACCTGGAAGATGTGATCAAGATCAGGACCTCTATTTGCCAGGTGCTGCCCACACAGGCAGTGAAGACCTTACTGTCTAAATCATTGGTCAGCATAGAGTGACCATCTTTTCAAAAAGAAAAGGCGGGACATGCCTGCCTTTCCTTCCCCGTTCCCCGCCCCCCCCTCCGACAACTCCTCCCTCTCTGCCAGTGGCATGGCCAGGGCAGATGGGGGCTGCTTGCTGCAAGCTCAGGGTTCCTCATCCTGCTGCCTTTCCCTTGGGAGGCCTGCACTGGCTGTGTACCTGCTGCCCGTTTGACAGCAGTGGGGGGTGCAACTCCTTGCCCAGGCAGGGGGTGCATCGCCATGGTGGCATAGCCAGTGCAGGGCTCCCTGGGCAGGGCTGCAGGTTGGGGAGTCCCAAGCCCACAGTGGGCAGCCTGCATCCACCCTGTGCACAAATCTGGGGGGGGAGGGGGGCATGTACCTCCATACCCTCCCTGAGGGGGTGTGTGCAGCGGCAGGGGGCTGCCCCTCCACCCCTGTCAAGCTGCCCTTGGCTTCACCTGCTCCATGGCTTAGCCCCATGCACTGCCCTGACTGGGCAGCACCCCCAGCCCCACTCCCTCCCTCACCATGGGGGCCTCAATCTGCCCTGCCCCCCCTGCACTCCCCCA
>NW_017728998.1:48993498-49039478 GCF_001723915.1 Gavialis gangeticus | reverse complement strand
CCCTATTGACTTACCTGCAGAGTGCTTCTCTCCACACTGCCTGCCTGTATCCCTGGCCATGTGCATGTATGCAGGTGTGCATGTGCATGTGGTGCCCCCTGCATCCTGCTCCCCATAGTACCTTGCAGGCTGCAATGCTGCTAGCCCCCAAGGGGAAACCTGCAGTTTCCCATGGTTTTCTGCAGTGAACAGAAGACCCAGATCCCTGCAGGATACTGTGAAGCTGGGACAAATGCTGTCCCAGAGTCATGCAGCCCAGGACTGGGACTTGATGTTCCCATTCTGGGACTGTCCTGCCCAGTTAGGGATGGGTGGTCACCCTAGGTCAGTACAGGATACCCTTTGTGATGCAGATTCTCCATGGCTTGCAAGTCTCCACCCCCAGGTGCAGCCATCTGCCTGCACTTACCTTTGCCACTGCACATCCCCTCTGCAGTGAGGGTAAGCATGGATGTGGTGGGGCAGCAGGTTTTGTAGCCGAGGGGATTGCTGCAGAAGGGATGGGTGACACAGTGTAGCTGCATGTCACACAGCTACACTGTGTTAGCACTGCTAAAGCAAGTACTAAATGACTCCACAGTAACTGCCGTTACTGAGTAGTCCCGGAAGCACATGGGTTGTTTCTAACCATACTACGCAGTAGCAACAAACTAGTGTGTAGTAGCTCGTTGCTACTGTGCAGCAGCATTGGTGTCATGGTTCATGCTTGCCAAGGGTCGTCTAGACACCCACTGATTCTCCATGCTAGGTCAGACCTTTGTGAGCTGAATTGGACCTCTTTGTGGCCCAGATCTAGTCTGTGGACTATAGGTTGCTGAGCCCTGCACTCTAAAGGGACAAGACAGACAGCAGGAGGGGGAAGTGAAAGCAGAGAAAGGTGAAGTGACTTTTCCAAGTTGCACTGCAGGCTAGTGGCAGAGCTGGTAAAAGATGTCAGGTATCCTAGACTACTAGTTCTGTGCCCTCTCCATTAGGCCATGTTGTCTTCCCCTAAACCACTACAATGCACATATTTAACTGTGCATACAGCCTAGTTGAAGGCATGCCACATGAACAAATGTGTATTTGATGCAATAAACCATAGCTAAATTCAATCCAAAGATAGTTCCCCAACAATACAGCATGACCTAATGTTGGGCTCCTATATACTATGTGGGCCCAATCTTGGGCCACTGAACTGAACATCTGGTTTGTAATAGTTCCTTTTCCTTTACTGCAGAGTCTTCCCGGTGTGTTTGGTATGCATTAATATACAGCCCTGAGCTCACCACTCTCAAAGCCAAGCCACAGAAATAGGTATGTTATACTAGTAACATGGAGATTTGAGACTTCTCATTTTAGTACTAATGGTTAAGACAATGTTTTCAACCTTTTTAGACTCCACGCACCCCTTGTAAAATGCCAGCTCTTAGCTTTCATTTATTTTTTGACTATGGAAAAATAATAGAGCATTGTTTCTGTTGCAAAGAACTCCAAAAGGCTACAACAGGGCAGATTGTTTTTAATACTATGAAATCCTGTTTGAAATCTCTGGGTTTATTTTGTGACTCTCTTTGTACACCTAATAGTGCTAACATTGCGTGGCAGCCTGCAATATCCTTGAAAGAATCTCAAGACGCCTGAGGGTGCTGCAGCACTGTGGTTTCGAGTCAACTGTGTTAAGAGGTGGACTTCAAAATACGCTGGCTTAGTAAGTAATGTATGTCTCCCTCTTGTGGCTTGTCACAGCTGCTCAAACTGCCTGCAAATAATACTTCCTCTGCACTGCAGTCAGTCACTGCAGTGTGTTGTAGAGATGCTTGGGTTTGCTTAACGCTAGCTAGCTTGAGCACTGATAGCAGGATGGCTGCAGCAGCATGGATCTCCATGCAGGCTGCAAAACTCACTGGAGGAGCAAAGTAAATTAGCACATGCTGAGCTCTGAACTGCTGTGGCTGGGCTGCTGCTGCTGCAGTAGGGACATCCCTTTAGGCAAAGCAGCAGTGCTGAAGTAAGCCAAAATGAAGGGGGAGCTACATTCCATTAGCTTTTTAAAGAAGTGAAAGGCCAGTGGGGGCAAAGTTAAGTGGCTTCTTCCTCTTTGTCTGACAACAGTGCACTGGCCTTGGTATCATGCAGAGTCCTTTGTTTGCTCAGCAGGGTTAAATTCCAGTGCTGGCATCTAAACTTTCTGGTTATGTGTTCTGTTACCTACAATATGTATCTATGTGCTTGGTAGCTCAGAGAGACTGATGGACTCAACTGAGAGATCCATTGGTTCCATTTCTAGGTCTGCACCCATTTTAAAACCACAGTCTAAAAATACTGAATCTATCCCAGGGCTGAGTCCATTCTGCTGCACTGTGGAGAACTCAGAGCTGACCTGGGACTGAGAGTTTCTGCTTGGTGCCAGCCTGTGCAGTGGTGGAACACGTTCCCGTCCCAACAGGATCAAAAGAAGCTCTGGGAAGAGGACTGGATTGGAGAGTGGGAGGCAGACCCATCCCAGTGCCACACAAAGCTCTCTGGAGGTAGGGTCTGGAAAGGTGAGGGACTAGACACTGGGTAACGGACAGGCTGGGGCTGGAATGGAAAGGGAAGAGACCATCTCTGTGTGTGTCCAGTGTCTTGCTGAATGGTGCTCTATTCCTTGACTGGAGCTTTTCAGGGTTTCTGCAGTGCAATTAATGAATTAGTGTCTATGAAAATGCCCAGAAAACATTTTTCTTCAGCTCACGGTGCCCCACAAACAAAGGCCTGGGCTGTTGTCTCCATTCTTCATAGCTCATGTTAAAAGGGCACTGGGGGGAAAGGGAGGAAGGTCTGAAAATCCCTGGGAAGTGCCTTCCAGTTCAGCCTCTTCTATTTAGACATCTTTTGTTTTTAGAAACATTTTTATTTACTAGGAAGCACCATGTGTATATATTGGTCATCCACAGGGCTGCTGTTAGATCCTATTCTCATGAGACTTGTGGAAGCTGGCTGTCAAATGCTGACCAGATTCACCTTGGGCTCCACACCCTTTCCTGTTTCCTGCTGTCTAGCGCCAAGGCTGTAGGTAGTGAGAGCGGCTAGGAAGGAAAACAGGCACAGTGTTTGATAAAGCCCCAGTAACAGGCTTTAAATGCTTTCACCATGTGAGCTGAACAACTTGAACAAAGGACATCCTGGCCTTGGGCTTTGGCAGTGCTGAGAGGAGCCTTTTGCTGACCTGGAATGAGGGGAAGATGAACCTTCCATTTCTGTGGGAGCATGTTGGGGGCCCTCTAAGGCCCTGACCCATATCCCCTGGATTGTGATATCCTGGATTTCAAAATGAACAGAAAATAAGGTGCTCTGTGATATGCTACTCTTCACAACTCTTAGGAAGGCCTTGGCCAGGAATTCCACCTGCCCTCCAGCTCTTCATAGCTGTTTCTTTGTTGTATATTCTTTTCCACTCACCTATCAAAGGCCTTTACAGCCTTGGAAAACTCCATAAGAGTGTGCATTAAGTCAGAGAAGCTACTTCTCCCTTCTTGGTGCATCTACACATGCAATAAACTTTGGAGCTTATTGCTTCCAGGCACACCATTTGAACATGCGCCTGGGACCACAGCATGTTGAGCCAGGTTGGAGCAGTCCCAGCTGGTAGGGGGCCCCAGAAGCCAACCTGCTAACCCGAGGCTGCTCCCCCCAGGCTCAGTGTGCTGTAGAGGGGCTGGCTGGGGCACGAGGATGATCCACTGTGGGGCTAGACAGCAGGGCAGCCCTTTCACTGAAGCACCCTTGTGTCCCAGCCACCTGGGGGGAGCATCTACACATGCACTAATGCAGAGTAAAAAAATCTTATTTAGTTTACTCCAGCCTAATAGGGCAACATATGTAGACACATGACACTTATTGCAGAGCTAATTAGTCTACTCCGTAGTAAATGTCTCATGTAGATGCATCCTCTGTGAATACTTCTCTCAGTGGATAGGCTGTAGCCTTCTTGTCTTAAGCTCTTTCTTTCCCCTGTCTCACCTTGGCTCTTAGTCTGTCTCCAAGGACCCTCCATTTCAAGAAATCCAACCCTTCTCTTGTACATGTACAGTCACTGTACACCTATTTGCAAATAAATGTATTTCTGTGTCTGATAGATGGACTATATTATGTGCCTGACTTGGAGTTCTATAGAACTATCACCCGTTTTCAGTTTGTACCCTGAATTTCATTTATAACGTGAAAAGTATGTGCTATGGTAATGACATGTAGTGGCAGGGAAGTTAAACACAAAAACTCAGCAAAAAGAAAACTTATGACTTGTCACAGTGATTGTGACAATGTACACTTCCCTATAGTATATGCACTGTGTTAATTATAGTGATACATGTCCTATTGATATGGGACAGAAAGTGTACTTACTGCAAAGGTCAAACATTTCAGCTTTCCTAAATACTGTGCTTCAAAACTTATAACCATAGTGTGGCATTTGATACTCTGCTACACTATGATACTTCTTGTAGGGTATATATGCTGCATACAAAAAAGGAGTCTAACACTGTAAAACACTTTAAACTGCCAGGAAATGGAGGATGAATGACTGCTCTTCATGCATTCTCTGTATACACTAGTTCTATGCACACGTTCATGATAGAAATGGTGTATTTGTCAAGAATAATAGTAGAGTTGCTTAGTAAATCACTTTCTTGCCTATTTAGGCAATGCCAGGGGATCAACGAGAGCCACTTCCATGTAGTGGTTGATCCCTGGTAATGTCTGATGGCCAAGAGCTCCCAAATTGACAAAAATGCACAAAGATAAAAATACAGACACCATTTTTGTCATATGAAAGAAGGCAGAGATGCCAATGGCAGCATGGAGAGGTTAACTCTGTCATTCAGAAAGCAGGAATAAAATATCTGATCTTCCTGGCATGTATATGTGCATGAAAAATCCAGATTGGCACTTGCATGCTAGAAAGGGAGGAAGAAACAAACATGTTCCATTTCCTTCCTATGTGGCTGTAACCTGGAGACACGGTCAGTTCTGTGCTTCCAAGCCAGGCTCACTTTCCTCCCGTTTGTGAGTGGTTACTCACATGAGTAGTGCCAGCAGAAGGAGCATGGAGCTCACCATCTGCCCTCTCCGACTACCAGACAGAGGGAAGGCTACAAGGGACTCCATGCAAATGATTTTCTTCTCTTCTGGCAGCTTCCCTTTGGTAAGACCAAGCATATTACTCTTTGATGCACTCTTCTTCCAAAGGCTCAGTCCAGCTCTCCCTCTCCCTTATTCATGTTTGGTAGTTTTTACTACTATGCCTGTTTCACCTGATGGTCTCAAAAACACTTACCTGTATGCTGTCCCAAAGCTCCTAAATATGTTGCTGTAAAGGAATAGAGACAAAGTGTGACTGGCAGGAAAGCCCAATGCTACCAGCAGCAAAAGAAAACAAGCCCAGGGATACTTACTTGCTGGTGTAAGGGATGGGCTTCTGACCATATCGATCCAGGCTGGGGTTCTGATTGAGGCAGTACTGGAATTACACAGGCAAGAGTGGAGAATGAGACATGTTCACCATGACCAGTTTGTACCATTCTTCCCATCAAATCCACTTTGTTACCATACATCCAGCTATAAGAACCCAGATACTCCTGGAGGTAAAAAGTGTTTCACTGCTTTCCCTAGCAGGCCCTGTGAGGTGTGCTGTATGACCCCCTTGATCCCTGGCCTACTTCTGCTATACCCATTTTGTGCCAGTGTAATTCACTAACTTCAATTAAGTCACTTCAGAATTATGCTGGGCTGTTTATAAGGGGTGCATATGCCTCGAGAAAAGGAACTGAAATTCAGTTTCCCAAGAAAAAAAATGTACCCCTGCTGTGAGCTGGCAAGACCTCTGAGAAGAGCCAAGACAGGTCATACTTTGGGTTGGGAATGATAATCATGGAAAACCAAGATGCTCTAGGCAGTGGTGTTGGTGTTTCAATAGATGGCGCTCTTCTGAGCCAATGCTTTTGCTGCATAGTTGATCTTATAAAATGTAAAGCTCAACTCCTGGCTTCTTGTAGTCAACTAAAGATCCTATAGGGCCTCCCCTCCTTCATACACAGTGTAGCAAGAGGGGAGTCCTAGGGTTGCTGTGCTCTCCCCTAGCGCCCCTTACCGTGTCTGGTCGGTCTATAAAATGCACCCTCAATCTCGCCCACCACGTCTTTATCAGATATGTAATTAGGGAGGCTGCCTCTTTGGCTCCCTGGACACGGTTATCCTCCTCTACATTAGCCTGGCTCTGCTAATAGGTGTTCCTAGGCACCTCAGCCTTATGGGCTATGCGTGGCTCCAGCCGCCCCTTTACCACACCCCAAGCCTCGCTGATGTACTGGACGTTGTTCAGTCTTACTGTGCCCCACTGGGCACTTGGGCTGTCCGCAGCCCTTGTCTCTTGCCACGCCCTTTGGCGCTCGTCAATCACTGCCCCCATCTGGGCTTCTTGCACTCTGCCCCCTTTGCCTGGGGCTTCTTGCGCTCTGCCCCCTTTGCCTGGGGCTGGGGTCAGTGCACCCCAAAATGCTGCACCCTCTGGCGCCGGGGTCCCCACGCTACCATGGATCCCCCATGAGGCCTCCTCCAACCCCTAATAGCCTTGCCTAAACACTGGTGTAAACAACAAACACAAAACATAAGCCCCTGGGCTATAACATAAATTCTAGCTGCTTATCTGTAACATCCTTCGAGCCACCCCACAGGTACTCCATCTCTTCCCCAGTATCAGCCTGCTCGTGCAGTCCAGCTTCTCTTTACTCACTTAAGCAGAACTCCTTCTCCTCTGGCGGCCAGCAGCCAACTGCCCCCTGGCCTCAGGCTTGTGATTTATATAGGCACCAGGCCCTGCCCCTTCCATCCCGCTGGCCAAGCAGGTGCGAGTCACTACCCTCATTAACTGGTTGTCCTGGCCCCTCATTAACCTGCACCTGGGCCCTTGTCTCTGCTGTCAAAGTAGCAGGCATCTTAGTGCCCTGCTGCACACAGCAACAAAAAGCTTTGTTGCAGGTGTAGTAGGTCTGCAGTGTTCCACCCTTGAAGCAGCTACATTCTGTTGGACAGGAAGTGGGCAGTAAAGCTTCCAGGGAAAAATTCCCAGACTAACAATGAGGGTGGTGATCCTTGGGAAGAAAATGCAGAACTTCTAAGCAGTCTTCCCATTCCATTCCTGTGATTTAGGCTGTTGCAGATGCTGCTACTGGTGAGATGGAGCTAATTTGATACATGTGGTCCTGACAGCCATGATCAGTACAGATCATGGCCCTAGAACTCCCCTCTTGCTACACTGTGTATGAAGGAGGGGAGGCCCTATAGGATGGCTTCCCTTCCTCCTTTTGATCTCCCCTTGCAAATGGACAAGCTGTGTCAATTGATACAGATCTCCAGAGACTGGCTTTGTAGGGGCAGCCATGTTTGAGTGTGTACCGTGTGAGGGCAGTGTGCACAACAGCCTCTGGTGTGTTGAGTTGTTATCTGCAAGAGTGGATCCTAAGAGGCCTGTGAGATGCTGAGCTGTCTGCAGTGGGTGAGCTGAGTGGGACATGAGAGAAGGTCATAGCTGGGGAAAGACAGAATTAACTAATGTGGGTCACTGAATTCCAGAAGGCTAGAGAGGAACCATCCTATCCTCCTCCTGTGTTCATGCAGGTCCATCTGAGTATTCCCCATAGATGGCCAACAAGCCCCAGAACTGAACTGAGTGACATGGCTCTATTAAACCAGTGGGTCTCAATCTTCCCTACACAGGGACCTCCCAGAACTACTCTCTTCTGTAGCTAGGGCCTCCAACTTGTATAGTAATATGGAAAAAGCAGGGCAGGTGGGATCACCTCACAACTCCCTCCTTCCTCTTGCCCAACAGGCTGAGAGCCTTTGTGGAGGAACTGAAAAATACTATCCAGTGCAACACACAGCTTCCAGGCAAAATTCTCCTTGCACTGCATCACAGTGCACAGGCACTGGCACTCACCCTCCATGTCTGTGTGACTTCAGGCTTTAGATATCTAACAGCATAATAACTGAACCCAAGCACTGTGGAGAGAGAGAGAGAGGTGCACACATCATCACCGGTGAGACCATCCCCTGTGCTCCCCAGCCCTGTACCCTCATACTTGTGGGCTTAGCCCATTGTCTTTTGTGCACTAACACAACATTTAGCAGTAGAAGGTGCTGGGAGAGCTTATCCGGGCAACTGAAGGGGGATGGAAAAGACTGATTTCTGCATTGTTAATATCTAACTGGCATTTTGGAGTCTCACTAACGCTCAGAGAGATGAGTCTGAACCTCCCTCCAGAATCATACCAAAGGCTGATTCCCATTATCCCGGGTGTGAATGGGCACTTGGTCATTCAGGCTGGGGAATCAAAGATGTAATCAAAGATGCCAGGTGTAATATTGGCCGTATCACTTCCTTGTATGCCATTGGCTATGAAAACTGGTGTGCCTTAACCAAACTGACCCAGCAGGCTGCTAGACTCAGGTGGATTTTTAACCTTGATTCCACAGATCAGTCTTCTCCAAGGCTGGGAGCCAGAATGGCACCTCTTCTGAGGCCTACCAAGGTGGAAAAAGGTCTGGTTTTAATGTGCAATGTAGTCAAAATAAATGGCCTCTCAAGCCCTCCCCTCATTCACTGCCCTTCTCAGTCCAATCCCTCCAGGTTCCCACTATGAACCTGTGGTTTATTTTAATATTAGTTTTAGTATATCTTTGCTAGGCAGTTTGTTGCCCATTTTGGAACACTGCTATAACTGGCTGACACAAAAGTTGTGAGGGGAGGAAAAGGCTGAGCCAGTTGAGTAGGGGATAATTAGGGCTTGGGGTTGGGGTTGATGTAAGCACTTTAATCAAATGTTCCTGCTGAACTGATCAGCAGGGAAATACTTAACACTGACTTTTCATTTGTTATCACCCTACTACCAGGTTAACGCCTGAGCAATCACAGGGAAATTTCATACCTTTTTGAATGATGTAACTTCTGACCCAGGTACTGGTTATATTCATTTCAAGCAGGGAAAGTTGTCTTCACAGCCATAAGGGCTAGAGACTTGATATTTTCAGATGAAAAATAAGAATAAAGAATACCATTCACGGACACCTAAACCAAACTGAAAATCTGCCATGAAGCAGCAGCTATTTGCATGGCTGCAGAAAGGGCAATTAACTAATTATTTTTTTAAATAGAAGGAACCGGAAATAGCTTTCTGCATGAAGCTAGTCTAGATCTTTGGGTCAGATACATATGGAATAAGAAACCATCTGCAGTTTGATACAACAGCATGGTTATTCCAGAAAAGAGAGAGATGCTCATTGTGTGGGTAGGTGGCATGTCTGCCAGGAAACTGTGGAAATGCCACACTTAAAGCATGCTGACCATATAGACAGGCCACTGGCACATGCAGCAAAGCATCAGTATCTTTGCTGCATATGTTATCAGAATTGTAACATTATAGCCTTGTTTTACCTTCACTTTACTCACTTGAGGAGACTCCATTTGTTTAACCCTAGTTCAGACCTCAAGAGAATTGGACATTGGCTCAGCCTGTCTCCGATCCCAAATGGAGGGGGACGGGGGTTGTGGAGGCTTTGTTTCTAGCGTGTGCCAGTTGTACCTTTCTTATTGATGCTGGGCAGCCTGAACTCTCCAGCAGAAGAGACAAATCGTGACCAGTCATCCATTGCACATGTATAGCTTGGCCATTCGTCCTGGCTAGTGCCAGGGAGGAAAGGAGCCATCTTCCTGGCTTGGTACTTTGCAGTCAGTGACCTGCCCAGTTCTGTCATCCCCTGAACAGAGAAAGGCAGGCAAGATGTTACTACAAGCCCCCACCCTGGGCCTTGCCTTGTGCTACAAATGTGGGGCTCAGAAGAGAGGGGTAGAGTTCAGGACAAAAGACAAAACTTTGCATTCTCATGTAGGTGTGCAGGCAACTACAAAAATAAATTGCACCCTGGTTTCAAGAGGTATTTTCGGCCTCTCCCTGTGGGCACTGTGAACCCATGGATGAAGAAATTAACTGTGGCCCAGGAGACTTGTGTTCTATCCCCAGGTCTTCCATTACTCTGCTGGGTGACTCAGACAAGTTGGTTCTCAGCCTCTTTAGCTGTACAATGGAGCTTGTGGTATGACCTCTCTTTGTAAAGAGCTTTGAGCTGAGATCCATGGAAGGCAAGTATTATAATAACCATGTTGTTGTTGTTGTTGTTATCAGCTTACCAACCTCTGACCAGTACGTAGAAAATCCAGAGCCATGTTTTCATTCTGGTAGCCTCTTCCTGTCACTCATCCTTGCCCAGCTGCAGGGACCTGGCTCCAGATCCTTGCCTGATTAGTTTATCCTTATGCAGTAATTTTCTCAAAGTTGGAGTGCTATGGACTTGGCAAAATGCTCTTCAGCATTAACTAATTAAAAGGGGAGGGGTGACTTTGTGCTTATGCAAGGGACTTGAGAGCCAAGAAATGTGCTTGTGGTTCCCTGAAGTACCGCACATTAACTTTGCCTCAGTTTCCTCATCTGTTATGTAAATCCAATATTACTTAGTGGCCTCCAACTCATCAGTAGTTGGAAAGTGCTTATGGAGCCTTGGATGGAAGGTGCTACAGAACAGATCAGAGAGATATGAAAATGATTATCCCATTTCACCAATGGGGAAACAGAGGCACAGGCCCATATCATGATTTGCAATTTGAAATCAGGGGTTGCTGTTGCCTATGCTCAACTCAGTTCACCATGCTGCCTTGAAACAGAGGAAACTTTGGTTTCTGTATCAGTCCCAACAGAAAGTTAAACAATGGGATACATCCGAAAGGGTCAGTGTGTATATAATGAGGACTTCCTTCATCCTATTGTCTGCCAGCTAACCTATTACAAAGCATTTTGTCTAATAAATGGCATCACTTTGTCTGCCCTGAAAATGATCCCACTTTTGGGTATGAGTTATTGATTGAGCTTTCAAAAATGAGCAGCAGCATCTGCTGTGCCCTGCTCAGAGCAAACGGCTCTTTATGGTACAATCCAACATCCTTTACCTTCTTCCACAGCAAAATTGCCAGTGGCCATGTTTGCTTATGTCTCAAAAACCCTTGTATGAATGGTTGCTGTGGGCTTGCTTTGGATTCTACAATCCTTAAATAATGGGACCCACAGAGGTTATCTTGCTGCCTTACCCTCTATGCCCTGTAGTTTAGCATGCACTAACAAAGAATTCAAGGGCATGGGAGTTAACCAAGAACAGACTTGCAAGCTACTGGCTTCTCTTCCAAAACAGGAAGGTCTGAAGCTTGACAAAGCTCAGTCAAAGCCAAATGGATAGGGGAATCCTGCTTATAACCAAAGCTTACAAATGAGTTCATCTTTATCTTTAGTTGCTCTTAGCAGATACATTTGGAGAAATTGAAGCCTTGGGCTAGGGACTTATGAAACAAAACTGAGCCTAAGCTGCCTCCCAGTGCCCAAACGGAGAACAAGAACCCTTTTTTAGGTGCACGCACGCACGCACGCACGCACACACACAGCATTCAGAAAAATTGGGGTTGTGCCTCTCAGAAAGAAACCACTTAATTTAGCATGCAACTAAACATCTTATTCCCACTGCTGTTCCCAATATCACCGCTTCCCCTGACCCCCTTCCTTCACTCTTCCCACCTCCTCTCCCCCAGCTTTTAAATCCTTTCTGGTATAATATGTTTCTTCCCCAGAGCTTTTTGGCAATGGTACTGCCCCATTCCAGCCCCACCTAGCACCCAGTGTCATGGGCCTCATGGGAGAACACCCACAGTGGTTATTCCATATGTCCACATTAGGACCCTAAGTCTCATTTGTGTGAATGTTATTGTAAGTAGGCAGAAAATCCTTTCATTCTGGTAAGTACAAATAAGAGATAGGACCTAGATGCCTTTTCTTACAGATTCCCCTGCTAGTACCCCTTGCTCAGGTCAACTACTAGTCACAGTGAGATTGCTGGGGTTTTAGCTACCTTGCTATTTGGCCCTGCTCAGATCAGG
The DNA here is from genome assembly GCF_001723915.1 of Gavialis gangeticus. Classification (NCBI taxonomy): domain Eukaryota; kingdom Metazoa; phylum Chordata; order Crocodylia; family Gavialidae; genus Gavialis; species Gavialis gangeticus. The sequence continues at coordinate 49,027,486 of NW_017728998.1, read as the reverse complement.
TCTAATGACATGGTGGTGTCATGTCCACCCTAAGACTCCCACCAGTGGAACTAGGCTGAGGATAGCAACAGTCTAATACCAAAACAGACAAAGACTGCCAGCCACTGGTCCTCTCCCAGGTCATCCCACCCCTCCTGTTACTGCCAGCGTGCCAACAGTACCCTGGGTGGAATGATGCATCTGGTATGTTTGGGTAGCTGGGGTTGGAAATGATTTGGCCCTGTCTAGTAGCAACCACATTATTTTCAACCCCAGTTGAGGGGAAAACTGGGAATTAATAATTGATGCCTACTGCCAAGTAACAGAACAGTTTCTAACATAAGCAGGGCCCTGTTTATCTGAATTGGCTTGTCTGTATCTGTTGTACACATTGGCATGTAGGCTGTATCTTCATATTTGTTTGTACAGGAATGAGCATAGGGCTGATGTTCAATAGCAGTGATTATGTGGAAACCACTACTGATGTTTACACAAAGATGGACCCAGGTAAGATCCAGAATTTCACTTTCGGGGTGGGAAAGGTGCAAGTTGGATATGTGAACACCATGACAGAGACCCACAGAAAGTTGGCATGGTACGAGTGTTCCCCCTAGTGCTCTGCTCTTTGGCTGATGTGGCTTACCAGGCTTGGGAGGCGCATGTTGGGAACTCCCACCAGTGTGAACGTGGAATTGTTGAAATCCTCTGGGAACAGAAAGGAGAGAAATGAGGATCATGGGCTGCTTGTTCACCTCCAGTGAGCAGAGAATGGGCTTGCTCTTCCCCATAGGTTTATTGCTTTGCACTGTGCTCTGAAGCCTGTTTGAAAACTGGTTTTGAACTGATTTAAGTTTCAGCTGAACTGGTGTTGGACTCAGCTCTGCCGGCCTGTGCAGGCACAGAAGCCAACTCATTTAAAACATGTCATGGGAAAACTTCATAGGTTTTATCCTAGGCCCAGAGTGGAACAGTCCTGATCTTCTTTAGAGCAGGACCTGAAAATGATTTAAAACAGTCTGGCTCTGCCCACACTGGTCAAGAAAACCCTAATGAGAGCAATGTGGCCTATAGGATAGGACACAAGGTAAAGAGTCAAGAGACCTCAGTTCTGTGCCTGGTTTAGCCATCCACCTGCTGTGTGACCTTTGGCAAGTCACTTCTTGTTTCTGTGCCACTGTTCCTCCTTTCCTTCCTTTAGCTGTTTAGGACAGAAGCTCTTTGAGCCATAGACTGTGACTTACTACATGTCTGTATAGCAGCTAACTGACTGGAGCCCTGTCACTGGCTGAGGCCTCTACAGCTCTTCCCTTGTACTACTTATAAAAAGCAATGTTGCAAGCTGGTTTAGCCAGCACTTGGTTAAGGTCAGATTTGAACAGATGGAGCTGCCAAGGGCTTTTAATCTTCTGGGAACATCCCAGACTGGATGCAACAACATTAGTGGTCATAAGAGTGGGCTGTGGGTGCAGACAGGACACAGAGATTCATGCAAGCTTCTTAACCTACTTGGGGGTGTCTACATATACATTAGATCCAGGAGCAGTTTACTTGCAAGATATCCGCACATGCAGGGAAGTGGGAGCAGATTTGCTGCTATTGGCAGCAAACTGCTTCTGCTTCCTAGGGCCGTGCAATGGGTGGCAGGGGCTTGCAGGGAGCACCGTGCCAAGAGACAGCTCTCTCCTGGCTGGGGCTGGGACATTGCACCTTGTTCCTGGGGGACTACCTGTTGCCAGGGTGGAAACAATGTCCCCCTGCCCAGTAGCAGGGAGCTCCTGGCCCTGGCTCCCCAATCACCCAATCAGGGCACAGGGCTGGGACCTGACCTTGACCAGGACAGTTCCCAGCTTCTGCTCCATAATCACAGGGCGGGGACTGGAGAGCTTGTTCCCTGCTCAGCTATGTAAGTGTGGAGCTGGATCCCCTGCCTATTCCCCACCCAGCTCCATAATCATGGAGCTGAGCAGGGAACAGGCTGTCCAGCCCCTGCCAGCAGGGCGCGCTCAGTGCCAGCTCCACAACTGCAGGTCAGGCGCATTGCCAGTTCCATGGTCGTGGGCCTGGCACTGGGAGATAAAGATCTTCCAGCCCTCACTCCCTGATTTTGATCTCGGAATGGAGGGCTTAGAGCTCCCTGCTGCTAGGGCAGGGGACATAGTCTGTACCTGGGCCCCGGTCGCAGAGCCCACCCTGTTAGCAGGCAGTTCCTGGGGGCAGGGAACATTCTCCCGCTCCCTGGTGACTGACTGACCAGAAGCAGATTTGCTCCAGGCTAGGCATTTACATGAGTGTTACTGCGCAGTAACTAATTACAAGTAAATTTGCAACTTGCATTTGTAGGTAGAAAAATTACTTGCAAAAAGCAAGGTTTACTGTGCAGTAAGTGTGTGCACATGTAGAAATTGGGACTCGTGGTAGAGGTGACATCTTTTATTAGACCAACTAGATGTTGCAAAAAAAATTTCTTTAATTGCAAGCTTTCAGGCACAAACATCCTTCATCAGGTATAGGACAAAAGTTTATAAAAGTTCTGGGTACAAAGGAAAGTTCATATTTCATAGGAGAGCTGAAGGTATGGTAAAATCTCCTGTTTGGAACAGTTCATTTTATATGCAGATTAGGCTCAGATGCACATGCTTACTGCACAGTAAACTATGCTATTGCATAGTAAAGGGTCTCGTGTAGATGCACCACATGTTACTAGACCTTTCCTCCTCTGGATTAGACAGCACTGGTAAAAATGCCACTGCCCTAAGCACACTTACTGCTCCCACTGTTTTGCCACTAATAGAAGTGCCCCAACACATTTCTGCATCTTCACACCAACAATGGTGGGGAGACAGGAGCTGGCCCGTGGGAAGTCCTGCAGTTCACTTCTGCAACTTTTATGGGGTGCTGCCAGCATCCTTATGTGGATCAATTACATAATGGTCCAAGGTGAGTCCTCTCTGACACACGGGGAATGAGCTGGGCTCAGACTATTGAAACTGTTGATTGATGATACATTTTAGTGGTGAATGAGGCCTGCTCTAAACGCACAGTTTAGTATTTCTAGACCACTAACTCTACACCAAAGGAAGTCGTGGTTCTCCGTCTCTTGATCTCTTCACATCAAGACCAGACACCTTCCAGGAAGATGCAATAATATTGGATTAAATCCTGGGGTAACTAAGTGAAATGTAATGGCTAGTGATAAATAAGAGATCAAACAAAATGGCTTTGGGGTCCCTTATGGCCTTAAACTCTGAGTCTCTGAATCTATGGAAGTTTGCATAGACAGCATCTATCTTTTTGTTCAGTGTTTATACAGAACCTAGCACAACTGGGGCCTGATCCAGCTTCTACAGTGCAATTACATAATAAACCAGCGCAACCCTCTAAATCAGTCTCAGCCATGCTTATAATTGACTTAACTTAAATCAGCAAGGAACTGAATTCAGTTAAACAGCCATAAACTGACATGAAACAGAAGTTAAGTGTGTTCATACACTGTGTACACAGCAGGGAGGTGCATCAGTTTCATTAAATCAGTTTGGTTCAACTGGTACACTGTTCTCATGTAAATGAGGCCTGAAAGGCGCAGGCCAAACCCAGAGGGATAGTTTTAAATGGATGTAAGTCTGCCCATGTAGCAGCAAACACTGAAGGTTTGTCAGAATCGGGAAGGTTATGAGTTTACTGCCATGCGATTTTACCACTATAATTAAAGAGGCACAAGTCCTGTGTACATGCTGCTAAGTAGCTTTACTATAGTTCATTGGGACTTTTACTTGAATGTTACCCTGAAGACTTCCTTCCCCTGATTTTATGCAAACCTTGAGTTTGGTGTTGTTTTAAACTGAGGCTGGCTGACCTTGCTGGGATGAAGCCTATGTTTTGCTTTCTCCTAGATTGGGTATCCCACCTACTCCAGAGTATGGATGCAAGCTAAACCACTTGAGTGCTAACTATCTGCCAGTACCTTCCCACAGTTCCCTCTGTGTGGCCAGAAGGGCAGACAAGCTCTTCCACAAACCGCTGGAAAAGCGGTGAGGATGCAGTAATCAGGTATGCATTTGCCATGTTCCTATTCACCCCAGGGAATTGCAAACCAGGGTTCTCAGGGCCCAGGAGCCCATTATAAGAGTTAACCCTGCACTGATGACATCCCCTTATTCCAAAACAGGAGTGTTTCTTTCCATGTTAGTCTCTCCCACTTTATGCTGCATTGTACAATTATATGGCACAGGTAGGCTGGTAAATGTTACACACTTTAATTAAATTGACTCAACTTTGTATGTAGACAAGGTGAAAACTTATGCTACTCTCCCTGCTCAGGCAGGGAAAAAGGTGTTATGTAAGTATTTAATAATTAATAATTATTCATGAAAACTGTAATAGTTCTTATTCAAAGGGGAAGTTTGCTCACAATCACAGCAGGAAATAGTTGCCTCACCACCATGCCAAAAAACACCTTCAGGAGGATACTGTTAATTGTATATTGCCAAAGGTGTTGGAAAGGATCAAAAGATCTCTTTGATATGGTAACCACACCCGATTGCTAATTAAGGAGGAATTCTCAGTTTTGGAGGGTGGGATAGAAAACTTTATTAACAGTGTCTGAGTGCTAATTGAGCCAGGGAGATTGACTGGAAGTCTGACATTTAATGAGGAATTCTGGCACCTCCAGACAAAGGAGGCATTGTTTATAAAGGAGAGGATACAAGCCCAGGGGAGACATGCACTGATGGTGGGTCCCAACAAGCAGAGGGAAGAGCTTCTGATGTGGCATTCATGAAGGTGGTGTTGCTTCCATTGCTTCCGTACACTGCACTGGTCTTCCCCCCCACCCAAGTTTGTTGCCCATAGAATCCAGAGAGCCGTGTGCATCTTCCAGGGATCCAGAATGGAGAAGGTGGCAAGAAAGACCCTGTACATGAAAAAATGGGCCAGAGACAGGGGGATGCCAGACATCCACCTGTTCCTGTGGGCACAGTACACGAGCCAGATCTGCAAGCTGGTGACTGGGCCAGCAATCAAAACAGCGTGTCTTGCCAAGTATTTTACAGGTCACCTCCTGAGACCGTGGAGGGTGTATGTACCAGCCAGAGGGAGACCGTGTACCATGGAATACCCTTGGTTCTATAGTGTACTGAAGGAGTTCTGGAGTGGGTACGGGCTACGGAAGGAAAGTCCAGAGACCATGTCTAACCACAGGAAGCTACAGAAGGCAGTCAGAGACAGAGACAGGCTGTTGACCATGGAGCTGCTCCCTGATGATGACTGCCAGGTTGTCTGGGACTGGATCTTCCACAAAGACTGAAGAAAAGACCACAGAGACATGAACTGGCTCATAACTCAGTGTACTCCCAGTGAAGGCATGGAAGCAAAGAGTGAGATGAGAGTCTAGACCCAGCTGCCCCAGGGCAAACTGCCAAGATGAGAGTGAGAACATTGACCACCTCTTTTGGCTCTGCCCTTGTGCCAAGGGAGCGTGGAAAAAGCTAAGCTGGCTCCTTGAGGAAGTGACAGGAGTCAGGCTGATGACAAGGGAGGTGGTGCTTACGGACACCTGACTAAACATCAGGGGTCCCAGGCAGCCTGCTTTGACCAGTTTGTGTCCTGCATCAGGAACACCCTGTGGCAATGCAGGGACCTCCTAATGTACAGTCACATTAAGCTTGAGAAAACTGACTGTGTTAAACTATTTCTGAGTGAACTCCAGCCCTACTACCAGAAAGCGATGGGAGATGATGTAGAGGATGCAGCCAACTCCACCTGGAAAAGGGACGTGTGGCACAGGCTGTTCAAAGTCCCCCTGGGAAGGGAAGTGGACAGGGAGAATGAAGGGGACAACGATTCAACTGGACCTGGAGACAGCAAGGAAGACAACAACAGGATTAGCAGTAGGGGTGTGCGAAATGGGTGCTATTTGATTCAGATTTGGATTCAGCCCATATCGGGGGCAGTGATTCGATTCTTTGACTCCAATTGCTGTCCCTGATTCATATTCGGCTGAATTGAATCTGAAGATTCGATGCTGATTCAGAGAATCAGCAATACAGACACAGCTTTAAAAGTTTTTTCTACGTACCTTGAGGTACCAGGCATGATCGCTGTGATGCTGGGGCGCATGAAGCATCCCACAGGAGCGCGGGGGCCCTCCATGTGCAGGCAGTAAACCCAGAAGTAGACTGGAAATACTTCCGGTCCACTTCTGGGTCTTTCGGGGAGCGTGCTGGAGGGAAGTAGAAAAAACATTTAAAGCTGTGTCTATGTCTGAATCTCCAAATCTTTCCGAATTGATTCGGAGGGTTCCGATTTGATTTGGAGAGATTAAAGGGTCCTCTGATTCGATTTGGATTAGGAGATTCAGCCACCAAATCGGGCCGAATCTCCGCTGAATTGAATCGGGGACCAAAGCTTTGCACAGCCCAAATCAGCAGCAGTGGAAATGGCAGAGACATCAACAACAACAAGGACAGTGAAGGAACTGAGAAGGGAAACCCCAAATCGGGCCCTCGACTAAGGGACTGTGTTTGGGTTGGGGAAGAACAGAGGGTGGGTGTGTGTGGGTGCAGGGGAGCAGATGCAGTTATTGTAATGGGTGCATGTATTTCTTCAGGTGGTTTTTAAAAAAAGGTGCAATGGAAGTCTATGATCGAGGAGATATAGATATTCTAATTTAAAAAATCTGATGAAGTAAGCTGCTGTTTACCAAAGCGTGTGCATCTCTGATTTAGTTAGTCTATAAGGTGCAAATCTACACTGCCTTTTGCAAGAGCAATCTCAACCATGGCTGAGATGAAAGACTTGTACCAATAGTGGTTGCTGCAGAACATGGCCCAGCTATGTAGGCTTTGTGGAGTCTCCAGCCAGTTGTCTTATTCTTCTTCATGCTGATTTACTTGAATGTTTTTCTCAGATAAATGAATCTTGGTTTGTTTCTGATCATTGGAATTGCATGTTGTGACTGGGGGTTAGGCGCTGTTCCCTCCAAAGGAATCAAGCCATGTCTGGTCCCCAGAGAAGGGGAATGAGGTCCTGTCTTCCAAAAATTACTGAAAAGCTGCTGGCTGAGAGTACAGGGAAACTCTGAAAGCCCAGAAAGCATACCAGCCCTCAGCTGACTTAATGTGTATGAAGAGGTAGGGCAGAACTGACGCTGGAACCTATTGGCTGTGCCATGCTTGTTCAAATGATAAGGAAATCTCAAAGCCTTTTACAAAGGTGGATCAGAATAATTGCTTCCATTTTACATATGGGAGAAAACTGAGGCAGAGAGGAGGAGTGACTGGCCAGCAGCCCTCAAGTGCCCTGAGTCCCTGTTCTATGCTCTTATCAGGTAGGGATTTGTAACATGTGCACCTATAGCTCACTTCCTGCAAGCAGCAGCTGCAACATTACCAATGGATGTACTGTGAATGTCTAAGGCAGAAAGATTATCGGGAGCCTGATTTCAAAAGTGTGTGTCCCCTATTCATTGTAGTTTCAATGGAGTCTGGAGGATCTCAGAAGCTTTGAAAATTAGGCTGCTTGTTTAAAGAAGAGGAAAGGAGAATAGCAGAGCTGGAGTCATATTGGTGTTATTTGCTACAAACAATAGTAAGACTGAGGGTCTCAAAGCACTTGCATAGGGGGTAAGGATTGTTATCTCCATTTTATGGATGGGACAACTGATGATCAGAGAGGAGGTGTCACACTGGAGCTCACTAGCAGAGTCAGAAAGAGAGCCCTTGTCTTCTCCATCCCAGTCCAGTGTTCTCTACCCAGTACTGTCCTGCTACCTTCCAAAGCTCAGTACTGACATTACCTTTGGTGCATGCAGTGGCTGTCCGGGAATGTTCATCAGGGAGTTTGTTCATTGCCGTGTCCATGTCCATCTGACGTAAGGTTGGCAGGGCTGGGTGGTAAAGCCTGTCCTTTACTCCAGCCAGCCTGGAAGTCCTCGGCTCTACAGGCAGGAGAACAGCAGGGATGGCACCGATATGATGGCCATCTTTTGGCCATGGGACCAAATCAAGTATTTGGGCCATTGCTGCTGAAGAGAGAGGACAGTTAAGTGGACAAGTCTGTAGAGGCAAGGCTTATGTGTAAGTGACTGACAGGCTGCATCTCCTGATGACATTATGCACAGACTATAACTCATAATAACATCATGTACTCAGGCTGTCCACATTGTTCAAGTCCCTGGTTGTGCTGTGCTAACAAATCACATGCAATAAAAGGAGTACTGATGGCTTACTGGGTATATCTAGCATCTTGTGGCCCCTTTTGAGCCTTCAGAAGCCTGAGAGAGACCCATAGCATCCTGCTGCACATTGCACAAGTGGTTAAGAGGCACCACAGGGATACTCTCCCTCTGTGGTTCCAGTTCTGTCCCCGGACCCCGCTTCTGCTGTGGGCTGTATATGCCCTCTGAGAACAGGAATGCCAGTATATGCTTCTATGTTCCTTGGTTTTTCAGTGATGACCTGAGGTGCCAAGGAGTTAATATTTAGACATATCACTCTAAGAGAAGTCTGCAGGAGTGGTGAAGGCATGGCACTTCTGGAAGCCAGGCCAAAGCCAGCCCAAATCTAAGGCTGCTGTATCAAAACCTGGCCTTTAATATTTGTTTGTGCCCACGACTCCTTCTAGGTGCTCCCCTGGTTCTTTGCCTCCCTCAATAGCTCAGTCAGTGTTGCCCTTTATCCTGGGAACCGCTTTCAATCTCACGTGAACCAGGCGTTCCCAAAGATCCAAACCTTGTGACTCCTACAAGCTGCACAGTTCATTACACACATCTGGCCTTGTTCTGTAAGGTATGGATCTACTCTATATCTTGTTAGGGCCTGAGCCAGCTGTCCCTGATGTCAACTGTAAGACTGTTGCAGCAGTAGCGGTCAGACTGGGTCCTTAGTTTGTAACCTCACAGGGTAAAAATTCTGATCTTACACACTTTTCCACCTGGAAAGGGCCCTGCACCCACACATTGCATTAGTATTATAATCTTCCTCAGGGCCTGCAGAGGGTACATGCCTCCAGAAAAAGAGAAGGGGGTGGGGAGGGAGGGATGCAGAGTAGAGTACTTTCACTTTCCAAAGCAAGAACGAAGAAGAAATGCAGACTGATGGGAGCTTGGAAATCTAATAAGCAAGCCCTCCAGAAGAAAAGCAGAGTTGATTTAATGTGCAGAGCTAGAGAAAAACTTTGTTAAAGTCAGTGGAAAACCTCAGTCTCCTGTGGATCAGTAAAGTTAATGGTGAAAATAACTTGGAACACAAAGGCACAGTGAAGCACTAAAATGTGCAACTTTTATTCAAGAGTCTTCTTCTCTCTTTTGGGCTGATTCCATTCTCAAGCACCTTTAATTTGCCATAAACTAGTGATGGACTAGAACCAAAGCACTAAATCTGCTCATCCCCAAACATAAAGTTCCCTTTCACATCTGAATTATTTAATGGATAACCCCTGGTTCCAAAATAGGACTGAGCCAAAACCCCAGGCTCCTAATTCCTCTGAACTCAGAAGTGTTCAGCTCCAAATCTGCATCTTAGTCCTGTCTCTCAACTGTTTTCAGGCTTGATCTTCAGCCCCAGGCTAACAGTGAACACTTGGCATGGAGCTCACTGGATGTTTCCTTGCACTGCCCCACTGGGGCTGTGTGAAGTAACTTTTTGGTTCCCAGGAGAAAACGTTGCTGCAGTTTAATAGAGACATCTCCATCTCAAGGTGGGAAAGTTTTACTGGCTCTCTTTTTTTAGTTTCCTTCCCTTTGAGTGATACCAACTGAAAGTGAGGCTAAATAGAAGGAAAAGAAAGAGCACTTTAGAATAGTTCATAAATATTTCTCTGGGGCATACACGTGTAGAGCCAGCCACAGATTTGAGTGCTCACACTGTAATATAAATAATAATAAATGGTCATAAATACCTACACTGAAGTGATACTTATTTTCTCAGCCTTCTTTGCATTGTGTGAGCCTTGTCTCAGGGCTGACTTGGGCTCTAGTCATTCTGTTTGCTGATCTCTTATTCCCATGGCAACAGGCCACCAATATCAAATGTAGTTGTTAGGTGATGAGGGCAGGGTTGCTAGGTAACCAGAGCAGTGGCCCTGCAGTTACCTGGTAACTGGTGACCCTCATTCAGTCTGGCTCAAAAGGAAGGTTGCAAGCCCTGCAGGCCTGCAGCCAGCTGCTGCCATGTCCAGACAAAGCTGGTTTGTTTTTGGGGAGGGGGGAAGTCACAGAGCTGGGCTGCATCCCCTGTCTGGAGACTAACACAGGGCTGATGGGTGGAGCACGCTGCCCTGTAATCAGAGCTATCGCACCCCCTCGAGTGCAGAGGTCCCAGGGACCTGACACCCTACTGCACTGGTGTCAGCTGCACCCTTACTTAGCCATACACACTCTCAGCCAGCAGCATGGAATTATTCCTCAGACAAGTGAAGAGCATTGCTGGGATAGGAAAATACCTGACCTCACCATAAATCAGTGGGCCAAGCCCACTGGGGTTAGTTGGTCCCACTGGGCCAAAGCCAAGGGTCTGTCCCAATAAACTGATAAGGTATATGCCTGTTAGGGACACCTCATTTTGCAAGGGACCTCTCAGTTTGTGAACACAGGTCTGAAGGTGTCAAAAGGGCACAGCAACCCCCTTGGCTCAGAAGAGAGGTTGTGGACCTCGTACGCCAAAAAAGAGAGGCGTATAAAGGATGGAAGACCAGAATCATCACAAAGGAGGAGTATTCCGCGCTGGTCCGCGCCTGTTGGGAGCAAACCAGGAAAGCCAAGGCTGCAACTGAACTTCAAGTAGCTATACATATCAAGGACAATAAAAAGTCCTTTCTCAGATATGCGGGGAGTAGGAAAAAAGCAAGGGTAACATTGGACCCCTGCTAAACCAAATGGGACAACTGACACCCAGGAAAAAGCCAACCTGCTTAATGGGTACTTTGCATCAGTTTTTCATTAGCCCAAAGGGACCGCCCTGCATAGCATGATACGGGACAGCCAGGGTGAGGGTGAATTTATATCCAGCATTAGTGTAGACCTTGTAAAAGAACACCTTGAGAGGCTGGACATCTTCAAGTCAGCTGGTCCTGACAGATTGCACCCCCGAGTACTTAAGGAGCTGGCAGACGTCATAGCCCAGCCACTGGCAAAGATATTCAAAAACTCATGGCGCACAGGTGGAGTACCCAAAGATTGGAAGAAGGCTGATGTGGTGCCCATCTTGAAGAAAGGGAGGAAAGTAGGTCTGGGGAACTACTGGCCAATCAGCTTGACCTCAATCCCTGGAAAGATTCTAGAAAAAATGATCAAAGGGACCATTCTTGACAAGCTAGCTGACGGCAACCTCCTGAGGGGCTTGTTGGAGGTAGGTTGCATGGGTTTGTTGCAGGTAGGTCTTGCCTGACCAATCTCATCTCCCTCTTTGATCTGGTGACATATCACCTGGACAAAGGAGAAGAGATTGACATCATATTATCTGGACTTCAGCAAAGCCTTTGATCTGGTGTCCCATGATCTCCTCATGGAAAAATTGGCCAACTGTGGCCTCAGCTACATCACAGTCTGTTGGCTGGGCAATTGGCTCCGAGGTCAAACCCAGAGAGTGGTAGTTGACGGAAGTGAATCATTTTGGCGCTTCATGACCAGTGGTGTCCCCCAAGGCTCCGTCCTTGGACCTGTTCTTTTTAATGTCTTTATTAACAATGTGGACACCAGTGACAGTAGTGGACTGGCCAAGTTTGCCAATGACACTAAACTTTGGCAAAGAGTGTCTACACCTGAGTATAGGTTGGTGATCCAGGCTGACCTGGATAGGGTTAGAAACCAGGTGGATATAAACCTGGTGACTTTCAATACAGAAGAATGCAAGGTACTCCACCTCCGGGGGGAGTGGGGGGGGACCCGTATCATGTTTATAGGCTCGACAGTGCTATGTTCGCTAGCACCACGGCTGAAAGAGACTAGGGGGTCATAACTGACCACAAGATGAACATGTGCCACCAATGTGATGTTGCAGCTGGTAAAGCAAACAAAATTCTGGCTTGCATCAATAGATGCTTCTCAAGTAAATCTCAGGATGTCATCCTCCCATTGTACTGGGCTTTGGTGAGGCCACAGCTGGAGTACTGCATCCAATTCTGGGCTCCACAATTCAAGAAGGATGTGGAGAAGCTTGAGAGAGTCCAGATGTGAGCCACGTGCATGATCAGAGGGCAAGAGAATAGGCCTTATGATGAGAGGCTGAGAGCCATGGGACTCTTCAATCTGGAAAAACACAGGCTCAGAGGTGACCTGGTGGTACCTTATAAATACATAAGGGGTATGCATGAGGATCTGGGGGAATGCCTGTTCACCAGAGCGCCCCAAGGGATGACAAGGTCCAATGGCCACAAACTCCTCCAAGACCATTTTAGCCTGGACATAAAGAAAAACTTTACTGTCTGAGCCCCCAAGGCCTGGAATAGACTCCCTCCAGAGGTAGCGCAAGCACCTGCTCTGGACTCTCTTAAGAAACATTTGGACACTTACCTTGCTGGGATCCTTTGACCCTAGCTAACTTCCTGCCCCTGGGCAGAGGGCTGGACCTGATGATCTTCTGAGGTCCCTTCCAGCCCTAATGTCTATGAAATCTATGAAATAAATGCACCTGCCATCACCCAAATGCATCCACTCACAACCACTGTACCAGCCAACCCTCTTCAGGTATGTCTATGGCACACAGTGGAACACAGTTCCAACTGTATGTGCCAGCTCCAGACTGATGTGGAGGCCTCTACCCCATGGAGGTTATGGGTCTACCTCACTGTCTACCCTGCAGTGTTTGCCTAGATGTTCCCAAGTGTGTCCTGCCCACCTGCTCTGGCTTGCGTGCTCTAAACCCAATTGTGAGCTGGTAAAGCCTCTTTGATTGCAGCAGTCTCTCTCAAGCATGTGAGAAACCACGGTGCAAACATACTCACCCATTCTGGTCCCAGAACCAGTATGGCTACCGCAGTGTGGAACTCTACCTGGGATACAGTTAGTTCTGTTTCTGAGTATGGCCAGTGCTGACATGGCTATACAGAGTCAAGAAACAGTCTAGATATCTCTCCACAGCACTGTCTGCTCTGTATTGATGTTACCTGATGTCATAAAGCTGTGTGCAGTTGTACAGCTGAAGGCTATGGGCCATCATTTGGCTGCCTGCAGTTAGCTACTTACACCCTTACCCAGGTACTGGAAGCAGTGAATGCTGTGCATCTTTGTATGAGGCATCTGCTCTGATGTGCACAGGCTCTTGATTCAGTGCCTTAACGGGCCTCCTGTGCCCTTCAGTCCTTTGAGGCTTGGGGACTGGGAGAGCCAGGGGTACCTTGGATGTCTGGGAACATATCTTTCATAAATTTCATAGATTTTAGGGTCAGAAGGGACCTATTAAAACACTGAGTCCAACCCCCTGCCCTGGGCAGGAAAGAGTGCTGGGGTCTTTCTCAGCCTCTGCCGTATCTGACCTAATGTGAATAATGACAAGCCACATTTAATGAGACATCATTGCTGGCAAGGGGTCAAACAGCTTTTTTTAAATTATAAAACCATATAAATTACAAATATAATACACATCACTCCTTCCCATATATACATCAAAATTAAATTTCAGCACCCATTATCAACATTTCTAAACATCACAAACAATTTAAATAACCACCATTTTTACGCACAGACAAATTATGTATCCCTATCCTTATTCCACACAAAACTACACACTCCCATCACCCCTTTCTCTCCATCCCTTCAACCCACATCGAACCAGACTACTCGCTTAACCTACTCCAGTCGGCCTAAACAGGGTTCTCCAATTTATCTACTCCCAAAGAGCCACTTTGATTTCTCCTCCCCACCCTGGCACCATCACCCCCTTAACCCCACTGTCCCTCCAGATGCATTGGGCCACCGGTTTGATTCCACAGACAAAGAGTGCCAGGGACAAAGGGCACCCCCGCCACACCCCCTTATCCACCTTAAACTCATCTCCCAATAATCCCTGCACCAATACCCAACTCGTTGCATTCCCATACAATGCCCATACCCACTCAAAATGTTCCAGGAACCCCATCTTTGCCAAAACCCTAAACAAAAACTCGTGTAACATACTATCATAAGCTTTCTCTAAATATATACTACCCACCACCACTTTCCATTTCCTTTCCCCCACATAACACAGTGCGTCTCGTAAGATCCACTGAGTATCTGTCAGTCATCTTCCTCTAATGGCACATGTTTGGTCCTCTCCCACTGCCTGATCAAGTACCTGCCCCATGTGTTGCGCTAGCACTTTTGCTAAGAGTTTATAGTCAACAGTGGGTAGAGTTATGGGCCTCCAATTTTTCAAAAGTTCCTTCTCCGCCTTTTTATGTAACAAAACTACCCCATCCACCGCAAAACCCTTTCCTGCTTCCCCCTTCCCCAGTGCTTCTTATATACCTCCACTAAATCCCTCCCTACTAAGTCCTAAAAACTTAAATAAAATTCAACTGACAGCCCATCCAACCCTGGTGTCTTGTTTCATTGCAGCTGGCTCAGTGCTGCTGCTACCTCTTCCAGTGTAATGTCCATTGGCAAGAGAGGCTTATCCTCCTCTTTTAACGTTCTTCTGCAACATGTCCGTGAAACAGTCCCGCTTGGCCCTATTCACCAGTTGTTCTTTGTATAAATCCCCATAAAAATGAGTAATCTCCCCCAATACATCCTCCTGCTTTTCAAGCCATAACCCTTACCTGGTCTTCAGCTTCCCCCTTCTGTGCTTGCTCCTCAAAATATTTCCCCCATGTCTCCCCTTGCCCCCCCATGGTGCACGTGCCAAAAAGATGCATCCCCGTTCCCTATCTCTGAACCAGTTCTCAACTGCTTGTTTAGCTTCATGCAGTTCTTGTTTCACCTCCCGCCTGTTCATTGCTTCTTTGATTAAATCTTGTACTTTTCCTTGCAATTTGGTCAAGGCCCTACTTTTTTCCCTTGCCCACTGTTGCCCGGTGGCAAAAAAACATTTCTTAACTCTCTTCTTGACT
The DNA here is from genome assembly GCF_001723915.1 of Gavialis gangeticus. Lineage (NCBI taxonomy): Eukaryota > Metazoa > Chordata > Crocodylia > Gavialidae > Gavialis > Gavialis gangeticus. The sequence goes on along the minus strand of NW_017728998.1, from coordinate 49,012,486 downwards.
ACCACCCACCAGTCCCACTTTGATTGGAAGAAATTCTTCAGCGTATGCCAGCCTTCATATTCCTTTCAACAGAACCCAGAATCCCAGTCATCTTTCAACAGGAGTGTATTTAAACACCATACCCCCTTCCCTCTCCCTTGCTTGGTTCTCAGTTGTAAATCTACACAGAGCAGCCTGTGGTCACTGCAGCTTACATCTACAGCCTCTTTCCTGCCTACTCCCACACTCTGAAACAAAGACATAGTCAATCCGGGATACTTTACGACCCCTCAGATCAACCCTTGTTCCAACTTTTTCCTCCTCCCACACATCCCTCAACACTTCTTCCCACAATCACCCTTTCAGCCATTGCCCCGTGCTGTCCAGTTTTGCTCCACCAACTCCCCCTTCATGGTCCCCTTCCTCAGTGATACAGTTATGGGCCCCAACCACCACTGGATACCTGCCTCCCCCAGCACATTCCTAATTTCCGGAAACATGCCCCCCCCCCGCTCTGGTCATTCCGTGGGGGCATAGACATTGAAGATGTCCACCCCTACCCCCCCGTCCCACTACCACCCTCATTTTCTGCAATCAACCCTGTATAAGTGTTTGCACTGATTTTACATTAACCCATCCTGCATCAACCAGTATACCCAGCCCTGCAGCCTTATTGTCGTCTGACTCTGCCCACCAAAATGGTCCCCCATCCCATCTCTTTCTCAAATGGGTATATTCTCTTGCCAATGCTATTCCACATTCTTGCAGACATATAATGTCCACCTTAAGTGCCTGTAAAGTCCCTTTCATTCTCTCCCAGCGGTTCCTTCTCATGAGGCTGTAAACATTTAATGATACAATTGTGAAAGCCATGGTCAAGCATTTAAAAAGTCAGTTCCTCCCCTACCACCTTCATTTGAGCTGCTGCCTGCAGAGGACTTGGCCAGGTTGGCTGTCCCTCCTTGCCACATGTTAGTTGCTTCAGCTAAGTTTGGGATTGCCCTGGGGCTTAAGAACCCCTGTGTGTCCTCCATCCCATCCTCTTCTTCATGACATGCAGCTGTTTTGGGGGGTGTTACCTTTTGCAGTGGTAGTTTTGTTCTCCTCCTGTCCCTTCTTTTCCCCCCCTACTTTCTTTTTCTTAGGTTTCCCACTTCGGTTCTTTTTCCTCTTACTTGAGCCTATTTCTTTTTCTGGCAAGGGGTCAAACAGCTGCTGCAGTGTAGGGCACAAAGGAGTGGCCTGTTTGGGGGCAACTGCACTCTTGGGCAGCAGTAGGAGGTTGCAAGTGGTTGCCAACAATGATATGGAGAAATAACTGATCTCTGTTTGGAGGGAGAGGGGAAAGATCTACAGTGTCTCCAGGTGAGGGGCAGGTTGGTGGGAGGGTATCCCTGGTACACAGGGATCTCATAGGATACAGTGACCTTGTCCTTCTCTGCTGAGCTGCTTCCAGGCCTGGAATTAGGAGCTAGTGGGTCAATCTCTCTTGTAATTAGGGCATTTATATGCTGGTTCAACTCCCTCCTCTCCTGAAGGGACTTGGACCCACCTCCGAGGGAGGTGCTTTACCCACACGTGTAGGCTCTTTCAAGGATGGGAGAGAGTGGAGTATGAGACCCCTTAATGTCTCCTGCAATGCTGTTTCACTTTGCATAAATAATTAAGCATGCACCAGAGCAGGGACTAGCACTAAGCTGTCCAACCTTCTAGATAAGCCTCCTGCCCACCAGACCAGAACATCAATCTCTCTGCCTCAAGGAATATCTAATTATTTATATATACTCAGTGGAACAATTCTAGCAGGAAGGACTGAGGGAGACCCATCACAGACAAGCAAGCCACCTAGGGTGCTCCTCTGGGAGTTCCAAGACGTGGGTTCAAATCTGCTGGGTGGGCCTTGCTCTTGCACGGCCTTGCTCTTGCACAGCCTGGTTGACTGCTTCAACTACTGGGTTAAAAGGGAGGAGTGGGAACCATGCCTCTTCCTTTCAGGATTCCAGCCCTTTGTTTGCTTTGCTGTTCTCACGAGGGCTTCACAAGGAAATGTGCACTGATGGAATAATTTGTTCCCCACAAAATGGAATATTTGAGTTTTGGTTTCACCTTCCCTGACAACTTGAAAAATGTATTTTGCTTGGATCCTGAGCAATCTCCCTCTGACTTCTTTTGCTTTGGGTGCTGACCCCCCAAATCACCAAACCCTACCAGCTCTATTTGTAAGTGGCCTCAGGGAACATGTGCTGTCCTGGTCTCAGGGAATTGCTGGGGGTGGCTCCTGAGCCGTGCTGCAGTGGGGGTCCATGCTCATGGTTTGCACCTCTCCCCAAAGAATATGAACATGTAGGCCCCGAAGTGGGAGGATTAGGGACAGTGGGGAATCCAGATAATTCACAGTGTCAGTGGTAAATGGATCAGCCTGCAACTGCCAGCCTCAGCAAGGGAAGGATTAGCTCAATGACAGGCAGCCTCAATCTGCCTCCAGACTTGCTCACTCTCCTGCTTGGATTGGCTCAGGGAGTGGTGGTCCTGAGCCCTGCATCTCCCTGCCTTATCCTACCCCTAGTTCTTCTGACAACTCTCTTTCCCTGTTTAATGTCTTATACTTGCATGCTCCTACAATCAGAGGCAACCATGTACCTCAGTTTGTTTGGCTTGGGATACAGCTTTGCAGATATCTATTTGGGAATGCAGCCCTGTAGTGGACAATGACAGCAGGCCTCCATTCCTGTAGTTTGTGTCAGCTCCATGTTTTTTTTTTTAAATAAAATTTCATTTCCAGGGCCAGATCAGTTCTGAATTAAGTTGCAAATTTTGACTGAGCAGAACTCAGTTGTTCAAGTCTGTGTGGTGCTAACACTGGCAAGTATCCTACTGCCCAGACTTATCAGTCTGGGGCTTCAGATGCTCCCAAATCCATGGCAGGCATCCTATGTGCAAGCCCTAAGCCTGGAAGCCTTGGAGTTCAGATGCTCCTAGCCTTGCTTGCCCCCCTCCAAAAGGCCAAAAGAACAAGCTGGGGAGAAAGCCCCAAAGCAATCCCCCATCACCATAAACTGTGTAGCTGAGATCCTTGCATTTGGAGGCATTTGTAGACTCTTGCAGGGGTCAGCCTGCCTGCAATGCAAGGGACAGGCCTTTACCCTCTAACTACACCAAGTCATTCAAGGCCGAGAAGATGCCATCTTCCCTGGCATGACTGATTTTGGGGCAGCCTTATACCACTGCCTTACAGTATCATTCTCTTATCTGTGTTAGACATAAAAATGGTGGGGGGGAGGGGAGAGAGTATTCATAGATTCATAGATTGTAAAGCTGGAAGGAACCTCAGAAAATCATTGGGTCCAGCCCCCTGCACCTGGCAGGAAAGACAGCTGGGATCAAGTGACCCCAGCAAGGTGACTGTCTAGTCCCCTCTTGAAGATTTCCAGGGTAGGCGATTGCACCACCTCTGAAGGGAGCTTATTCCACAGTGTGGACACCCTGACTGTGAAGAAGTTTTTCCTAATGTTGAGCCTGAAACAGTCTTCCAGGAGTTTGTGGCCATTACTCCTGGTTTTCCCCAAGGGTGCCCTGTTGAACAGTTGTTTACCGAGCCCTTTATGTACTCCTCTCATGTAACGGTAAGCTGCTACCAAGTCCCCTCTTAGCCTTCTCTTTTTCAGGTTGAAGAGTCCCGGGTCCTTCAGCCTTCCAGTTCCTGAGCAAGTGCTGTTTCGGAGAAGCAACAACAGAGTCCTGAGGCAGAGACTCCCCAGCAAGCCTCATGAATGGTGACTTGTAAGTAACAGCAGTGGTATTAGGCATGGGTGTAAAATGTTACTGCTGTGCAGGTGGATTCTTAGTCTCCCGGATTAACAGGAATCTGCAAATCCACAAGTGTCTGGGGGCTGACCCAGGGAGAAGCAGAGGCTGGTGGTTGATTAGATATCAGACTTTCCTGTTGGTTAGTTGTGCCCTGGCATTTGAGTGACAAATCTGCTCACAGCTATGCCTGGAACAATGCGGGGCTCTGATCTGTGTGGATATGGGACAACTCTGCCCTGTTAATCCTATTTGCATATGGTGCTGTCTGCTAATCCCCAGCAGAGCCCTTGAGAGGATTGCTATCAGTTAGCAGAGGAGCAGTATTGAGTGCAGGGTGATTCAGGGTCTTTCACTAGCTGCTGCAACAGGGAACAACAGAGAAGGAAACAAGTTCTTACCTTAGCTTATTTTTTTCTGGGTGTCTTGGACAGGTGGATTCCTATGACACAGGGAAGAACAGGACCTCTTTGTTGCTCTAGACCATCCTTGAACACAAGTCTTGCAACATCAAGACTTCTGTGAGTCTGGAATTAGCAGGGAGGTGAGTAAAAGTCAGAGCAGATCAAGCAGAAGTGATAGTGGGGAAATGCCCCTGTGGGGCTGTAGCACTGGGGTGTGCTGCAGGGCAGATGGTGCAGGCTGAATCCAGCCTTTGGATCATAACTGTGTTGTTTAAAGAAGGTCATTGAGATTGAGAATGAAGGGAAAGTGGGAGGGGGGTAGGAAGGGGTTTACTGGAATGAGGGAGGGGCCATGCAGTTGGGGTGACTACCTTGCTGTGCTTCTAGTGATATGCGACTATCTGAGCATTTTGGACTAGAGGTTAAGTACTGGGACTCACCCCCTAATCAGGAGCATGACTGACCTCCTGCCCTGCATGTCCAGGGAAACTGGAAAGCCAGATGTTACAAGTGGCTGCAAGGGGACTGGTTAATGGAAATGCTGTTGGAGAGGAGGTGGTGGCTGACATTTCTGAGGCCTCCCTCAGAGGCAGAAACTGCACAGCAGCCCCTTTCCTCGACTTGCCTGAATTAGCTACTGGAGTGGGGAGGTAGATCTGCATAAGTTAGATGGTCCTAAATCAGGAACTTGGAATCGAACACCTCCAATGGGCGATACTCTGCTTAGTGTGTGTGTGGGGAGAGGGAGAGATGGGGGGAGTAGTGGATATTGCAGAACTGCTTATTTAACAATGCATGTATGTAACTGAGTATGCAAAAATATCATCATGATCGTGCATATAATTTTCCCATGAAGTTCTTCAATGGCTATATTCCTGGCTGTTCACATGGGCAAATCCTTAGCTTTTCAGTATTCATATTTCTCCTGAAAACGACCTTCTCATTATACCCACAAATATTAACCTACTTGTCTATCGTACCATTATCTTCTTAGTACTGCACCTACCCCTTAAGATAGGAGGGACTGTTTCTGCCTGTCAGTGCAGCACCTAGCACAGGGTAGGGCTCTGATGATCATCATCACATATGATAAACAGCAAAATTCCCAGTCAGTGATATTATTTATGCTTGCAATTTTTCCTGCACTTCTGACCATGTCACCTGCATCTAGCTGTGAAACAAGTCCCTGCTGAATCTAACTTCAATATTCCAAACCTCCAATAGCGGCCGTATTTCATGTAAATGACTCCAGAGAGAAATGCTTCCATCTTTCCTGCTGCTTTGCCAGTCCCACCGCCTATCTTCCTGCAGAATCGTACCTGATTAGTGCAACAGTGCACCAGGGAAGGCTTTAGGGTCCAGTATTCCATGACCCACTGGGCTTCACAGCAATAGGGAAAGAGAGAAATTTCAAGTTTTCCTGCACGATACAGTATTCACCTCTGGCCCTGGATGGTTTAATTCATGTCCAGATGGGATGAACTGAATAACTTTCCCTTGGCTTTGCTACTGGTATGTGCTGTGACTATTTCAAAGCCAGAGGGTTAAGCTGCCATCACACGTATAAACCCATCACATGTTCTTTCTATCACCCCATTTACCCTGAGGTTCCTCCAAGAGAACTGTCACATTTTGGTTCTTCAGACCTCCCAGGATGTTTTTGTCTAACATCATTGTCTTTTTAGACTCAGGAGTTCTTTGGAGAGAGAAGAATCTGTGGCTCTCCCCCTATTCTCCATATTTTGTATAACACTGAGACCACAGCCATCACGTAACTAATAATGAAGTAGCCTGAAGTGACCTTTAACTGGACTCTGTGTGCAATGGGAAGACAGTGCAGAGAATTGCACATCAGGTTGTCATGCTCAGGTTGACCAGTGATGCTGAGAAGTTTTGCTGCTCCATTGTGAAACAGGCTGGAGCTTCCTCAGGGCTTCCTTCATCCAGGAAGAAATCCAACAGTCTAACTGAGATAAAGCCAGGCCTGCATTTGATTGGATGAGGTGGATGCATTTAGCTGGCTGCAGTTGGTGAGCATATCTTGGGTGTCTTGGGGTGTATCTAAACAGCTGATTCATCTTAGGCTAATTCACCTGTTTCTTGGCTGCTTGTTCAGAGTCTTGCTGGTTTCTGCATAGCACTGCATTATGCAGTGGGTACCCACAGGTCCACAAGATGATCCTTTTTATCTAGTGCCTCAGAGGGGGCAGTCTTTTACTGCTAGGCTTTTGCCATTCTTTGCCTCAAGTTTCAGTTACACTGTTTGACTATCATTGCTCTACCATTTCTGTGTGCTGATGGACTTTGATAGGGAAGCCTGGGGTGGGTTGGATGAACTCTGTGACTCCCTTTGCAAGGAGGAGCCTTATAGTTTTACCGCTTCAAGACTGAACCCTGGGTCAGCACTGATGTTTCTTATCATGGCCATTTTCAGCAAGTCCAGAAAAACTCAAGCTCCTGTCAAAAACTCGTCTGTTTGGGGAGATCTGCATCCAGCAGATGTTCTGCAGCAACACAGGAAAGGCTTTCAAAATGAGACAGGGCCCTTAGAAGTCTGCACAGGAGAGCTAAATTTAGGTGCCTGTACCTGCTGGCAGCATGATCTGCTTCCAAGGCCCCAAACATCCAGAACTCCCTCTTCCCCCCTGCACTGTTCAGCAGAGTTGTTATCCCCATGTCCTTTCTCTTCTATTATTTGTCTCCTTGGCTGCCGTTCTCTTCCAGTGTGTTTCTGTGAGTAGTCTTTGATAGGGAAACCTGGGTTGGTGTGGATGAACTGTGTGGCTGATACCCACCTCCTGTTCTGGTGTCCCAGAAAAGAAATCCACCCATTGGGTCCTGGTATCTCACAATACAAAAGTGGGTAGGGAAAAGAAGAAACTTCTTTCATGCAAGTTATTAAGAAATTCCCCATATTTCCCCCAGTGTCCAAATATACAAAAGAGCCCGGAAGGGTTGCTAGCTTCTGCCTGATTCCACAATCTGGGGGCAGACTCTTTGTTGGAAGGGATGATTATGAGCTGACAAGTTGCTTCCCAGTAGGATTACTTCAGTCTTCTCTGGGTTCCATGTCCATAAGCTGCTCTTCCTCCAGAAACATCCAGATACCTTGGGGATGGAGTTCTTATCAGTTGACATAATGGAGATTCAGATCTGATGGAGATTCAGAGCTAGGTGGTGTCTTGCTAGCTGTCCTGGGGTCTTTGTGGCTTTACTGATGCATGTTTCTGGGAAGAAGCACTGATGCAACTCTACCTTTAGCAGGTGACAGGATGCTTAGCTGGCTTGAGAAGGTTGTGCCTCAGCCTCCTGAGACTGCCCATGTCCCAGGAGAAAAGGATGAAAAAAAAGAGGAACCCAAGGTAGTGATTGTGGAACCCCAGTCTGCAAAGGTGGAGCAGGTGAGTAGGGAGGAAGCAGCCCCAGGAGATGGGCTGACCACTGCCTTGATCACTGAGTCTGGGACAAGTGAGGACATTAAGTGTGTGATGCATATACACTAGCTCATCTGACCAGTTGATACTGATCAAACTAAGTCAACTGCAATTCTTGGTTGAACAGATGTCAGGGAGACGCTGGAGACTGGCTAAGAGAGATTAGCAGAGGGACTGCTGGTTAGGAGTGAGCTACTTTTGCAAATGGTGTTAGTGAGGCCTGTAGTCTGTGCCAGTGCCATAATGTGCAGTTGTGCTAACACCTTCATTCTCTTTCTTTCATGAACAAATTTTCTGGCTGCTTTGAAATATGACTACTTTGGTGTGAGCACTTGAACGCCTGGGTGTGAGACCTTGTGATCCAGGAAATGAAACTGACTGAAACCGGGACATGACCCTGTAGCTGGAGACACGTGAATGAGTGCTTGTATTGGTTTTCTTCAGTACCAATTGCAGGGCACAGGCTTAAAGAGAAACTGAGTGGCAACGACCTCTCTGTTTCCATGGTCTAACCTGAATGAACAGTAGAAAAGGAACAGAGAAGGCAGAAAGATCTCTGGATTTTAAAAATACTTTCAGTTTGGGTCAGCTCAGGTGGTGTCATCAGTAGCAAAGATAAGGACATTACAATATGTGACTTTTCACTTCAAGTTGTCCCTTCTGTGTTTTGACCTTTAAAGCCACCAAAAAGAGACACCAGAGCAGCAGAACCTCCCAAAAACAAAGGCACAGAAGGTGAGTCCCTGAAAACAGCATCCATGCAGAATGTAACTACCACACGTGATACTGTGAGAGTTGGTGGGAGTATCCATAGGTTAGCCAGTCAACCAAAGTGGAAAGGACCCTGGTGTCAGCGATTGGCTACTCATGTTTGGGAGTGGGAGTGTGTGGGTGAGATGTGCCTCTGGGAGCACTGGGGAAGCAATGCAGGTATATCCTGAGGAGCCTGTGCTAACATCCATATGCAAGAATAAAACTCTGCCAGTTGCCATCATAGCATGTCTCCACACAAAGACAAACAGAAGAGTGGCAGATCTGAACAGAGTATTTTAAAATGCTTTTTCTGGAGGTAGCTGTGGGTTGACCTGGATAAATGACACATGGTTACTTAGGTGAGTGTCATGGTTGGTCCTTCTTACACATGACCTTGCTTGACTTTCATTTAGGCATAGAGAAGAAAGTAGAACCTGCCATGACCCATGACCCAGGACCACCACCAGCATCTGCAGCGGAAAGGTTTTTGTCTATCATGTGTCCTTCCTGCTAGTTAGGAGTTGGGATTTAACATGCCAGCTGGTAAGGGACTTCAAACCAATGTGAATTCTGGCTCTATCTCAGAAACAGGCCTGTGGACAGATGTGGTGGTGGTAGGTGGGGAGATCCCTGTGGAAAGGGGTCCTTTGTTTCTAGCTTACATACAGAAAGGAGTTGGCTGCCTCTGTGGCACCTCCCTAGCCAATGGAATACCTACCATTGGTTCCTGAGCCCATATGGGTGCAAGGATTGGAGAAGGGAGTGGGTAGGTTAAGGGCAGAGCCAAAGGTTCACATGCTGTTCCCCACTGAGCCATCTGGAGCTGACTAGGAAAGTCTGGAACTTCATTAATTTTACTGTGGAGCCCACTCTGCAACAGGAAATACCCATTCAGGAGCCTGTGGTAGAGTAGTTCCCCTGGAATTGGGAAGGGGCAGGTGGAGCTCACCCTGGTCTCCTCCAGGTTTCACAAGAACCACAACGTTTCTAGAGGATTCTGCTGCCCTCACGCTGCTGATGGACTGATACAGGGAGCCTTCACAAGGAGAACCCTGTGGGATGATTTGGTCCCTGGGGTTCACCTCACCAGGTGTATTTGAGCCCTTCCATTCTCTTGCAGCACTGGAGGAACTGTCCTCTCCTGGCTGTCTCAGGGGCTGGAAAAGTTCGTTCCTCAACCAGCAGAAAGAGTGCAGAGCCTTGGGAGGAGCTTTGAGACCAGTTTGGATATCCTTCAGCAGGTAGGTCACACAACCTGTGGAATCAGTCAGCAGAGGAGTCTGGTGTTCATGCATTGATTTCTGTCATGAGAAGACCAAAAACGGTCTTTACCGTTTTTGCTGGTGGTTTTAATTGTGTTTTGTGTGTGCACACTTTGCAGGCTGAAGTCCCACCTGTCCAGGAGCTGGATGTTGTCATACAAGGTAAAATTATGAATGATACCATCATATTGATGCCAAACTCCTTGGGATCTTTATTTCCCACAGATCCCAAAGCACTGTGCAGAGCAGGCCAGTGTAATTTACTGAACCACATGAAGGCAAAGCAGCTTCCCTGAGCAAGTCCAGTTGCAGATTTAGGCACAAAACCCAGGATTCCTGAGTGCCTGTCCAATGCTCTCTTCAGTTGGACACCCCTCCTAATATAGATGTGTGAACAGAGTGACATAGCTTCTTCTGTATCATCAAAGGCTCCCTAAAAGGGAGCAACTTTCTGTCTTCTTCTTGGGACAACCAGGATGTGCTCAGTCAGGAGAGAAGTTGTCACCTTGCTGCTCTGTCAGTGCTGGGAGTGACTGTATTGTTTTCAGAATGCTCCAGCATATCTTTAATCTTCTCTTGTCTGTTCTGTTTGTGATTCCTCAAAGCAGTTCCAGGGGCTGATCCCAAGTGCTCACAGTGTCTGTGTGTGTAAGAGAGAGAGAGAAGATCTTCCATTTTCATGCCTTGCAAATGTAACTGGCACTGAGCTCTCTGTAGTAATGGGAGACACAAAGCTGTCTTTTGCCTTCCCATCCAGTACCACTTCCAAAGGAGGACAAGTCACTGCCTAACCTTTCTCAACAAGTTGTAGGACTGGGAGAAGAATTCCCCAGGCTTTTGGGTCCTCGTAGCCATTTCCTTGCTTGATTCCCCTGATTAAAGTCCAGTTTTAAGGTCACTGTTGGGGAAAGCAAAATATAAGATTAGTCAGCAAGCTCTTTACAGTCCTGTATTTAGCAGACCTCTGTGAGACGGTTAACTCTCCACATACTGTCTTTCCCCCTCAAGAGCCTCCTGCACCCAAACCAGAGGAAAAGGAGCCTCAAGATTCTAAAGAGTTGCAATCCAGCTCAGAGCAAACGTAGGTTCTCCCAGCAGTGTAGAGATACCTGTGTAGCATCGCAGTGCTTGTAGACCTAGTTGCTGTCCCTTTATTTCAAGTAAAGTGATGTTAACCACTAGAATGCCAATCTAATAGAAAACCCCATGCTGGATTACCATTTGTTTTCTTGACTATCAGCCAGGTTGGATTTAAGATGACTGTGACAGCCATACTGCTGGGGGGAGAGAGCACGGGTGTTGCTCTGAAAGATAATAAAGATGTTGACTGAAAGATCTACTTTTTTATTTACTGAACTCTGTCTCTGGTTATAAGAGAGGATGGTCCTACTATATAGGTTTGAGCCCCAAGGGCTGAATGGATACAGAGTCTTGACTCCACTCTGAATGCATAAAGGGATAATCTCTCTGGGTATGTATGTGCTACATCCCCTGTACGTAAAGGGTGCCCACCCATTCCTGCTCTCTGGAGATAGAGGTCCCAAAAGACATAATGAGGAGGAGTCCCTGGAGCAGCTTCACCACTGCATTTCCAGGTGTGTTGTGTGAGTGGCATGTACTCACCAGCAGTCCTTTGTGAGAGTGCTGGAGATGTAATTTAGACACAGCCAGAAGTTAGTACTAGGATCCTGGCTGACAAAGGGTGTCTTTCTTCACAGCACTAAGGAGGATGCATTTTTTTTAAATGGCTGAGCTTCAAATACTTGTAGTAGTGTCTTACCTCCAGCTCTCTGACTGTCACCCTTCAGTGGTGTATGTCATCACTGAGGCTGTACTTTTCTAACCTTGCTAGTCCTATCCTGTAGGCTTGACATTGTTCTGCCCTCCTCCTTGAGCAGCGAATGTAATGAGATACAAGCAGGCAGCAGGGCTACAGGATCAGAAAGGGGACGTTGGAGAACTGGTAACAGTTCCCTCATGGTGGAGGAGGAAGAAGTGAGCTATGCCCATTTTTTCTCTTTAGTTTAGTTTACTCCAGTAGGAGAGGCTTCATGTAGCCCATAGCTCTTCAGTAGCAGGCTTGGCCAACCTTCCTAAAGAACCTCAGAGAGTTCAGACCTCTACCTCCCTTAGGCCACAAGCCCAACCTTTGGCATTTCCCATCCTCACATATCAGGGTGGGCATTGCTTGACAGATAAAGAGAACTTTTGCGATTTGCTCTAGATCACAAGACCTTTACTCAAGATCTGTTAGTGCCAGAGTTGGGAATTGAACTGGGTTGTCTGGTTTCCTAGTTCATTATTCACTGGATAGCACTGTCTCCATTCTTACACCTGCCTATCTGAACCTTCACCAAAGTTTCTGCACCCTTAGTTCTACAAAAAAGGGTGGAGACGTCACAAGAATGGGCTTTTCCCTAATTTTTTCACTACTAGTCAATGTCAACTCAGCAACAATGAGATAGAGACTACTTATTATTAATAACTATTAACGCTCAAGAGAGGTTTAAGTAGCTAACCAGGAGCTGTGGCAGTTCAGACTCCAGCTGCAAAGCATTTACCCAGGATACTGGTGGGCTCATACAGCCCACTTTGAAGCCTGTGTTTCTGTAGCCAGTGTGCTACCATGAAGCGCAGTCTCACTCCTGACTCCAGTTTTAGATAGAGCTTCTGCATTCTGGCTCTGAGTTGTGTGTGTTGAAGGCAAATTCTATCCCTTCCTCCCTACACATTGAATGGACCGTGGTTCTGAGGGTTAGCCCTGAATATGTTCATTTGTCTCTGAGCATAATTCACCAAGGGCAGCAGAGGAAAGGAAAGTGGGTCCACTATGGTTGTAGTGAGGATGTAGGGAGAGCTGTTATGACTGTGTGTGTTCTCTTTCTGCAGGTTTGGAAGCGGAGTCATTAACTGGCTAGTGCAGGGTTTTGAGAAAATGGTACCTCAGCCAGAGAAAAAGCCTGAGGTGGGTGCAGCAAAGATCAAGAATGTGCTTAGTTACTGTAGCACAAGTTATGTCTGAATACAGGCTCAGGAGTTTACTGGGTACTAGAGTATGGAGGCATCATTCCCTTCCATAGACTCAAAGGGAAATAAAAATATGTGCAGCTACTCACTTAGAACCATGGCACTGCAGGATGGTTACCATGTTGCAGATCCTATTTCCCTCTTAGGTGTCCAAGTGGAATTCTATTCTAACCTGCTTGAGTGCCTGAAATACATTACCACATCCACTTTTTCCCATCAGAACTCTAAGACTAATTCACAAAAGCTGTGAGAAGGTAGAGGTGGGGGAGAACTCATTCAGCTTTTGCATTAGCATGTTTTTTTAGCCACTCCAGCAGGCTGGAATCAAAGGACCCTTGGGCACCTAATAGATGAATTGGGATCCAGCCCAAAATGTTTTCTTGTTTAAGATTATTGAAACACAGGAGGAAGGAGGAAATGGGAAGGGCAAAGGACTGCAGGTCTGAGCTCTTAGCAATTGTAGGAGCTGGCTCACCTCATCTTAATGAATCTTCCATACTTACAGAAAAAATTTTCTCAGCCCCAGATCGGATCCAGAATTTTCTGCAGGTGAAACTTCCATGGTAGTGGAAGAGCTCAGGATCTTTTCTCCATGGAAGCAGAAATCAGTGGTATTAAGTATCTGGTCCATTCCTGCCCATGACTTGTGTCAGTGCCATGTTACTCATTTTATTTTTGTTCAAATGTACCTAATGTGGAATCTGCTAGCACCTTGGGGAGAGAATTCCAAACATTTTCACTCTTGAAGATGCACAAGGCTACTGTTACTTGGTTCAAACAGATGCATATTCAAGTCTAAATGATCCTTTTTGAGGACTTGTTCACTGTAATAAAAATTAAGTAATCCTTCTTAATTCCCTCTTCTCTAAACCTTCGTAAGCTTAAGGACTTCTCCTTATATCATGATAGAGACCCTTGATACTGTTGATCAGTTTAGCAACATATTTCTTAAAATTTCCTGATTACTCCCTTGCAAAAATGTTTTGTTTTAAAAACACTGGGTTTTCTGAAGCTGCAAAAATTATGGTGTGGGATAGCTCTCTCCACAGATCTGTCAGACAACAGGTAATCAAGGAGTGGCATATTCAGTGCGTAGTCTAACATACAGACACACACCTACACACATATGCACAAGTGCTCTAACCCTTAAAAATGTTAGTATCCTTTTGAGTGAAACTAGTCCACCCACAGTTTTCCCACTGTGAATCTTACTAACTGTCAGTTTGGGTGATTTGCAAAAAGCTGTTTTCTAAGGGAGCTGTTACATATTAAAGTAGCTTTATTTAAATAATTAAATATTATGTTGTTGAAAAGTGAGGTCTCAGTAACATTTTATACTGAGGCTTTTATAATGCTCAATCTATTTCACTTTTCGAAGAGGAGCTTAAGAAGCAATTGGATCATGGTTTGTAAAAACCTACAGGGGAAGAGAGAGTTGAGATTAAGGCACCATTTGATCAAGTTGATCAAAATAACAGCAAGATCCAAACAGCTGGCATTAAAGTGAGAAACATTCCAATCAGAAATGTATTTCCTAACAGTGAGGGGACTAACCATTGGAACAGCTCACCAAGGCATGCAATAAATGCACTGTCACTTGGAGCCTTTAACTCAAGTTGGATGTTGTTCTGGGAGATAGGTTGCAGTTCAGCTACAGGCTGCTGATCTTAATAGCCTCCAATTATACAGGAGGGCAGAAAATGTCCTCTTACCACAGGTTTTATTGGGTGGAATTCCATGGCATAGGTTATGAAAGAGTCAGGCTGGACAAGCACATTGGTCCCTTATGACTCTCTATGAAAAGTCTCTATTTAAAATCACTGGTGACTGGAGTCCTTTGCCTTTTCTTCTCTGGCTCCGTAGGTGTTATGAAAATACAAATGATAAAAACAGTATCAGTGCTAGGTTCACAAACTGTCCATCCCAATAAGGAAGGGCTGCTTCTAGGAGAGAGAAGGGTGTTCAGAGGGGCATTGGTACCTGTTCAATCCTTAAGCCTTCCATTGGGGGTCTCTATGAGAAGGTCAGTTAGTACTGTGATAGTAATGCCTTTCTCCCAATTCAGGTCTGTGCTCAGCAGCCTGTTTTATGTCAACCTGCAAACAGCTGTCAGGTAAGAATGGGTTCCAGTTACTATAGACCCATTTCTTATCTGGACCCATGAGTGAGGCATGGTGACCTCCGCCAGCAACTTCTTCTGTCACCCCAATCTCCATTGTGCTACTTTTTAGAATGGCTTAAGTAGCTGTATTTGTGTACAGTGCTAGGTGAAGAATAACCTCTTCAAAATAGTTTCTAGCCCAAGTCCCTAGTAATGAAAAATGAGAAAATAGATATAAATATAAGATGTAGCACTGATATTTGTCTCATTGTTATTCTTTTTCAGACCTTTTCCTGAGGCATCAATGAATATTTTACTACAGCTGTGTTGACTTTCTAGCTGCTCAGCTGCTGCAAAGGCTGTTATAGTTTCTTGGGCCTGGTCCTCACAATAAACTAGGTCATATTAGAATATGAGCTGGAGGAGTCATGTAAACTAACACAATATTAATACAACTTTTAGTAAGAGTAGATGGGGACAAGTTGTATCAACTGCTTGCTGGTAACCCTAGAGTTCCAGGAGGATTTATTCATAATGTTGACTATCATAATCCATGTCTACATGGATTACTAAATTGTACTGAACTTTTTGTTAGCTTGCACAACTGCTCAAGGTTGTTGTCCCTTTTGATCCAATTTTCTCATGCAGACCAGCCTACAGAGATGTTTCCCTCATTTTTTGTTTTCAAAGCAGTTTCTTAGACTACTTTTAAAAAAATTAAAGACAAATTCTGCATTTAAAGAACACCCAGCTTCTGACTCATAGTGATCAAGGTCCAATATTAAGTTAAATAGCTCAAGACATGGTAAGGGCAGCAGGCTTAAAGCATGATAATACAGCATGGTTTGTAAAGTCTTATGCTGTTCAGCAAATCTCCTAACATATGGACATTCAGTAGTCAGATAAATATAGGGAGAATCTTAGCTTTGTGCTTCCTGGCACTTGGGATGCAGATAATAATGTTCTTAAGAAAACAACCAATGAATGTGTAGAACGTCATTCGACAGATAAAGGCTTGATCCTGAGAAGTGCTGAATACCCTTAACAGGCACTGGTGCCAGTAGAAGTTATATGGACTCACATGGCATCTTTCAGGATCAGGCCCTTAGAGCAGCACCAGCAAGGCTTTCTTACATATTTAATCTGGGCATCTAATAGGAACCGTTTCCAAGTTTCCATGCTCACAATGTTAACATTATAAGGGTTCTCCTAGTGTGTCACATACTACATCATCACTGTTATTGCCCCCACCAGTTGCCAGTGGACCAGCATTAATGCTCTACTTGTTGTTAGTGAAGCTGCGCTGAAATGGGAGATATCTCAGGTCCATTGTAATGACAGCGTCTCTGGTCCTGCTTAGGCAAGATCCACATTTGGCTTAAACAAAGCTCCTACTAACCCAGTTTTTATAATTACTGTTGTTTTACACTAGGTCCTAGAAGCCTCATGTGAAATCCATTGTGTTCTGTAGTGTACACGCATACAAAAAGACAGCCCTCACCCTTAGGGATATAAATATAAATAGGCAAGACAGAGTGGGACAGAAAGCAAGCACTGGTCTCCATCTTATCAGTAGGGAACTGAACCAGTGGCCGTGTCTATATGAGATGCTGACTGTGCAGTCATTGCTGTGCATGGTCATTTAGTACTTGTATAAACAAGTACTGAATGACTGCACAGTAACTGGAGTTACCATGCAGCAGTGCTGAGGAATGGCTTTTTTGTGATGCTGACTGCACAGTAGCTTGTGACTACTGCACACTAGCATCACGTCATGGTTCCTGCCATGTGATGCTACTGTGCAGTAGTCACAGGCTGCTGTGCAGTCAGCATCTCACATAGACATAGCCAGTGAGACTCAGTGGATTACCTTGGGTTAACAGGAGATTGGAGTAGAGCTGAGAAGTGAACCCAGATCTCTCAAGAGCTAGTAAAGTGTTTTGAAAACAAGACTATCCATTTTCTATAGAAACTGCACACAGGGCCATATTTGCTGCCTTGAAATGGCTGAGGCTCTCAAAGCTTTTTAGTGCACAGACTGCCATCCAGGGCTCTGCTTCTTCCTCCCACAAGCTAAACCGTCTGGTTTCTGTATATGGCACCAGTGCTACTCAGGGTGAAATTGCTTTCCTTCTGTCACAGCTCAAACATAAGGCTTTTGCTTATTTAAAGTAACTGAATAATAAACCCTCTGTAGTGTCATTTTTGTTTTCAATGCAGAGCAAACTTGAGTGCTTGCATCACAGAGTCTTCCTGGTTAATTCTTAAAGGAAGAGTAGGTCAAGAAGGGATGGCTTGGTAGGCAAATAAAGAACCAATTCTCCTTTGATCCTTTATTGGATTGACCCTGGAGTGTTTTCCTGCTGCTCTTGAAAGAGCCTAGCCTATTGATGCTGAACGTTGTCCTGAAAGGACCAGGGCAGGGAGAATGACTTTTCAACATACAAACAGCTTTAGGATTGAAAATAAACAGATTTCTATCGAAAGGCAGGATTCTGTTGCGGAAGCATCTTTAGCTCAAGTAGGGTATGTTCACTTCAAAGTGAGCAAGAAACACTGCCATTCCAGTTCGGTCAGCAAAAGTTCAAAGAGAAACATATTCCTTCTTTTCCTGTGTTTTGGTCTTTTTAGCCACAGATCTCTTAAGGGAGGAAATACAGAGGATATTCTGTTGAGAGCATTTTGGGAGGTGGGGGGTGCAAAACAAATCACTTTTTTGTTTTAATCCCCATCCTCATCCTCACAACTGCTCAGTTCTACCATTGCACACAGGACTCACTCAATAGAACAACATGGGCGTTAGATCTGTATAGGATCAGAATTGGCATTATTCATAGAGACCAAACATTTCCAGTAGCGTTACCACCAATTCATGTGAAGCAGACAAGACCAGGACATCTAGCTGTTGTGCTCAGTGTAAAGAAAAGGGACAGTTTTGATTGCTCTGCAGGATTTTCAGGCTGCCATACCCCCTTGTGACTGTTTAAGATGTATTACATTTTGCCAGGATAATTTTTTTTAATCTCTCTCCATTATGTACTTCCCCTTTGATATCAGAAGGCAGCACTGGGGAAAGTAGATCTGGATTGTGACATTAACAAGTGCTGGGCAGTCAAGTCACTCCCTCCAATTTGTCCATTTTGTACATGTTGGCTCTCATTCCTCTGCCAGTATCTCTGCTGTCAGGCTAAGGCTCAGAAGGATAGATGCAGGTGGGGGTGGGGGCTGCTATTGACTACATCTTCATTTGAATTCAGGAGTCAGTGTGTAAATGGATTTCTTATGTGTCTGTGTAACAGGAAGCAAAGGAAAAGAAGCCTGAGGAGACTGCCAAAATAGAAGGTGAGTGATTTCTTTTGGGAAAAGTGGATGTGCCTGACTGTCATCCTTTCTGAAGAGGATACAAACTTTGCTGCCTGAAGTCTGCTAAGAGTCAAGACCCTTCACAAGCACTCTCATTAAGCACTTCCCCTCTTCATCTCAGTCTTGGAGCCTTGAAGCTGCATTTCAGTGAAAAGCAGTAGAAGACTTTTACTAGTGCTGTGGAGATCCAGTGTGTGTGGCAGCCCTGTGCTCGTTGATGGGCTAGTACCCACCCTTGCACTCATGGGAAATTTGTACTGCTACAGTGATGAGTTAGTGCTTTCTTGTAGCAAACCTGCCCTGATGCCTTAAGAACACAGAGGAGGAAATCAGGTGTGTTCTTCATTGGAAAGTTTTACAAAATTGAACAAAAAGGGCAATCCTGTCCCTCAGTGCTCTGGGGCACTTTGTTTCACCTTCTGAAACATCTCTGTATGCTTTAAAAGGTCAAGTCAAAACTGTACCTAGACCTCTGTATGTTGTGGTTGTTAATTTCAAAAGCCTCCTATCTCTTAATTCTTTTCCACAGAAGGGTGGTTTTAACTAGAGTTCAAAATGGTGGTGGTCATCTGGGAGCCCTGGAACAGAAACATGACTGCCCCAGTGCTGACACTGGCATGTCTGGTCATGTACTTTGGAAGCTCATCAAGACTGTAGCTATTTTTTTCCCCTGTGTTTTGTACAGCACCTGGCACAATACATCTGACTGGGGTCACTAAGTGGGACTAGAATAGAAAAGAAAGATCGTATACACTCAGAGGGCTACTAGCAGGTGACTGAGTCTTACAGGACTGACTTTTAAATCTGGGGTTCATATAGGGAAAAGTTCTCCCCTCTGCTGGGTATGGGCCTGTGACTATA
>NW_017728998.1:48987490-48988498 GCF_001723915.1 Gavialis gangeticus | reverse complement strand
TTGGTGGCATGGTTTGGGCCTGGTTCATGGTGTTGGTTTTATAACTCCTTGTCCTGACCAAGCAGCGTGGTTGGTGCTGGTTGCAGCTGGGGCTCTTTTGCTATTTGGCTCACTTTTCTTTTCTTGCAGTTTCCTGCCACAGCAGAGCTGGGATTAGGGAAAAGTTCTCCCCTCTGCTGGGTATGGGCCTGTGACTATACCATCTTAATACCATTTACACCCTCACAAGAGACTTTGTAGCTCTGATGAATCCCTTGGCTCTGACCCTCAGCATAAAGAAGACTTTTACCCACAGAGCTTTGCCCTTAAAGGCCTTTAGAGCTGCTGTTTAAAATTAAACTAACTCTGCTGCTTTTCTTCTCTCTCTCTGTCTCTCTCTCTCTATGTCTCTCTCTCTCTCTCTCTGTGAAGAACCAAAGCTGGAGCCTAAACCGGAACCGAAGCTGGAGCCCCCACCAAAAGAGAGTGCCAGTGAATCTCTAACTACACAAGAGGCAACTGCAGCTAGCCAGCTGGGGCTTGGAGTCTCTTTTTTCCCTTGGGCTCTAGGCGGTGATGGTAGTAGGTAATGCAGCTCCTTGGTTCCTGTAGATTTGGTTTAAGGTGTGTGAAAGAAAGCTTATGCAAGACACTGTATAACTATAACTATATAGATATGTGTGTGTATATATAGATATAGATATAGATATGTGTGTGTATGTATGTATGAATGTATATATATATTCCCTGCCCGCCCCCCCCCCAAAAAAAAGAAAAAAAAGAAAAAAAAGGTTTCTTGGATACTTAGGTTCCTTAATGCTCTGAGCCTCTGGTCCTTTCCATTGCTCTTGGCATGCAAGGGTATGTTTCCTTGTAGTTGCTTGGTGGGACGCTCTTAACAAGGGAGACACTTTACATGTTGCAAAGTTGTGACTCAGCATTGCTGGAACCTCCTTGTTAATAGATGTTCTCTTCAGAGTGTAAACAGTAGATAGGAGGATTCATTTCTTGTCAGGGAGCACAGATTGG
>NW_017728998.1:48944954-48982490 GCF_001723915.1 Gavialis gangeticus | reverse complement strand
GTCCTTTCCATTGCTCTTGGCATGCAAGGGTATGTTTCCTTGTAGTTGCTTGGTGGGACGCTCTTAACAAGGGAGACACTTTACATGTTGCAAAGTTGTGACTCAGCATTGCTGGAACCTCCTTGTTAATAGATGTTCTCTTCAGAGTGTAAACAGTAGATAGGAGGATTCATTTCTTGTCAGGGAGCACAGATTGGCACTAAATATGCCCCAGGGCAGGGTGGTGGGGGGCCTAAGGGGCCGGCATGCCCTACTGATGAAGGAAATGAAGGATCAATAAAAAATAGGAGAGGGGAAAGAATTGTAATGGGAATTTTCTGCTTGGCAGGATGTTTGACTGGTTTGTTCAGGAACTGGAGAAGATGGTTCCACAGCCTGTGATCAAGCAAGCTGATTCGGTAAGTGGTTAATGGGGTAACGATTTGGTGCTTCAGCTTTATCTGAGTGTAAGTAGGCATGGTGATGAGTTAGCTGGCCTAGTGCTGAATTCTGCACTGTCTGAGGGCTGCTGTGCAGTCCTGTCTATCTCAGTGGAGACTGGAGAGGGAGGAGGCCTTTTACGAGCCTAGCCCTGGAGACTTCAGCAGAGCCTATGTGGACTGGGCAAAGTTATCTCCCGCAGTATTTGGGAATCCTGCTAGTCAGATGATAAAGTGTTATAAATACATTTTTTAGCAAATAGTCAAGACCTTGGTTTTATATTTCACACAGAAAATTCTTAATAGTACGGCATAGCTAGCTTCATGCTGGGGTAGGGGTTCAGTTGTGACTCACAAGGGAAGGGTGCCATCTACTGAATTGCCAGATGTACTGGATGAGAGAGTAGAATAGTGGTAATACACGGACATGTACACGTACATCGGTGAAAAATAGATGACAGTAATATTTTACTCTATTCTTTTTTCATGTTAGGAAGGAGAAGTGGTAACTGCGTGCCCAGTGGAGGAGAGTAAGTAATCAGTACTTCCCATTACATTACATTATTTCATTCAACAGAGATGTGTACCTTCTTGATCAAGATGAAATGGAAGGAAGGGCTGCAGCAGAGTTAGGAAAATGCCCTTGAACAGACCTGGGTTGGGTTTCATGTTGCAGAGCTTTGAGAGAGAGATAGGGAAGCAGTGAGAACAATGTTGTTAAATTGTCCCCATTGCATTTTTTTAGTTCACTTTGTGGAGTTTGACTTGCAATACATTCTTGATCAGTATCAACCTTTTCTCTCATGAAAGCTTGCTTGTAGATTTGGGATGTTGTTGTGACTCTCCAAGCCTTTCCTTTATCTGACTCTCTTAGTAAGAGACTTGTATTTTGGGGGTATCTTCTCCAAATGTGGAGAATGTCCCAAACTGAGAAGCCTTGTGATTTTCTTAGTGCTGTTGGAAGCTCTTTAAAACACAATTTCTGAGTGAATTTGTTATCTACATGCATAATTGGGTTATGCCAGAAGGAATTTTCCAAGTCCTTAAAGGTTATTGGAATTTGGATCAGATATACACTTATAGCCCCTTCCAAACCACCTCTTTTAAGTTCACTCATCAGGTTTGAGGTCATGCCTTTGGGAGCTTGAGGTGCCCAGACAAAGACATCTTCTGCACAACTAGGAAGAAAATAAGTCTTGTAATAGGTGACATATTTGGGGTCCCTAGTGAGACTGACAGGCAGAGTATGTAGCCTTAACTACAACCTTTCACTAGTAGTGTAGCTAGTTGTGGGTCACAGGGACATGAGCCTCAGGTGTTGACTAAGTCGGATTACTGGAACAGAAGTAGGGGCTGCTCAAGACTTCAGCAGCTCTGGTTACCAGTAGCACAGAACAGAGGAACATGGCTAGGACCCAGCAGTCAGTGGGTAGAAGCAGGAGAGGTTGAGGCTCTGGAGGGCAGAGGTTGGACCCTCTGCAGCCAAGTATTTAATCCCAAAGCCAAATCTGGCTTTTTATATTGTTGTTTGGCATGGCTTTTGGCAATTCTGTACTGACAGCCCATAGTGGCTGGAGTCTGGAGCCTCCCCTCCCCTCCCCTTCCCCCACCTTTCCCCACCCCTCACCTTTATTCCAGTGCCTCACTGCTAGGTCTTCCTCTGCTGCCCACTGCACTACAGAATCTAGTTATGTCTGTGCCTTGCTCTACTATTGTTGTGCATCACAGCTTTGTAATAAAAAGTGAGGTGATTTCTGTCATGGCTGATTGCACAAAGCAGACATACTACAAAAGAATGCTTTGATATCAGGTGTGATAATGCCACCTGAATGTTACATGGCAAAACTGAAGGACTTCACAAGGACACCTGGTCCAGTCCCCTGCACAAGGCAGGATCATCTCTGACTAAGCCATCTCAGCCAAGTGTCTATCCAACCTGCTCTTGAAAATTTTCAGGGATGGAGATTCCACAGCTTCTCTAGGTAGCCTGTTCCAATGCTTGACCACCTTCATAATCAGAAAGTTCCTCCTGTTCTCCAATCTAAATTTCTTTTGCTTCAGCATGAGGCTGTTGCTTCTAGTCTTGTCCTTATGGCCACAGAGAAAACCCTTTTCCATCCTCTCTATGGTCATTATTCAAGTATTTGAAGATGGTTATCAAATTGCCCCTCAGTCTTCTCTTCTTCAGGTTAAATAACTCCAGTTCTTTTGGCCTTTCCTTATAAATCATGTTTTCCAGGCCTTTTTTATTACTCTCTGCTGGATTCTTTCCATTCTTTTCAAGAATGCCACTATTCTTGAAGTGTGGGGACCAAAACTGAACACAGTACTCTAGGCAAGGCCTTATCAGTGGCTGCATCTACAAGAGCAGGGACTGTGCAGTTGTTACTGTGCAGTCATTTAGTACTTGCATAACCAAGTCCTTAATGACTGCACACTACAGTTGCCAGTGTTACTGTACAGTAGCTTTCTCGCATGGTTTTTTCAGATGCTACTGTGCAGTAACTTGTTATTACTGCATAGTAGCATTGTGCCATGGTTTGTGCCCACCAATGCTACTGTGCAGTAGGGCTGCGTGAAATGAAGCACAAGCTGAAATGGAATGGTGCTGATGGAACAGTGTTTCATTTTGAATTTTATTTCAGTTTGAAACCTCTGTTCCATTTTGTTTCGTCAAAACAGTGACGCTGTTTCAATGCTGTTTTGAGTTTCGCCCATAGGCTATAATGGGGAAGCTTGAAACAGCCTCTCTCATCCAGCAGGCAGATTGGGACCCACGACCCTGGGAGGGCTGCAGGGGCTGTGCCAGTCCTCCCGGGGTTGTGGGCCCTGATCTGCCTGCCAGATGAGGGAGGGAAGCTGGGTGTTGTTGCCTGGGACTGGTGCCAGCACAGCACCAGTCCCAGGCAGGAGCATCCAGCTTCTCTCATCTGGCAGGCAGATCGGGGGCTGCAACCCCGGGATGGCTGTCGGGGCTGTGTGATCGGGCTCAGTTCACTTCCCCAGCCCAATTGAGCTGGGGAAGGGAACCGAGTCCCATCGCTCAGTTCCCCTCCCCAACACTGTGATCCATAGGGCTAGGGAAGGGAACTGAGCCTGATCACTCAGTTCTCCTCCCCAGCACTGTGACTGATTGGGCTGGGGAAGGCAACTCAGCCCAGCCCAGCCAAGTTCCCGTCTCTAGGGCTAGGATTGGGCTGAGGAATGGAACTCAGCTCAGCTGGGCTGAGTTCTCCTCTCCAGCGCTGTGATCCAGGCTGGGGAAGGCAACTCAGCCCAGCTGAGCTGAGTTTCCCTCTCTAACCTGATCCTAGGGCTGGGGAGAGGAACTCAGCTTAGCTGGGCTGAGTTGCCTTCCCCAGCCTGGATCGCAGTGCTGGGGAGGAGAACTGAGTGATCGGGCTCAGTTCCCTTCCCCAGCTAATCGTAGCACTGGGGAGATGGGGGAACTCAGTCGGGCTACTTCAAAACTCAAAATGTTTCAAAACTTTTGAAATGTTTCAACTGCCCTCGTTTTGTTTCAAAGCTGTTTCGAAGCCCTTCGTTTTGTTTCGATTTCGCTGTTTTGAGCTCAAAATTAGTTAAAACAGTGTCGAAACGAAACAGGTGGTGAAATTTCACACAGCCCTACTGCACAGTAGCAACGAGCTACCATGCAATAGTGTCTCATGTAGATGTGCCTAGTCCTGACTAGAGTCAAAGAATCACTTCCCTTGATTTGCTGGTGACACTCCTGTTAATACAACCCAGTATACTGTTGGCCTGTTTTGCAACTGTTGGTGTATACTCAGCTTATGGTATACTGTAACCCCTCGGTCCTTTTTGCAGTACTGTAGCTTAATCAGTCACTCCCCAGGATGACATATAGGAAAATATTGTATAGATTGCATAGATAATATAAAGGAACATTTTGCGATTTGTTTCAAATTACTTTTGTGCAATGCATGGGTTCATTTTCCTACATTGGTAGTTTAGAAGAATTAGGTAGGAGACTGGATCTTCCTGGGGAGATCTGGATTCCCTTACTCAGTTTGGGTCTGGCTCTATGAACATTAGGTGATGTCTCAGATGAGGTATTCGTCCTTTGCACCTTTCCCCTGCATTTTGTAGGGTGGAATGTTGACATCATCGAATGTCTTATCATGCAACTATGTCCACTTTGCCTTAACCCTCAAAATGAAAAATTATTCTCATGGGATTTGAACAGGGGAAATGCTGAGATGATAGTGTGTTTCTTTGTGGCTCTCTACTAGGCAGGATACAGAGAAGCACTGGCCCAGTTGTATGAATTCTATTTTGCTCTCTGTTGAACAGTCAGTGATTGGTGATGCTGGTCACCAAAAAGCACTGATGACTCTAGTTTGTGGCAAATCATATAACCAAAGCTCCTCAATTCAGGGTGAAATTCATCATTGTCCACAAGGCTTAGCACAAGGCCAATGCTCTATTTAAGCACCTTTTAAGCCCTGTTTTATGGTATTAAGCAAAGAATCAACTTTGTGACAGCTGCATGTACAGGGGAGAATTTCACCCTTCATGTGTAACTGGCTTAAGTCAAATCCCCGATTTGGTATGTTGTGGTATTTTAAATAGACTTATGTGACACATGAAGGCTTCTTCCAAATTCAAAACAGCAAACATTTTTATTAATATATTCCTTCTCCTTTTGTTTCAGGGGGGAAAGGGGCTTAAAGCCTCTGAAACAAATGGAAAATGAAGACCTGGGAGAATCATCTTTGCACAAAATTAAATTAAACCAACCTGAAGAGAAAAATACAGTTGGGGGTATAAACAAAGAGAAAGATCTGCAAGTTCCTTTCTAATTACTCCCCATGCCAAACTTAAACCAGGAGTAAAACCTGAGGCTCAACTAACTCAGTTGCTCCATTTTCAGAAGGGAATTTTAGCTGCACATCTCAGTAGCTGAAGTTGGATGCCCCCTTGGCTGGAGTTAGACGCACAGTAACTGTCTGCCTCTGCTGACTGGAAGAGGAATTTCTGCTACTGGGAAGAACCTGACTCTAATGCCAATTCCAGTCAATAGTATTGTCATTTTCTTCTGTTTTCACTCGACATTGATTTGTCTGGGTATGTCAGAGGCAGAGATTTTGATTCTTCAGAATATGGCTGTAAGGTTTAATTTGTACTGGGTATAAGAGCTGAAAAAGATCCTTTGCACAACCTTCTAAGCATGGATCTTGGTACTGTCACTTCTGAATTCCTAAAATGATTTTAAAGCCACAGCATACCAAAATGTTATCACCTGAAACCTGCTGACAGTTTGAATTTGCTTCTGTCAGAAAACCTTAGCACAATACCCAAATAGCACCTAGCTTCTCATCATCAGAGGCTTGTGTTCTTTTTCTCCCACTGAAAAGGTAGTTCTGACTTAGCAAGTGGGAAGGGGCCTAGTCTGGAACAGAAAATATTAGGTGTATAAATTAGGTTTAAGTGGCACGTAGGCTTTGTGGCTGTTCTTTGAGCAGGGCTGTATTTAATGTATCCCAAGCAATTGTGACTTTTCCACAGACAACGTAGCTTTTCTGGTCTAGCCTGTTAAAAAGTTTCAGAGCGACTCTCAGGAGTTAAAACATTCCAAGAGAGGCTATTGTGTGAACTGAACACCTCCAATATACAGACACAGAGGCACAGGCACAGGCACACACATGCACTCATGCATGTTCTGGGCTGGATTGTTAAAGAACATTGGGTTGGACTTGATCTCATGTGATCCCTCCTAACCCTACTTTTCTATTACTATGATTAGGTACTCTTTTCCACCCAAGTATCATTTACTTTACAACAAGCCAGGCACCCATAATGAGGAGTTCCTATTTTTGCAGCTGAAATAACATTTCTTATCTGTGTGTTTATAATGTGCTTTGCTACATGGCAACTGAGTAACATTTCTGAATCTTCCCTAGCAAACAAAATCCAATATTTTTAGCAAAGTGTCTTCTTTTTCTTCTCCTTTGTATTTTAAAAACTGTTTCTGAACAAAATTGACTAAATACATTGTGTGGCATTAGTACAATGCCACCTGGGGTAGTGTTGAGTGAATGTGTATTGGAATTAAAAATAAAATCCAAGCTTTGATCACAAATGTCTTTTTTTCTATTTTTGTGTATTTTTAAATGTCTACTCTTTCTTGTTGAACTCTTTGTAGTCTTTGTGGTGTTAGTGGGACCCCAAAAATCCCTTCTCTTTTTATAACACCTGATTTGGGTAGTTTTAGTTCTTCCTCTTGTTTTTCTTGCATGCAATTAGCATGTATCTGAGATAAGAATGGCTGAGTGGGCCTGACCTAATGGAGGCTGAAGATAATGGGAGGAATCTCATTGACTTCACTGGGCTTCGGAGCAGACCCATGATGACCCTTCCAGAAATGTGGTCCCCCATGTACTTCCCTGCAGCATTGGTAAATGATTGGGCTGTAGAGGTAGTTACTGTGTGCAGTGTAGAATGCCATGTTACAGGCTTAATTACTACTTGGGGATAGCTCATGACTTCAGCAGGTGCTTATGTCACAGGTGTGCATGAACATGTACATCATTAACAGCTCCTGATGGTATTCTGCTTGCTGAGAACACAGGGAGAATAAGCCTGGGCCTATGGGAGAAGATGTTATAACAAGGAGCAGAGAAGACTTGTTTGAGCCCCAGTTCCAGTCTCTACACTGGGGTCAGTTTCCAGGATGGTGCTGTGGCCATTCCTGCACTGGAGTGCAAGGGGGCAAGAGCTTTCTGGGTCCTTTCCTACATTGCTCATGTAAGAGCAATCAGACTATGGCTTAGAGATGGATGGGCCAGATCCTCATGTCAATCAGTGCGGCTCCCGTAAAGTCAACAGTTCTACTCCAATTTACTCTGTCACAGGGTTTCATCCAGTAGTAAGATGTATAAATGTAGAGAAACCTATATTTTTATGGTATTTTTATTTTGGCCAAGTGTACACTCATTAGGAACACCTGTTGCAGCTCCAACAGGGCTGAAAGTGATACAAAGTTGGGGAACACTGGGATATGCTGGCAGTCTGGTGTATTTGATGATCCCTGTGCTGAGCAATATTTGTATTAAATGTTGAGAACTTTAAAAAATAATGTAGATGGATTTGAGTAATGAATGTGCTGCCTTCATTTCACTGCTTCCTCCCCTGTTCCCACTACAGTTTGTATCTTCCCTGAGGAGCAGGGAGAGACCAAACTTGCCATTGAAGACATTGAATCCAATGAAGTTCTAGAAGAGGTGAAACCTTGTGACACTGAGATGGAACTTAAACTGTCTTCTGCTCCTCTCCCTTCAATAGAAGAGGAAACTCAGGAGGAAGAAGAGAGGTAAGAAGAGAAAGCTCATACTGGAAAAGCCACCTTGTATGTCAGATCCTATATTATAAGGAATCAAGCCCTCCAATGTGGAGGACTCAGAGGGTGGAATATGATCCATATGTGTTTTGTTCTTTCCTTACATCCATTCAATATATTGTGTGGGTTACTTAGCAGCTGGTGATTTATACAACTAGCTATAAAAGTGATATGCACTGCAAGGACCCAGAGTTACTAAAACAAGCAATTGGCTTTCCTTCCAATTTCTGTGAGATTTGGATGAAAAGAACACAGGAAATGCCAGACTGAGCTCCATCCAGTGCAGTATTCTGTCTCAGATGGGATCCAGCACCAGCTGTTTGAGAGGGTATTGTAACAAACTGGTGTAGGCAATAATGAGACCATCTGTGCTAAGAAGAAAGATTCTTTCTACCCTCTAGTAGTTGGAGGTGGACTTATTACCTGAAGCAGGAGGGGTTGGGTCCCTTGCAACATGTTCTTAAAGTGCTGTTATCATCACTGACAATGCCTGGCCCATTCTCCATATCATTTATCTCAATCTCTTCCTAAAACCCTCTCACTTACAGGGTTGTCTGTGGTGACTGGTATGTGTGTCCAGCCCCAGAGGTACCTGCAGCTCAGCGGTAAGTTCAGAGACCCATTTCTGCAAAGTGCAAAGAGGTTTGGGGTCCTTCTGGGTACAAACTACTTGAATAGGTAGCAAAGACACTGCTGTGCCAGCTTGCCTTGCATTTATTCTAATACATGTCATTTCTGGGCTCTCGTACCTTCAGGCAACTATATGTCAGATGTGCAGAATCTCAGACACATTGAGCTATATTGTGGTTCAGTTACTCCTAGATAAGTGCAAGGATGAGTCCACCAATGTCCCTGCACAATCCTGCAGCTTTTCAGTTTTGTTATTGATTTTAGTGGAGCAGAATCAAATACTTACACTGCAGTATAACTAAAGAGTTACTAAACTCATCTTCTCCTCACTCTCGTGGAAGGCTCCAGTCTCCAGATTTGAAACTATGCTTAAGAAGCTGGAAGGACTTGATTGTTAACCTTCAGCAGTTACGCATCTGAAAAACAGTAAATAACATTTTCCGGCCAAAAAATTTTTAGCTATTAATATGCTTCCATAGGCTGTTGTATATTGTACAAGTGCCTTTGAGCCCTCTAAAAGAATTTACAGGTGAGGAGAGATTTTCAATTGCTGAATTTCAGGTTTTCAATAAAACATCATTGCCCAGCTGAATATTCTGGCTACAGTTGGCTCCCCTGTGGTCACAGATTCTGATCCTATAAAAGAGATTTTCAAACAGAAATGCTCTGCACCAGGATTTCACATTATGAGCTATATGATATGAATATGAAGGAAGGAAATCTGTTCTCCTGTGCAGCAGGAGTTCAGCCTGGCCTATCAGAGGGATCAGGTCTGTGGAATCAGGAATTTGGTTATGGGAAGGAGTCTGAGGTTGTGTTCCTTTCTTATCCTGAGGGACAAGGTGAGGTTCCTCACAGGAGTGACAGGAAAAGGAAATGACTTTGATGGCTAAATCCTGCTCGTTTTACCTGACTCTGTGCATAAGGTTAATATCATGATGGGTATCACCTTCAGAAGAATCGCAAGCTGAGTCTAGAAAAAGGAGGCACAGTGTCTGTGCTATGTGCTGTGGTAGGATAACCTCTGGAGAATTGATCAGTGCTCCACCTTTGAGCAGGAAACTGGGTGTGGGATCTATCTCTTGGAGTATCAACAAGCTATAGTTTGAAGCTGTACATAGAGAAGGAAACTAGTTGATGAGCCTAGTTGGCCACAGGATGTCAGCAATTCTGTGTGCACTTAGGAAATAGGTGTGTGGCTTACTCTATGCTAGCAGCTAAAATGTGACACAGTGAGGGAGTTGAGCAGCTTGTTGGCTGAAAGATAGGAGTCAGTGTATTTTGGGGCTTCCTGAAAGGCTTTCTGGCTAACTCAGTCAACATTCCTCTGGGAGGCTGCTTGCCAGCATGGCAGGCTAAACAGACTCCAGAAGGCATCGCCAGTCTGTATCAACACAGACCAGTGGTTTACCTTGTCCACTGCTTGACTGACACTAGCCACTAGCTTCAGAAGAAGGGGTAAAGCTCCCATCATGGATTCTGGCTGTTGTAGTTTGCACAGTAAGGTACACAGGACTGGAGGTGGGAGGGGGTGACCGGTGGGAACGCTGACTTGGGATAACAACTCTGGTGTTCCTAGAACTATGCATGAGAATTTAGCTCAGAAGTAAAAGACTGTCTTTTACAAGTGGATTCAGCCTCCAGGCCCTGGATAAATACTGCTGCTCTGCATGTCTGAAGCTCATTCCTTCTTGCTGATTAGTTTTCCTTAGAATAAATAGCAACTGTGCTAACATAAAATGATTCCCAGAGCTCTGTTCCTTCTGTTGTTGTTTACTGGTGCTTCCTTCCACCCTACTAAAGGTAAATGGATTTATGAACATTCGTTACACAGGCTTTTTTTCCCCTAATACACAGTCCTGGAAGGAAACCTAGCATTCCACACAGCCAGTCAGCAATTTCCTGCCCTAGAGCATGAATTCCAGTAGGAGGTTTTGTTTAAAAAAAAAAAAAAAAGGTTGGGATGGGGAAGAGGGGAAGAGAGAAGTCTTCCTGCAGAGCAAATAGAATTTGAAGTCTCCAATATGGTTTTTCCCTATATTTCTTTAACATTTTACATCATTCTTTTGTAGATATTCTTTTTTTCCCCCCACATGTTAGTACCTGCCATGAAATACTGTGAAATAAGCCTAGCCAATATTCTCAAGTCAGTCATCTCCAAATGTTTCTTTTGAGATTTTGAGGTGATACATATCTTCCTCTTGCCTACATCATCTTGGCAGAAATGTCTACATCCATAGAGTGTAATTTCAAATAGCCACCTGAAATTCAAAATCCATACATTATATTGACCATAAAATACTTCCCTTATAAGGTTGCAGACATCCTATTTCCAGAATGGTAGCGAGGAGGAAGAAACCAAGACTGCAAAGTAAGTGGTGTTCAGAGTTGTAAGAATTCTTTCAAGATTCACTTGAAATGTTTTTATCTTTTAATGAGAAGTAGCTCATAAGCAACATATCAAAATGACTGTAAATATTGTAAATATTTCAAATAACAGAAATGTGATTATAGAAAGGATAGAGATGGGCTTTTGTCTGTGACCATAGGGCAGGGGTAGGCAACATTTTTTGGCGGGAGTCCCGAAAAACACCACAATGCCTCCCTTGGAAGGTGCCCGAGTACCAGCATGCTAGAAAAACAAAATGAAGGCAGGGGGTACATGGCAGAATGCCCTGCTTGTGCCCCTTGCCCCCACCCAAAGCCCCTGCCCCCCAGCACTGCTGCCCTGTGCCCCCCAGCCCTGCTGCTCCTGCCCCCACCCAAAGCCCCTGCTCCCCAGCCCAGGTTCCCAGCTGGCAGCAGCTACCCAGACCCGGGGCAGACAGCAGGGCTGTGCAATCCGCCCTGAGGTGTGTGCGCAGTCACTGCCAGCATAGAGCTGATGCCAGAGCTGTGGAGCCCGGCACAGCTGTTTGCAGCCTGCCTGCTGCAGCTGCCCAATGCAATGGCCTTGAGCTACAGCAGAGGAAATTGAGATTGGAGATTAGGGGAAACTTTCTGACTATGAGGGTGGTCAAACGTTGGAACAAGCTGTCTAGGGAAGTTGTGAAATATGAGTCCTTGGAAATTTTCAAGAGCAGGCTGAACAGAGGGCTAAAGTACATGACCTTGTGACATCCCTTCCACCCTGCTTTCCTATGATCCTATGTGAGTTGTCAGGACATGGAATTAAAAAGGCTCAGATTTAAATAAACTTTGGTTTCACAGAGCTGATTTTTTTATAGCAGAACCACAGGCAAGATTCAAGTTTGAGTTCATGGTTATTTGCATGGGTTAACTGTTTTGCTTGAACTAGAGGAGATTTACAGCCATGATGGGAAAATGGTGACATGATTTGCTCCAAGTGTCTGCTCTGTGTGAACTAAGTCTGACCTTGAAATGCACCAACAAGCAGCTGACTAAAACTGTTTGCATTTACTCTAGAGAGAGCAACACCATTTATTTCCATATTTGCTAAGAAGTTTCAAGGCACAAACACCAGTTAACAGATGCAGTTTACACTTAACTCTCAGTGGAATTTGAATGACGTTGGAGTTTAGCTTAAATGTGCCCTGAATTTTTGGTCTTTTCCTGATGACAGTGGATATGATCTTCACAGTGCATACACACATCTCTGTCTAGAGGGCAATACTGTTTTAAGAGATGAGCCAGGAAAGGATGTTTTAACTAACTTGGCTTATTCAAAGACTTTCTGATGACGTACGGTACCTAGTAACCAGCAAGTGTCTCCTAGCGACACATTCTCTTTCTTAGCAACTGCTCAGCTTCCCCTAGCAACACAGTCCTTTGGTCCCTACACTGTTGCCTGCTTCCAGAGGGGGTTCTGAGAAGCTGTCCACACAGCAGCTCAATCCGATTAACAGAAAACAGGATTTGCAGCTAATCTGTAGACTTCAAAAACGAGGGAGAAAAATCTTGGTTTCAAAGTGGTTCCCGGTTATTTAAAAACATGTATGTTAACTAAATGTATTCAGGAACGTTATGAATATTATGAAGCTGGGTTTAAAGATGAGATTGTGTGCTGTATCTGCAAATATACTGTAATACAAGTAGGTGAATTTTAAAATCATTTTTCTATTGGAGAAAATTACTGAGATGCCCATAACCATTAGAAATAGTATCTTTGGGCTAACTGGTGCTTAGGAAGCGTTTTTGCCTAATTGATTAATTTACTTTGGTTTCACTTGCTTGTAAACATTTAGAATGTCATATACTAGCATCCGAATGCTGTACTCTGCCTTTTGCCTAAAAAAATAGAATGCCCAGATTCTCAGATGGAAGCAGAAAATGCATGATTGATCAGTGTTTAATCTTTTTGCTGATTATTGTGTCAAAACCTGCTTTTAATTTCTACTGTGCTGTAATTTACTGAGCTTTCTATGCTTCTGTAATCCTCTCTGGGGTTTTTAGTTTCAGTTTATAATAATTTCAGTTATGGTAATTGAGATATTGTTTCAACACTCAATGTATTGGGATTTTTACTAGAAAAGAGAGAGAGAGGATGGTTGTGTTGCCTAAGATAGGATGAAAAGAGTTGAGATTGGGTTTGGGGAGAGTTTCTAATAAATCAAAAGATAAAAGAAAAGTCCTGTGAAGTAACATTTTTTTCACTAGATGCAGTGAGAACATTTATTCTTAGATGCGATAGTGTGACTTTTAGGTTTTCAAATACTCAGCTATTTTCTGATGTATTTTCTTCATTCTTCTCCTTCTCTTCCAAGTAGCAACTGATTCCAGGGTAATTTGTTTATTAAAGCTATAGAAACATTAAGAAAAATGATCATCAAGCACCAAGGGACCATTTTTTTTTCTCATTAAAGTCCTGTTAAAGCAATAATATCTATCTTGTGAGCCCTGTTTGTCAACAATGGATAGTAGATTAGGACTTGCAGATTCTGTATTTGGGTGCTGAAGTTGGCCTTTGAGAACAGAAAATAAGCAGCACTTGCCATCTTACTAGTTTCGCCACACAAACATGGGGTGATATTTGCAGGTCTTGCTGCTGGAACATTTGGCTTCCAGCTTTTTATTTGGTGGTTCCTAATTAAATTAGAAATATTTAACAAGGCACATTCATTTTCCTGCTCATGACCTGCATATTTTACATTACTTTGACCAATTAATATTTTTTCCAACATCTTAAGTCAATCTCCTCAATCATGGTAGTTAACTTTATAGCACGTATGTTAAATCAAGGTTGATCTATTTGTAGTAAAAGGCTGCATGTTTGTGCCAGAAGACAGGTGCAGTAAACAATGAATAGCCCTTATGTGTAGAGAAGGCTTTCCAATTTGCTAAATGTGTTGTGGTTGCTTTTAACAACAGC
This sequence comes from Gavialis gangeticus, assembly GCF_001723915.1. Classification (NCBI taxonomy): domain Eukaryota; kingdom Metazoa; phylum Chordata; order Crocodylia; family Gavialidae; genus Gavialis; species Gavialis gangeticus. The sequence goes on along the minus strand of NW_017728998.1, from coordinate 48,968,752 downwards.
AATTAATAAGAGCCTGTACACAAGACAGACTTGCAATGGTATAACTTACTTTACACAGATATAAACAAGAAATGCAGAGATGACATAAATGCCGATACTGTGGTAACTGCCTTGGATCTGATGTAGAATTTACCCATGAAAGATTTGGTTAAAAATCTGGCATAAGTTTATGGCAGTGCAGGGGTCACGTGTCCATGGGTTACTCCCTGTGGTGGGTACAGCGACAGCAGTATAGGGTCTACTGTACTGAAATCTGGCTGTTCCTCTGTCTGCTCTGGACACTGATATAAATTTACCCTGATATACAAAACATATAAACTATACCAGCATAAATGTCCTACCTGTCTGGGCCCTAAGACTCAGCCCCTCAATTCCACTGCCTACATCTGGGGTATACTTGCATATCCTTTCTGGTCTATAAGCAGGATTTAGTAAAGCAACGGCTTTTCAACTTTGACATTTAAAAATCTTTGCCCAGTGGGCAGATACACAGTGCTATGATGACCTGTGTCTACAGCACACTTCCTGTAATATTTCACTACCTTTATTCTGCTTTCTATAGATTCCTGCCTCACTCTTGTATTATTTTTAATGAGGACGTGGGTGAGCATTCTTTTGCAGTAGCTGCTCCAGATAGTTACCATATAGAAGAAGAACAAGTGATTGAGTTCAGCGCTGCTGCTTCAGATGTTTGCCAGCTAGAACATGACCAGCCAATTGAGTTCAGTGTTGCTCCAGATGTTTGCCAGCCAGAAGATGACCAGCCAATTGAGTTCAATGATGCTCCAGATGTTTACCAGATAGAAGAAGAGCAAGTGACTGAGGTCAAAGACCCGTTGATAAAGGTAGGAAAATGTATCTTTTCGTTGTAATTCAGGTGCTCAGATTGAGATCCACGGTCAGAAACAGTTGAAGGATTATCCCTGTGGAGACATGGTAATTTGGTTTATGTTAAGAAAGGACTCTGCAGGGAAAAGTAGCTGAATTACTGTGACGCGGTGACTCAAATAACCTCTGTGGCTGCTGCCCCTTGTATGGGGAAAAAGTGTCTGTTCAGTCCTGCCAAGGGTGCTCTGTCTGCTGTGGGCCATAAGCACCCCAAAGCCTACCACCTGTTGCTGCTGCCACTGGTGGCGGGAGCTGTGCACCATGTGGGGGGAATGTGGCAGAGGGCTCACACAGACACCCTACCATACCCACATTCCCCCACAAGCCCCATATCCACTCCCCCCACAAACCCCACACCGACACCCCACACCTACACCTCATCCTCAGCTCACCCCCCTACACACACCCACGCCCCAGCCACACGCCACACTTCCCCACACACAATGTATAAGAGCAGGACTTTATTTTGAACTATTATGCAGGACTTTATTTGAGCTATTATGCAATTGCCTTTATATACACTAAGCCAACATACATAAATCAGGAAAACACTTTTTTTTAAATAAAATTAAAATGTGTTATAGCAGATGTTTGATTTTTAGTATATGATTTGTTTTTTTTTGGTTCCAAGATAGCAAACCCCCTTCCCAAAAGGAGTACTTCCAGGGCCAAGGGGAGGGACTTATATTGGCAAAGGTCAGGTCTTAGGCGCAGGACTTCTGGTCCCAAGATGGTGACCAGGGGGTGGGGCACCTGTCAAGGAGTGGGGCTACCCTTGCAGCCCTTGACAGCTCACCAAAAGTTGTTAAGCGGTCGTCCAACCAAAATAATTGCACACCCCTGCTTTAAAGGCTTTTGGAGTAATTGTCCATTATAACTATCTGGGTCCTTTCAAATGGGAATGAGTTCAGCCACTTTAATACAAAATGATCTACTCCAGCAAATATAGTCATCAGTACATTGTTGAGTGACTGTGCTAAAAGTTGCAAAGAGTTACAGTGAAATGAATGCTGAGATATAAACTCTATCCATTGCCTTGAGGAAGTCTTTTTTAATTGGTTGGTAGGGCTGTCTCCATGATGTGTCTCAGCCTGTAAAGTATCCAGGAATTTCTTCTGTGTTGGATGTTGGATCTTTGGTGTCATTGCATTCTCATTTAGCACTTGTATCGCATTCTGCAGCACCAGAAATGTGGGAGATCCTTGTATTGTCTCTGCAATTAAATAGTCAAGAAAAACAAGACCCAAGTCATATTCATGGCACCAGGCTAACTTATATGTCCTTTGTTCAGTTTTCTCAGTCACTTCAGTGATGTTAGGAAAGTCGCTTAATTTCACAATATCAGTCCTTAGGAGTGTACTGCTCCATGGTGAGCTTTGAGCAGAACTTAGACATAAGGCAGTGTGGGAAAACAAATGTGGGAGATGGACTGTTTCTGTGCACTGAAACTGGAAGTAAGTAGTCAGAACATTCTCTGTATAAAACAACAATGGCCCCACATACTGTCCTACTGGGGGAAATAAAAAAAGTAACATCATAAAGGTTAGAGCAGCATGCATAGATAGCACTGTGCGCAAATCCTGTGGAGGTGACATGGTAAACTTCGTACTCATCAAATGGCATCAGTATTTCCAGTGTGGCCAAATTTGGTTACAGTTGCTGTGAAAAAATAATGAAAAGTGTGTGTGCAGGCAAATCTCCTGACATGTCTTTCCCTTGAAGTCTTTTCCCTACAATGAATGAATTAGTCTATGGCTTCTCTAGTGAAATAGCCTACAGCTGTTATGATAATGTTAGATCATCTCTGTCTTTTTTTACCTGACAGAGGGAAAGGTTCTGAAACATTCTAGTAATATTAACTTCCAGTTTGCTACTAAAACTGCATTAGATTTCAGCCTGTATAAAATACTGCTTTTCTGTTTTACTTTTGGTAAGGGAATGGGATGTTTTTACAGTGGACTGATTGTTTTGGTGGTGTTTGTAGGTGGAAGAAGTGCAAGTAGAACCTGAATTGGAGCCTGCTGGAACAGATACTGAAGGTACCATATATAACACATAATGGCAGCCAGTTCCTAGCAACCAAAAAGGGACGATGAGATAGCTCATCAGAGGAAAACTCGCCTTTTAGAATTCTTATTCAATGTGATTCTTGTGTGTGATGGGCCTGCTCTCTGAAATTTCTCTTACCTCATTTAAAGCATCTTATGGGAGAAACAGTGGCGGAGTTGCCATCGGTTATACCCAGATATGGAAGGCGAGAGTTAGGCAGCAGTTAATCTTCTTGATTAAAATAATCTCTCTCATGATGTAAGAAGTTGTCCTTCAGCTGAGGAAGAAATGGAGAAGGAGAAAAAAAAAATTTCTCTGTTCCCTCATTCAATTTGGGGAATAACTTGTTTTGTAAAATGTATTTTAATTTAAAGTTTTAGGAATGACTGAATAAAAATTAGAAGTGGAATTTAATGGGAACATAATTCAAAGGTCTGTGTTTATTTCTAGTACAGCTTCTTCAAAGTCTCTGGAATTACTCAAAGGATGATTTGACCCATAGCCTTGTTTCATTTCTGAGAGTTGCTTTTAACTGCTCAGTGTGTTCTTGCAGATATGCTTAATATTACATTATTATTATAATCTTAGCACAAACCTGACAATTCAGCAACAATGCTATGAGTCAACAGATGTGTATTTTCTGTGGGTAGAACTTAGAAGCACTTATATATTGCTTAAGTTGCACATACACCTTGCAGTAAGATCTTCAAATCTTACAAGGGACTTTTGCATTTAGATAAAATTTTCCCAAAGGATATTCTCAGTATAATTCTCCTAAACTCTCCTTTCTACACAAAATCAGAAGCAATCAGCATTCATGCCCAGTAGCAATTAGCCCCTACATGAACTGTGGGTGCAAGTTCTCTTTGGTCCCCTTTCCATTTCTTCCCCTTAGCAGCCTGAATAGGAGAGAACCTGACTTGATCTCCCTTGCTTGGGATTCCAGCTGTGTGAGGGAGTCTGCACTGGGACCAGAACTGGCATGTCATCCCTGCATAGACCCTGGAACAGATGTTGGGGCAGGAAGTAGGCTTGGCTAGAATGCGCTGTGCTCAACTGTCCAAAATTGGCAAGCAGTCTTTTGTGGACTGTTGTCAGTTGATGCAGGTTACAGCAGCCCTCATATTGCCCTAACATACTGAGAAAGAGAGAACTGATAGCAGTTGTCAGTGCCCGTAGTGGGCACCCAAAAATAGAAGCATCTAGAATTTATAGACATTTTTGCCAAATTGTCCCATGATTTTTCTTTTAAACACTGGGCCTCCACTTATCTGTGGGAAGGATCAATTTCCATTCGATTATAAGAAGGAAGGTGTATGTCTGATCTCTGGACTAACACAATTCATTTTCCATTATGGCTTGTGGTTTGGAGACTGGGCATTTCATATTTTGCAGAATTTGTAAATGAGAGACTAGATTGGAAGCAGCCTTAAAGTGAAAAATGTAAGTTTGGGGGCAGGCAGAACAATTAAAGCCATGGAAGATGTTACTTACCCTCTCACTTCTGGAGAGCATTGTTTGAGTCACAAGAGAAATGTGTGTGGTTGGACAGCCTGATTCCTTGCTTGTCAATTGTCAATGCTGTGAACACCGTCACAAAACCATGCCTGATTCTGTCCATCAGTCTTTGTGGAAAAGAGCCTCAGTAGTGAAACAGGAGGTTGCTGAATGTCAGGATGCAGGCCCAGCCTGGTAAGATGCAACTGTCCTGGTGGTGTTATCTTTCACATCTGAGAGTGCAAAAGGCCAGAGATTCACCAGAGCCTAGTGGCCTATCAGGTTAGTGTGGTTAAAGTATGCCAGTGGCACACCAGGGAGTGCTGTGGCTATCATCGCTACCACCTGCCCTTAACTACTCAGCCAAAATGGTCAGGTATCCATTTACAGCTGGGTCAGTTGGAGAGGACCTTTGGCATAAGCTTGAAGTGATTCTCCAGTTGGACCCTCTGGGGCCCTAGTGGGACTTTGTAATCACTCTGCCACCACACTCCACACTTGTGAGTACTGAAAGAAAGCTCATCTGAGCATTGTATTTCTTGTTAACTAAGCAGCACTCTCTCATATGATTCTGTGTTTCTTGTTGCAGCTTCAGATGCGCTGTCCCTTGCTTGAAGTGCCTAGGCTCCTAGCACCATGTCCAAGCAAGCCAAAGACGTTGAGTTAAACCGCCTGGTGCATGACAAGCCACCTGACCGCAGAAGCTCCTCCCCTTTCTCCCAAAGCATAGTAGAGCAGTTACCCAATGTTCCCAGCTACCAGTCTTCCACCACCTCACGCATCCCCATCCTCATCACCAGAAAGGGAAAGGCTGGTGTGGTGAACCCCAATTTTTTGAGAGAGGAACAGCCCCCTCCTCATCCCTTGGGTAGTAGAACCTATGGCTTTTATGATGTGCTTGCACTGCTTTGTGTGGGGGCCTTGATCTCTGTGCATCCTTTCTGTTGCTATTTTTTTTCCCTCTTCCTTAACCATGTTCTTCTATTGCAACATAGCAATACAATAAGAACCAGCTTTTTAATATGGAATGTATTTTGTGTTAACGCACAGTATTAGAATGACTGTGGTTTCAAAGTGCATTTTGGGGATGTCTGGGTTGGAAGTAAAACCCTCTCCCTGCTAAATAATCCCAAAAGAAAACCTTCAGATAAAGGAGTACATCTCTATTATGCATGAACCCTCTTGCTAATCAGTGAGAGCGAGGGAATGGGAGAGTGGACTCTTGTTCCCTCTTATAAACAGTTTAGTCCACAAATGTGAATTGGTGCTTTTCTAATCTTCCTGGGCTGGATTTGTTAGAACCACATTAATACCTTTCTGTCTGATTAAGTATGGCAGAATTTGCCTCTTAATGTCATTCTAATGTTCTCTGTTGTGTGTGTTTGCTTTGTCCCGCTCAGCAAACTCGGTCATATAGTAATCAACAAGGGTTTGGAGCGTGTGTGTCTGTGAATGCTTTTATACCTTTTGGTGACTCTTGCCCTGTGCGAAGGCAGTTCACCCAGCATAAGTGGTGCACAGCTCAGGGGTGAGTTTCACCCTCTGTAAATGAAAATATCAAAGACTTACTCATGGGCTGTGATTTTACATATCATAATGAGAGTAAGTGCCTCAGCCAGTCAGAATGTGGGGATACTAGACATTAGAGCTGTGTGTAGACAAAATGAGGGACATGTGTGCACGACACTTTAAAGCTGGCTAAATGCTTTTGCACTGCTTTAATGGTGTCGGTGTTTGCATGCCTCTGAAGTGTATTGTGCATTAAATTCCAGCTGCTGCAGGAAATTCGATGGTATAATGCACCTTAAATGACTTGGGGTGCAGCAAACTAAAACTCCTTCAAGAAGTTTTAGTTTGCTGCCCCTACAGCCACGGAGCATAGCATGGGGCTCCATGCGGCTCTGCAGGAAGCCCTGCAGGCAGCCTGACAGCAACCCAGGAAAGCGGCTCCGCCCAAGAGAAGTGGCGAGCCTGATTCCCACCCCCCAAGCCTGCCTGCCTGAGTTGCGCGGGGGGCTGGTGCTTCCCTCCATGGCTGCGGTGCCTGGGACCACCTGAGCCAGGTGCCTGTGGGCAGGTGCCGCCTGGCACGGGGGAAGGGCGCCACTGCCACAGAGGGAAGCACCAGCCCCTCCACAGCCCAGGGACTGCTCCACCCGCTGGCAGCTTGCCTTCCCCTCCCTGTTGGATAGGCAGGTAAGTCAGCGGGGTGTGTGCATGACAAAGGGGTTTAATCAGCCTTAAATGGAAGTGGTGTTTTTTAAAACCCACTGCTTCAATTTAAGGCCCCTGTTTCATCTACACATGCCCTAGACTCCAAGCTGAACTTCTTTTTTTCAATTACGTAGTTCCCTGTGCTCTTGGCCTTTGAGTTTATTTTCTCTTTATTATCTCAGCCTTCAGCCATTACCTTTATTTAGCCCAGGAAGTAGTTATCACCTCATAAAAAGGGAGACCCTGTCAGGTTATCATTTAAATATTTCCTTGTGTGGTATAAGTGTGTGCTGTGATGTAATTTGAAATCCAAACTAAGATGATGCAATTATGGTGTTGCACCTATTAGGAAACTTTATGAGTTCATGTATGTACACATTGATGTAAGAAACTTTACTTATGACACTGATAGTCGTAGTGACTTCAGAATATATTTTTCCATAATGTGGAGCAAATTATTCAATTTGTTTAAAAGAAAAAAATATTTGCAAAGTCTGAGAGTATAAGAAAAGCACCCACGCATTTTCTGGCTTTTTTGCTTATCTGTTAAAAAAAAAGAAATGAATAAACTGATGCAAAAATATAAACAAGGGTTCATTGTGGTCTCTTGTGTGACAGATAAATAAACAAAATAAGTTAAAACACAAGGAGATGTTGTTTTTTATGATACAGGTCTCCACTGAAGATAATATTGAGAGATGTTAACTCAGTTTCTTGTGCTTCATAGGCCAGATTCTCAGGTGGGAGGACACTGAACTCAATGGACACATGCTGATTTACACCTACCGAATAACTAACTTAATACATCTTTCTTTCTAAACCATCCTTAGAGCAGCCCAGACCTTATCTATGAATTTTATGGAGTTTTTCCAAACTGAAGGCTACTGAATGTTCTTTTAATATAAATAAGTAGAGGCACAAATGAAGGCTGGAAGTTGATGGCTGTGGGTTGACTAATATTGATGTTGAGCCAAAAAACATGTTGCAAATGTTTCCTTTTTCCTTTTCTGATTCATTTTATATGTTTCTTTTTTTTCCAAGGGCCATCATCAATTACCTACCCCATTGTCAGCATCAAGGATGCGGATGCCCAAGGTGAGGCTCCAGCAGAAGAGAAAAGTCACCCTCCTCTGCAGCTACCCTCTGATAATGTATCCCAAATGCTCACTGTACCTGGCCGGCCAGGATCTAGTAGGTAAGGATCTAGAAAATACCATTAAATATATTGTGTTCTGCTATATTTCAGCTCAATGGGGCATCCCAAACTGATGAGGTGGCCATTTAACAACAGTTACTTTGGGTTGTTTTTAAACCATTATTCTCAACTCTGTCCAGAATGAAGTCAGGTGCTTGTCTTTCATTTGGAGCACTACAGGTGTCTATAGATACCCACAAGCTAAGGATGATGCAGCATAACCTCCTCTTTTCCAAGTGTCTTTTGACATCTCTTCATTTGCAAACTTCATATTCATATTAAAGAATTTGTGTAAGAAGAGCAAAGATAAGTAATGTGACAAAAAGGGTTCTCATTCAGTATCAGACAAAAGGTTGTACGAGACAGTTTATATATAAAACCTGTGTTCTGTGATGCAGATTTGTGGAACTACCAGTACATGTAAAGAATGGAGGAGGGTAGGCTTCTATGCAGCCAAAGGTAAAGTCTTCTTGATCCTTTGTTTGAGGATTGCAAATTGAATTCTACATTTCAAGCACTCACACCACTGAAATGTACCTGTAACTTTAACTTTTTCATAACAAAGATTGTTACATTTGGCTCAGATTTAAAAATAAGGGTCCCAAAATCTTCTGGAGAGGAGCTCTGTTCCTCCATACCCTAATAGGTTCAGTAGGGTGGGCAACCAAACCATAAAACCTCAAGAGATCTTAGTTGGTTGCCAAATCTCCTTCAGCCACAGTCACCATCTGCCATTTGGTTCAGTCCTCAAGAGCAGGACTTCCCCCATATGGAGGCTAGGAGAGGCACCCAGGTGTGGGTCTTGTGATCAGCTACCTAGTGTTTGAAGGACTGGGGGTGTCCTCCAAAGGATCACAAGAAAAGGAGAAAATGTTGATGATAGGGAGGCAGGAGGTCAGTGGCACTGAGGTGGCTGTCACCCCCCAAGCCCACTGGTGCATCCTGAGTTGCAGGGGCACTTGTCTCCCCAGTGGCCAGTCAGTGACCGGGGGGAGGGGGTTCCCCTGTGCTGATTGTGCCGACTGGGGGTGGGTAGAGGGTCCCCCCATGGGTCACATGTGCTGATCTGGAAGTGCCAGGGATCTGCAAAAGCCAGGGACATGCCTGGAAGGGCCAGCAGCACTTCTCCTAGCACCCCCACACCCCGGCCGGCTCCCTCAGGGGGGCACCATTGCTCCTGCCTCCCCCCACCCGTCACTCAAGTGGGGAATGCTGCCTGTCGGGAGGGGCACCAGCGACCTCAGGGGGTGCATGTGCACCCCTGTGCAACCTCTACATGTTGCCACTAGGAGCAGGTCAGAGAATAAGGAGCCCCTTCCCACCTGTCACTTCTGCTGCTCCCTTGGCCTCAGGCTGGGAGTCCTGGGGAGTGAAGGGCACTTCCCTGCTCCCATTCCTGCTCTTCAGAACCATGGGTAAGCAATTAAAATATGTAAATAAGTTTGCTTTATTATTTTTTAAGAGGGAGATTCCCTCTGTGAAGCTTCCTACTCCCTGGAGGATTTCAAAGGCACTGGGTGTCCAAAAAGGCTTGAAATGTGGTTTGAAGTTGGCTACAATTGCAGCTAAACCAAACTGAGCACCATTTTAACTGCATTTGTTACTGAAATCCATTGCTGACATGGGATACTCTTATGCCTTGCTGACAGTGGGTGGCAGCAACAGAGCCTAACTCAGCTAGACCTATAACCTGCAACCCCCATATACTTAGAGGTGTTACAAAATCTGGACTGTAGTCCAGGTGTCTGTATTTCATATTCAAGTAATTGCCTTTCTCCCGGTAGGTCAGAGCCTTCAAGTTCTTGAACTGACCATAAAGCTAATCAGGTTGGGCTTGTTTTGCATCACCAACCCCTTAGAAATCATGAGGTATAAGTGCTTTCAAAACCAGAATTTAGTTTTTGATGCTATTCCCTGAGATTTATTTCCTATCATAAAAAATATAAAGCTTAAGTCTATCCCCTTCTCCTTGCATAGAAAGTAAAGCTGCATAACTCCTATACTTACTGAAGGCAGAATAGGCATCTAAGTGGTTTGCCTGCTTCTTGTGTGTTATAGTCCCTCTGCAGTAAGATGCATTAAAATGGCATCTTGTTATTAGCAGAGAACCAAAATTTGGCCCAGATACTCAGTTACCCTCCCCTTACCCCCTTCCCCTCCCCCACCAGATCAGGGGCTCTGATTTTTTGGGGGCTACTGTACATGGAAGAACTAGACAAAAATTTCAGAACAGATGATGAAGCTCCACAAAACTCTCAGGGGTTAAATCCTTAGAAGTAGTTTGCACCCATCTATTCTTGTAGCAATAGGCTTTAGTTATTTAGGTTAATACTTTTATGTACACACCCATCTTCAGAAGTAATGTTGTTTAGCATATGTACGCTCATTCCTTCTTTTAAAATTCTCTCTTTATGGTTTTTTCAGTTCTAGTGAGGCACCTCATGATGAAGGTGACCCCTACTAGATAGAGTAGGAACAGGGGCAGGAGAGCCTATGTTGGATTAGATCTGCTATGATTGCTGTCTAAGGCATGACCATTCCTAATCCACAGTGTCAGAAAACTAACTTTTACTCCACAATGTTCTTACAGTTAGGAGTGTTTCAGTCTTTTTGCACTATTTTTTTAACCATTTGTCAATGGAAAAGGTAGTATATTTTCAGTCATAGATGGGAACATACTTAAGCTGTGTCTTGCTCAAGTGAAGTTTCCAGGTAAACCACCTTAAAATGAGTCCTAGAAATCCCTCAGTATTACCAGTGGTCCTAAGATATTTTGAAAATGCAGTAAATTATTACTTATGATATCTTTATTAGACACTATAGAAACACTTTTAAGGAACAAATATTTGTCAACCCCATTTAATAGTGAACTTAACTAAGGGTTTTTTATGTTCAGTTATTTGCAGGTCATGATCTGCAACAAAACCATTAGAGAAATGAAAACCACATCTCAGTTGTGTGTCAATGTTTTTGAGATTGTTCAAGATTTCTGAGTCTCTCTAATTAGTTAGTGGGGAGTCCAAAGCTAGGTATCAACAGATGCACTGCTTTTTAGCAGTTGTACATGTAAGTCAGGTATTATCTGATCACAAGAAAGATTCATGTTAGCATCAAGGGTTTGATGTTTCTTGAAAAATTTTGGGTTCTGGGGTTGTTATTTTCAGATGTTCTAAGATTTTTCTTTCTTCTTCACATGCAGTCTTGAATCAAATAAGTTAGCTTGCTTAGTAGCCAATGGGCACTTTGTAAGTATTTGGTTGGTTTCTTTGAAATCATGTGGTGTAAATTCCTTACTGCCAATAATCTTTGTCCATGCTCATCTTCCATTTGTCTCATTTTGATGTTCCTTTGTGATGCAATGACTGAAAGGGGTTGGGATTAGGACTGTGCAAAGCTTTGGTCCCTGATTCGATTTGGCAGAGATTTGGCCCGATTCAGTGGCCGAATCTCCAAATCCAAATCGGATCAGAGGACCCTTTAATCTCTCCAATTCTAATTGGAACCCTCCAAATCAATCTGGAGAGATTCGGAGATTCGGACATAGAAACAGCTTTAAATGTTTTTTCTACACACTTCTAGGTACCAGGTGGCTCATGAGTGCTGTGATGCTGGGGCACATGGAGTGTCCCACAGGAGTGCGGGGTGCTCCCCAGCGCACTCAGCAGCAGACCTGGAAGTGGACTAGAAGCACTTCTGGGTCCGCCAGGGAGTGCACTGAGGGCCCCCCCCTGTAACGCCCCCTGTAACCAGTCCTTTGGCTCAGGGACTGGTGCCTCTTGGGTCTGAGGGGGTCCCTGGGGCCCCCCTGTGGCTGATCACTGAGCTGGGAGGGCACTGGGGGGCTCCCCAAGCACACTCCCTGGTGGACCTGGAAGTGGACCGGAAATACTTCTGGTCTACTTCTGGGTTTGCCGCCAAGCACGTAGAGGGCCGGCCTCCTGTGGGACGCTCCATGCACCCCAGCATCGCAGCATTCACAAGCTGTGCTGGTACTTCGAGGTATGTAGAAAAAAATTTAAAGCTGTATCTGTGGCTGAATTGCTGATTCTCTGAAACATCATTGAATCTTCAGATTCGGTCGACTCGAATCAGGGACAGTGATCCAAATCAATTAATCGAATCACTGTCCCTGATTCGGGCCGAATCCAAATCGAATAGGGACCGCTTCGTACACCCCTAGTTGGGATGACATCATTTTGATGGAACAGCAAAAATGTCACAGTGGATAATTGACATTTTGTTTAATGGGTGTCTTGGAAACTGAATCTGCACAACATTTTTGCACCTGAAATCAGACTTTTTGTCTAGCTGAGGTGCTATAGTTGGCAGCTGCTGCTGTTATTATATGTTCAAATAAATTGTTTATTGAGCAATCTTTGATGAACATCAGTGCACAGTGGCTATTAATTCCATAAAAGTAGACCTGGGTGAGAAACAAATACCAACAAATGGACACAAAACCATGAATTTTTCCCAATTTCTCCTCCTTGGTTATTCCCCAGCTGTAAGATCTTCCAAGATGTATGGTTTCCATTTCCAAATCTAAATGTTTTTTTTGTTGTTGCTTGCTTTCCTTTGAAACACAAACCCAATTTATTCTACTTTCTGGAAAGAAATTGTTCTTATTACCAAGCAAATCCCAAATATTGTTTGACTGAACTTCAGATGTTATATTAATACTTTGGTTTTCTATCATGCTTTCCAACAGAGGATTTCAAACTACTTTAAAGATACTAATGCATTAAATGTCATAACAACCCCATGTGGTAGAGCAGAATTCTTATCTGCGTTACATGAGTGCAAGCAGAGGCACAGCAAAATTAAATTGCTTAGTGAAAGTCACAAAGAAAAGATGCATCAACACTGTGAATAAAACGTAGATTATAAATTGTTCCCATAGAATAACAGTGAGAATAGTATAAATATTTACAGATATATAGCAACACCTAGATCACCTCCATATTGCCACACTGGCAGGCATTATATCTGTTTACATATTTGAGAGAGGAAAGATGGATTTGTGTTGTCAGGCACTGGATGGGAACTCAGGAGATGCAATTTGCCACAAACAACCTGTGTGACCTTGAGCAAGTTACTTAATCTCTCTTTGTTTCAGTTTCCAATCTGTAAATTAGGGATTGTCTACTTATTTGTAAGATCCTCAGAGTAGGGGCTGTCTCTAACTCTGTATTTACACAGTGCCTACCACCATGGAGGTCTCCAATCTCATTGAAAGCTTTAGTTGTAATGCAAATAATAATATATTTGGAAGTTGTCTATTGTAAGCATCCAAGCATGGTACATCAAACCTCATACAGTACTGATGTCAAAATAATAAGGCATCCAGTCCAAACGTGCAGCCCATAAAAGCTAAAGGCTCTGCCAGAAGGGCAGGCCTGATAGTATAAGAGCCTCAGTAGTTGAAATAGGTTATTGTTGGCCTCCCATACTGACACAATAACAGCATCTTATTTCTACCATTTAAAGAGTTCTGACTCTACTGAAATGCATGCTTTTATCTTGTCACTGGACCATTTGCAACGATTTTTGGTTGGTCTGCCAGCTTTGTCATTCACTCTTTCAGAACACAATCACATGCTTGACTTCCCTTCACACCTTCTCCCCACATATTTCTTGTGCTATGTCTTTATTTAGGCAATTATGCCAGCTACCAGTGAGCCTGAAGATACAATTTACATTTTTATCATTTGTATGCAAATTCCTTCATACTTCATTTCCTCCATATTTGTATAAGTTTGGTTTGTGCGTATCTTCTTATTTGTGTTACATACTCCCTCTTTTAAAATGTTCTTTTTCTGTAGTTATTTTAGGCTCATGGCTGTATGCTCTGTTGAGTTTGGTTTTCATTCTGTACAGCTTTCTCAAAGGTCAATAAGTGATCATATACTACAGCTATTTAGATTATTCAACTTGGTACTAATAAGCATATTTATTGTGATAGTGGAAAAGTTTACAGAATTCTGTATGTGCACAAGAGACTGGAGCTATTTCCTTAGTTTTCACTCCTGATGATTTATTTGCCAGTGGCCACATCTACACGAGACACTGTGTGCACAGTCATTACTGCACAGTCATTTCGTACTTGTATAAATGTTGCTAAATGGCTTTTACGTGACACTGACTGTGGAGTAGCTCATTACTACTGCACAGTAGTATCATGTCATGCTTCCTGCCAGGTAATGCTACTGCGCAGTAGTAACGAACTACTGAGCAGTCAGAATTTTGTGGAGACGCAGTCTGTAATTCCTTTTCATCTTAAACTTTTCCTTCATACAAGCACACTTCATCTATTAGATAGTTATGGCTTTAAAACAAGGTAGGGTCTGATCCAAAGCAATTAAACAAATAGAAAGACTTGCACTGATTTTAATGGGCTTAAAACCTTGATCCTTTAGAGCCCAAGCTTTACCTGTGCTATGGATTCACAATTCCTGTTGACTTCCACTGAAGAGGCAACTGTAATGTATCTAAGAGTAGAAATATCCCAGAGTACAGGGGATATAACACAATGGCTCATTTCTTTCACAAGTGAATAAGAAATTGAGACCACTAACTTCTGCAACCCAAGCACCTGCATAGCTTCATGGGGCACTTGTACACATGATGGGAGTTTAGTCTTCTGTGTCCACTAAATTGAAATGGTGGGTTTTTAATTGAAACCCACCATTTCAATTTAGGGGTTTTATTTTTCCATTATGTTATGGTGAGGGACCCAATCTCTTTTTCTTTTTTTGGCAGAGCCTGCCTGTGACTAGGGGGTGAGCTGCTGGCAGGCCAAGTGGTCCCTGAGCTGCAGGGGGCTCTGGTCCTTCCCTCTGTGGCAGTGGCACCCCCCAGGGAAGAGTTGGTTCAGGCTGGGTGCTGCCTCTGAGCTGGGGCAGTACCCGGCCCACTAGCAGCCCCCTCGGGGACTCCCAGGGGGTGCTGCTGCTGCAGAGCAAAGACCTGCAGTCCCCTGCAGCTCAGAGGCCAATATCAGTGAGGGGACTTATCATTTTTTTCTGTGCAGCCTGCCCACCTCTCCCACGGCCAGGGGATAAGCGGACTGATAGCTGCAATGCATCATTGCAAACTAAACTACATTGGGATATAGTTTAGTTTACAACAATGCAAACTTGCCTAAAACCCCCAAAACTGGCACATATCTAATGTGTGATGCCATTAAGCCACACCAAAATGACTTTTTTATGTGTATTGTCACATGTACAACTGCCCATGGAGTTTAGAAGTAATATACCCATTTCCCACAATATCAGTTGACCTTTACATTCCTGTCTTGGGAATCTGCCTTCCCTCCAGCTGTACCATCTGCCAGGAAAGAAGGTGAGCTGCATATTATCAGTTATTTCTTTGAGTTGCCAGGCTCAGCCTTTCAGAGGACAGCTGTCTTTTCCTCATCTTTCCAAGGGCATCTTTTGTCCATTTGAAAATAAATTTTGATGAATTTTTCCCCAAGCTTCACCTTCCACAGAAAGACAGAGTGTACATTTGGGTGGATGTGAAGGAAAGGGTGAGGAGCAAAACTCTTTTAGGAAGTGAGATAAGGTGTTTGTATCCCTCCATCAAGGCATTCATTAATGACTAGCTGCTACTTTTAAATGTCATTTGATAGATTCCAGAGATTGCAGTGTTAAAACCACTGTTTTATAGTACTGGTGCTTTTGGAAATATGTGGGCTTGAATAAATAGCACATGCTCTTAGCAAAAAAATATAAGGGTCTCCCTAAGTTCAGCCACAGAACCCTTCTTCAGAGCTGTCACCTTTTTCTCCTTCCCATCTAGCACCCTTCCCCTTTACATTTTTCCTTAACTTGATGTCCTGAGATCTGTTCTGACAAGCCCTTTTCTGTTTCTATTTATATCACAAACACCTTGGTGGATGCCAGGTGCAAATGTGACCCACAGATATTTTCACCAAATCCCTAGGCTCATCCTTTAAAGTAAAGCAGCTGTTAATGTCCAAGAATCAAGAGCACATCTAGCACCTGAAGGTGTCAAGCTGCTTGTGAATTAACAAACAATAGTGAAGCACATGAAAGAACATGGGCTAGATAGGGATCCAGTGGGAGGAAAGAGACTGTTGTCTCAATAAAGGAATAAACAAGGGAAGGGAAAGGAAAGCTGGAAAGCAATTTGCTTAAGATTTTACATATGCAGGGTCATTGAGAAGGAAAGTAGGATGTACTGGGGCAGTCCAATCAGAATTAAAGTGCTTGTGAGGAATATTTTTATCAGGGATGGATAGACCTGGTATGACTTCTGTGAACCTCTGACTGTTTCTTGTGTTTGTAAAACTAATTCATGTTTCATACCCTTTCCTCCACAATTTATATTTGTGGGCCCTGAACCTCAGCTGTGCGGGACTTCTGCTGACATTATGAGAAATCAAGTGAAGCATCAAGGGAAAAATAGTTACCTATTATTAAAGTAACATTATTTGTTAATCTGGTTTTGTTTCAGTTGTATTTATAAACTGAAGTAACCAAGGATTGGTAGAAAGACCATTTTTTCAGTCCACTGACATCTCTAATGGAGAAGCCAGCCCATCCATTTGTTTAGTTTTAAGATCCAGTAAAACTAGATATATCTAATTCTTGCCAAGTTCAGCTTTCTGAACTTTGACTGTAGGATTAACACTTTTAGTTATCCTGTTTCTCTGTTTTTGTGGTTTTGCAAGGAAATTGTGCAAACTGGTTGGTTTTGCTGAATTCCTGAAATTCCAAACTAGATAATATGAGGTTAGTTGTTAGTAATCAGAGCTCCAGCATTCAATGCCTTGCACACTGAGACTTGATGTGAGTGTGTTTTGTTTTTGTATGGAAATCCTGCCAGTGTGTGTTTTAATTGAAATCTTTATGAATCTAGGGTATCAGAATCTAGGGTGACAGAAACTGATTTATTTGTCAAATTCAAATTAGCCCCCTCTGGATCTTTATTCTGGACAGTTGCAGAGCCACTTTTGTGATTCATGGTCTCATCAGGCATTCAGCTGATTTAGTACTCAAGAACAATGTTTAGCAGATATTATAGAGCTCTTCCTGTGTTCCAAGTAGTCATCATCTGTCATATTATCTGTTCTGTTTCACACCACTCACCAGCCATTACTACTTCCATGTCATGTCTCAGGTACCTCTCATCTGTAATGGAGTTCATTCTTTGCCTCAGGTGCTGACAAGCTGTTACAGAACTTAGTATGTCCTATGTCATTCTTAGTAGTATTAAAGTTCATTTTGTGCATTTTTTGCATTCTGTAGTCTCCTGTATCTCATATTGGTTACATTTTCCTAACTTTTCTCATTGAAAATACAGATTAATAATACTGTGCCACTTAGTGATAGAATATAATTTGCATACCTTAAGTAGAAGTCTTTTAAGAAAGTACAAATACCCATTTCAAAGAAATTAGACACACACTTTTAAACTCTTCTAAAATGATTGCTTGTGCAGTCTCTTCATGCATTAAAAACAACCACCTTGCTATTTTGCAAGAGGAAAATGCTTATATGAATGAATGAACTGTACCTGTAAGGAAGATAACCTCCCCTGCAGTCAGAGATTCATAGATGTTTGGGTCAGAAGGGGACCTCACTTGGTCATCGAGTCCGACCCCTTGCCCTAGGCAGGAAAGAGCACTGGGGTCAGATGACCCCACCTAGGTGCTTGTCCAGTCTCCTCTTGAAAACACCAAGGGTAGGGGAGAGCACCACCTTCCTTGAAGGCCCATTCCAGATTCTGGTAATCCTTACTATGAAGAAGTTCTTTCTAATGTCCAACCTAAATCTGCTGTCCATCACTTTGTAGCTATTGTTCCTAGTTATTTCAGGGGGTGCCCTAGTAAATATAGCATCTCTTATTCCCTGCTGCCCTCCCCTGATGAATTTATAGGCAGTCACAAAATCACCTCTCAGCCTTCCCTTGCAAAGGCTGAAGAGATCTAGGTCCCTCAGTCTTTTGTTGTAGGGCCTTGTCTGCAGGCCTCTGACCATACAAGTGGCCCTCCTCTGAACCCTCTCTAGATTCTCCTCATCCCTCTTGAAGTACAGTGCCCAAAACTGGATGTAGTACTCCAACTGCAGCCTGACCAGTGCTGCATAGAGGGGAAGCATCACCTCCCTGGACCTGTTCATTATGCATCTGCTAATGCATGATAAAGTGCAGTTAGCCGTGTTGATCACTTTGTCACATTGACAACTTATGTTCATCTTGGAGTCAACTATGACTCCAAGTTCCCTTTCCACTGCTGTGCTGCTGAGAAGGTCATCCCCCAGCCTGTAAGTGTGTTGGTGGTTCTTTCTGCCCAGGTGCAGCACTTTTCACTTGTCTTTGTTGAACTGCATCCTATTTCTTTCTGCCCATTTTTCCAACCTGTCCAGATCTGCCTGGATCCGTTCCCTACCCTCTGTTGTGTTAACTTTGTCCCATAATTTGGTATCATCTGCGAACGTGGACAGGGTGCTCTCCATGCCCTTGTCCAAGTCACTGATGAAGACATTGAATAGCACTGGTCCAAGGACCGAGCTTTGCGGGACTCCACTGCTCACATCTTTCCAGGTCGATATCGACCTGTCCACCACCACTCTCTGGGTGCAACCCCTAAGCCAATTTGCCACCCACCTGCCTGTGTAATCATCTACATCACAGCCTGTCAGTTTATTTACGAGAACAGAATGCGATACCATATTGAAGGCCTTCTTAAAGTCTAGGTAGATGACATCTACATCAACTTCTGTGTCTAAGCATTTTGTGACCTGGTTATAAAAAGAAACAGGTTTAGTCAGGCAGGATCTACCTGCAATGAATACGTGCTGATTTCCTTTCAGCATTATTTCTCCTCCTGGGCTCCCACAAATGTGATCCTTAATAATTTTTTCCAGAGTTTTCCCAAGGATAGAGGTGAAACTAACTGGCCTATAGTTTCCTGGTTCATCCCTCCTCCCCTTCTTGAAAATGGGGACCACATTGGCCCTTTTTTCAGTCCTCTGGGACCACCCAGGTCACCATGAGTGCTTGAACAACTGTGTCAGTGGCTCTGTTATGGCTGGCCAATTCCTTCAGCACCCTTGAATGAAATTCATCCGGGCCTGCTGATCTGAACACATCCAGCCCCTCCAAGTGCCCCTTCATTAAGTCTGAGCTAACTGTTGGTGCGCTGGTGTCCCTCCTGTGTCTATCTATGATCTAGTTGGGAGATTTGTCTTGGTCTGTGTCTAGGAATACAGATGCAAAGAACTCATTGAAGAACTTGGCTTTGTCCCCCTCTTTGTCACCAATTGCCCTAGTTTGTCCGGTAGGAGTCCTATGCTATCCTGCACCTTCCTTTTGCTCCCTGTATACCTGAAGGACTTTTTGTTGTCTTTAATTTTGGTGTCCTTAATTTTTGTTGCCAGCCTAAGTTCTAATCCTGATTTGTCCTTCCTAACTAAATACCTGCAAGTGTGAGCCAAGGAGGTATACTCCTCCTTGGTAGCTACCCCCTGTTTCCACAGCCTGTATACCTCTTTCTTTGCCTGTAGGCTTTCCTGGACTTCCTTGTTCAGCCAAGAGGGCTTCTTGGCCTCTTTGCCCCCTTTTATGTGCAATGGGATTGTCTCCTTCTGCACCTGTAGGATCGCTCCCTTGAGGAACGACCATCCTTCCTGGACCCCCATTTCACTGATACTCTTAAGCTTTAATGCCTCCTGAGCACACTGAAGTTAGCCTTTCTGAAGTCTAGCACTTCAGTCCTGCTGGTTAGTTTACCCACCCTTTGCCGGATAGTGAATTCAGTCAATCGATGGTCACTATCCCCTAGGTTACTTTGTACCTGCAGATTCCCCACAAAGTCATCCCCTGTAGGTAACACCGAGTCCAGCAAGGCGTTTTCCCTAGTGGGATCGTATACCTTCTGTGTTAAGTGGAGGTCCTGTATGCAGGTTAAGAACCTATGTAAGCGATTAGATTTGGCTGACTGCTCCTCCCAGCAGGTCAGGGTAGTTTAGGTCACCCATGACAACCATATCGCTCAATCGTACAGCTCTGAGAGCTGTCTGGAGAATTCCAGGTCTAGCTCATCCTCCTGGTGTGGCAGTTTATAGTAGACCCCAACTATCCAAGTCCCTTTCCCTCTGACCCCCTTGTATCCTGACCCACAGTACCTTGGTTTGGCCCTCCTCTTATCTCATCTTGAGGATGTATATTGTTCCTTAACATAGACCTCCCTCACTCTTTTCCCCCCACTCTATCCCGTCTGTACAACCTGTAATCCGCAATGCCTACTGTCCAATTGTGAGTAGGGTCCCACCAGGTTTCATTTAGTCCAACCAGATTGAAATTGTAGCTTGCAAGCAGGAGTGCAAGTTCCTTCTGCTTGTTCCCCATGCTCCTAGCAATAGTGTAGAGACATTTAATCCCCTTGATGGGTGCACTTGGTACCCCTCTGTCCTGTTGTCTATTGGGCCCCTTAGTGCTTACCTGGACTGATCCAGTGCATTGCTTGTGGCTCACTGATCCTAGGTTCTCCTTATCCTTATCTTCTGCTTCCCCATCCCCCAATGAACCTAGTTTAAAGCTCTTTGGAGGAGATCAGCCAACTTGTAAGAGAACAGACTCTTACCTTAAGAAGAGAGATGAAGACCATCTCATCCCAGGATGCAATAGTGTAGAGACATTTAATCCCCTTGATGGGTGCACTTGGTACCCCTCTGTCCTGTTGTCTATTGGGCCCCTTAGTGCTTACCTGGACTGATCCAGTGCATTGCTTGTGGCTCACTGATCCTAGGTTCTCCTTATCCTTATCTTCTGCTTCCCCATCCCCCAATGAACCTAGTTTAAAGCTCTTTGGAGGAGATCAGCCAACTTGTAAGAGAACAGACTCTTACCTTAAGAAGAGAGATGAAGACCATCTCATCCCAGGATGCAATAGTGTAGAGACATTTAATCCCCTTGATGGGTGCACTTGGTACCCCTCTGTCCTGTTGTCTATTGGGCCCCTTAGTGCTTACCTGGACTGATCCAGTGCATTGCTTGTGGCTCACTGATCCTAGGTTCTCCTTATCCTTATCTTCTGCTTCCCCATCCCCCAATGAACCTAGTTTAAAGCTCTTTGGAGGAGATCAGCCAACTTGTAAGAGAACAGACTCTTACCTTAAGAAGAGAGATGAAGACCATCTCATCCCAGGATGCAATAGTGTAGAGACATTTAATCCCCTTGATGGGTGCACTTGGTACCCCTCTGTCCTGTTGTCTATTGGGCCCCTTAGTGCTTACCTGGACTGATCCAGTGCATTGCTTGTGGCTCACTGATCCTAGGTTCTCCTTATCCTTATCTTCTGCTTCCCCATCCCCCAATGAACCTAGTTTAAAGCTCTTTGGAGGAGATCAGCCAACTTGTAAGAGAACAGACTCTTACCTTAAGAAGAGAGATGAAGACCATCTCATCCCAGGATGCAATAGTGTAGAGACATTTAATCCCCTTGATGGGTGCACTTGGTACCCCTCTGTCCTGTTGTCTATTGGGCCCCTTAGTGCTTACCTGGACTGATCCAGTGCATTGCTTGTGGCTCACTGATCCTAGGTTCTCCTTATCCTTATCTTCTGCTTCCCCATCCCCCAATGAACCTAGTTTAAAGCTCTTTGGAGGAGATCAGCCAACTTGTAAGAGAACAGACTCTTACCTTAAGAAGAGAGATGAAGACCATCTCATCCCAGGATGCCTCTCTCATGGAAGGGTGGATCGTGGTTGTAGAAACCAAAACCTGTATGATGGCACCAACTCCAGAGCCGGAGGTTGACTTCCCTGATGCAGGCGTCCTGATGCTGACAGCGACCGCTGATTGGACGGATGAACGAGAACACCACCTGTGTCCCTGACTTCCTAAGACTGGCCCCCATAGCCCTGTAGTCACTTATAACACAGTCTGGACTACTCCTGGCTTCATCATTCATGCCCACATGGACGAGGACCATGGGATAGTAATCAGAGGGCCAGATGAGGTTGGGAATCCTCACTGTGACATCCCAGATCCTGGCTCCAGGTAGGCAGCATACCTCCCATGTCATGGGATCCAGTTGACAGATAGGCCCCTCCATGCCTCTCAGGAGGGAGTCGCCCACCACAATGATCCGGGGTCTCTTCCTCTGGCTGCTTGCTTGTTGCTCAGCCTGCCGGGTGTTTGTTGCAGACGTGTTTTCCCCTGAGGCTTCCTCTGCTGCACCATCCTCCAGTGCTGCCAGGGCTTTGTATCTGTTCCCCAGTTGCGTTGGGGAGGCAGTCACAGCCGCACGCTGTCTAGCTCTGGAGGTGACCGTCCTCCATTCAGCTTACCTGGGACTCTCCAGTGTTGTGTCTGTGCTAGGTGTCTGGTCCTGCAGAAAATGAAAGTATCCATCAGTCTCACCCTCTGCAGCCCTGATCCCCCGCAGCCTGCTCACCTCTGCCTGGAGTTCCCTCACCTGCCCCGCCAGGGCCTCAATCTGGGCACATGTGGGACAGGCAAGGGAACCCCCAGCCCCCATGCTACCCCCAGGCCTCAGAGGTCCCGCCAGGCAATCCCCACAGACAGGGGGCCAGGGCAGTACCAGCCTATCCAAGGCACTTGTCTGGGTGGTGGCCTCACAGGAGCTCTGGGCCGGAGGCAGCAGCAGGGCAGGGTCCCTGGTTGTACTCTGTGTCACCACCCCCATAGAAGCCCCAATCATCATCCACTTACCTGAAGTCTCTGTTGGAAGCTTGCATATACTCTTACATTGTGTGTACTCCTACCCATGAACTGGCCTGCAAACTGCTCTCCTGTTGGCAGGCCCTGGTCACAGGTTCCCTGGTTTCCTGGAGGAGTCTGCTTCTATACCCTTCTGGGCCTGGGCTGACTCAGGCCCAGGCAGCAATCACACAGCAGTCAACAGTCAACACTCACTCAGCAGTCACCACTCACTCCCAGCTTCTTGGAACAATCCCCCCTCCCCCCCCACCAAACAAACAAACAGTCAGCTAAATCAAAGGTACAGGCAGCTGGATCACTTACCTTTCTTGGGCAGGACCTTGCTTCTTTCCTCCTCCTTTCTCCCTTTTCTTGCCTCCAGCAACTGCCTGCAAACTGCTCCCCTGTTGGCAGTCTCTGTTTACTGGCTCCCTGGTCACAGGCTCAAGAAGACTGTGTTCAAGAAGACTGCTACGTGCAGTCTGCCCCCTACCGGTTCCATTATTCCTGTGATGTGTCCACTAGGCCTGTGCAAATAGGGAACTATTGGATTCAGATTCAGCTGATTCGGATGCCAGAAATTCAATTTGGAGATCTGAATCGTTTTTCCGATTCGATTCGGCTGAATCGCTTCAGAAGATTCAGAGCCAATTGAGAGATTTGGCCATAGAGTATAATGGGGAATCAATGAAATATCTATAATTTGTTGTCTTTTGGCTGATTTTGATGAAACTTGCAGGGATGGTAGCCTCTGCTGAGAGCATGATGTGTGCCACAGTTCAAGGTGATAGGTGCAGGGGTTTCAGGGAAACTGCACTTCAAAGTCCTGAAAGCAAACTCATGCCACAGTGTATGTTAAGCCACTGGTGGGGGCGGGGGGTGAAAACTGCAGGGATGGTAGCCCTTGCTGAGGCTGTGAATCATGCCAAGTTTCAAGGAGATAGGTGCAGGCATATGGGGGAAATTGCACCTCAAGCTGCGGACAAACAAAACTTGTGACATGGGTGACACTGTGTGTGTTAAGGCGCAGCAGGGTGAAAGCTGCAGGCCTGCTAGCACCTGCTGAGGTCACGAAGCCTGCCAGCTGTCAAGCAGATGGGTGCAGGGGAGTTCTGGGGCCCTGCACCTCTAGCTGCTGACAGGCAAAACTCGTGACATGGGTGTTTGTGCAACTGACTGTCTCTGTCTTGGGCCAGAAACAGCTCCCAGCTCTGTATTGATTCTTTCCTCTACTTAGTCTGAGGTTCTGTAGGTGTTAA
>NW_017728998.1:48938326-48939954 GCF_001723915.1 Gavialis gangeticus | reverse complement strand
AGTCTGAGGTTCTGTAGGTGTTTATCCTTGCTCATTAACTTGTTATCTAGTAGCTAGCTACTGTGTATTGAGCTGGTCCCTGAGTGAATCCTGATTGATTGGTTACACAGTAGCCTAGCAGCCAGGCCTGCAGTAGTTTCCACCCCCCACTCCCCATCCCTGGGCCCCAAGACAGAAGCAGTTGCACAAGCACCCATGACATGAGTTTTGCCTGTCAGCAGCTGGAGGTGCAGGGCACCAGAACCCAGAACCCCTGTACCTATCTCCTTGACAGCTGGCAGGCTTTTTGGCCTCAGCAGGGGCTAGCAGGCCTGCAGCTTTCACTCTGCTGCACCTGTGGAAGAAATCAAACTTTGCGTTGTGGTTGAATCAGAACTGACAGAGCCAGCTTTTCTTTATTGAGGGCTATACTGTGATCACAGGGAGAATTCCACACAGTAGGGGGAATCACTCACTTGTCTGTTTCAAAGGAACCCTCCCACTCCCTAAGTTTCTAAGCATTTTTATACTTAAGACAGATAAAGAGAAAAAAAATACGAACTTGAAGAAACTAAAACAAACTTACTTCATTGGACACCTGTGCACAGAGTAATAATGCAGGATTTTTTTTATCTCAAAACATATAACTGAAATAAGCAGTATCAGCACTTCTGGTCTCTGTCTGTTTTTCTAGTCAGAGAGGCCAAAAGCCTGACTAAATTCACTTTAACATTCCCTAATTTTTTTTTTCAACAAGTTAGATATTTATAGCCATTAACTTTTCAACTTCTAGTTTTTCTTTTTCTTTACTTTCTGCTATTTCAACATATACATTATATACTTCGTTTCTGGTTGATGGGCTGCTCCTCATTTGCTTAACAGCACAGTTTAAGCAACATAGCATTTTCATAAACACTAGGCATACTCCAATAAAAACAACAAACAATATTAACAAACTACGAATGACGGTAGAGCTTAAGGAACTGAAAATAGAGCTAAACCAAGAACTCAAATTCTAACTATCTGACTCATGCAATTTAGCTGCTTCTTTTCGAATAAGTTTACTTAAATCTTGGATTTCTTCTGAATTATTGGGAATATAAGTACAACATTCTTTACCTATTAAAGCACAGACTTCCCCTTTGCTGGCTAGTATATAATCTAACGCAAGGCAGTTTTGCAATGTCATTTGCTTTATTTCTTTCATTTCGTTATTTATTTTATTAAAACTATCAGCAGTAGCATTAGCAATCTTTTCTAGAGATGCTGCAGCTTTCTTTATCTTGGACATAGCTAAGCTTGCGCCATAGCTGGGGAACATTATACCCTAAAACCTTTGATTTTTTTGTAATTTCGTGAACGTTGCGAATTCTTCCTTTAGGTAAGTGAGATTTAATAGTAAAGGCAGGATATGCTGTGGAGACATAGCATGTTCCTCTTCAACCAGAGGGAAGATTTTTATAGGCCTTATCTCCACACATGAAATAGTGACCAGCTAGTGCAGTATATCCACTTGTATTACAGCATGAGGACATCATCCATTGTCAACAATAGCCTGAAAATTGACTTGCAGGGGAGTAATTAAATATCCAGGAACTATTAGAAAATGAAGCACCATTTATCTTAAATTCTACCTCGCACTTACTGAC
>NW_017728998.1:48937467-48938315 GCF_001723915.1 Gavialis gangeticus | reverse complement strand
AGCTTCTTCATACCAATCAAAAAATGTGTCCCACTGAGTCTCTTAGCTCAAGGTCTCTGCGGAGATGAACAATTTTACTTAAACCAAACGTTCCCTCCAGGGGAAACTGCCAGCTAATATCACCTCTGGTATACCAATTCCATTTGTCTAGAAACTTACTACTTTTATGGCCATAGTGTGTGTACACGTACAATGCTGGAGTCCCTTTTGACAGAGCCGGTATGTCTTTAGACTCTCTGCTCCCCATATCTTTAAACTCAATTCACGCAGGTCTTTCATACAGGAATGGCTTATTCAGTGTGTCCGGTTAGGTTGTGAGATTTGCTAGTGGCACAGAGATGCTGTGGCTAATGTCCAAAGACAAGACTCCACTGCAATCACGGCACACAATGCAGTTACTCACGGTTAGACATGGCTCATTTATGAGGGTGGGGAAAGGATAAACCTGTCCACTGGGTCACGAGGTTCCAGTTGGGCCCCCTTGCATTCAAAACTGCCCTTCTGGACAGCCTTGGGGTGGCTGAACCCAACCATAGTCTCAGACCTGGTCAGTGGCTCATATTTCTCAATTCATACTCTCAATTCACACAAGAGAATTTCTGCGTTGAGGCACGAGGTTCAAGAGCATTTCTTTAGTCTCAGCCTTGGTCAACGCTTATCGTGGAAAACACTCACACTCTAAGAGTTTCCACCTTGCACCCTTGTTTTCGAAGAGCACACAGAACAAGTCCGGTGTCCTCAGGGCAGCTGCACAAAGTTTCCACTCCTGGCCTCAGAGAGACCTCCTAGTTCTTTACAGAACTTAACTCAATTCACACAGGGAAATACTTTCATTGACAACAGCAACA
>NW_017728998.1:48918081-48927272 GCF_001723915.1 Gavialis gangeticus | reverse complement strand
GTCACGAGTTTTCCTTGTCCACAGTTTGCAATACTGTTTCCCCCAAACCCCTGCACCTATCTCCTTGAAACTTGGCAGGCTTTGTGGCCCCAGCAAAGCTACCATCTCTGCAGTTTTCACCCCACTGTGGCTTAACACATACACGTGACATGAGTTTTGCTTGTCAGTAGCTTGAGGTACAGTTTCCCAGAAACCCCTGCACCTATCTCTTTGAAACTTGGCAGGCATGATGGCCTTCATTAGAGCTACCACCACTGCAGTTTTCAACCCATTGTGGCTTAACACACACACGACATGAGTTTTGCTTTTGGGATTTTGAGGTGCAGTTTCCCAGAAACCCCTGCACTGATCACCTTGAACCATGGCATGCATCATGCTCTCAGCAGGTTTCATCTGAATCAGCCAAAAGACAACAAAGTTATAGATATTTCATTGATTCCCCATTATACTTTATGGCCCAATCTCTGAATCTATTTGGAAGCTCCAAATCGATTCAGAAAGCCTAAAGCTTCCAGCGATTTGATTTGGATTCATAGATTTGGCCTCCAGATCATCCGAATCATCTCCGAATTGTGATCTGAAGCTTTGCACAGCCCTAGTGTCCACCATTGCACTTTGGGGAAACTACTGTTTCATCCATTTCTTCATGTTGCTTCTATGCCCATTGCACCTGTTTATTTTTATTTTCCCTAGAGATAAGTAATAATGTGATGTTTGTATCTTAATATGCTTCATTTACTTGGGGTCCTGTTCTGCCAGGAAACTATTAACTACTTTTTTTAATCCAAAGTACAGTTCAAGCTTAAGACTTTGCTGAGCCTGAAATTAATCCTTATATAATGAGGAGACGAGTGAAGATTCACCTGATACATTTAGGTACTTGCTACAGGAATTACTTGCATCTAACATTTAAATCTGCCCAGTGCACCTTGTTTTCAGCTCTCTAGTCTTATCAATTAGCTCAGAACTATCAACTGCATGAGTCTTGATGTCACCACACGTGAGAGAGAGAGAATCTGGTTCAAGTTATTGTTTGTTTTACTTCTAAAACAGGCTTGTCCAACATACAGCCCGCAGACCGCCGTGCAGCCTGCCAAGCCATTTTCTGAGGCCCAAGGTCCCTCGCTCAGGACAGGCAGGTGGGGGAAGGGAGGGGAGCTGTTCACCCCCATGGGGCCAGGCTCGTCATGTGAGCTGGGTCCCGCTGCTGCCGCCCCAAGGGCTGCGTGGCGTGGCACAGGGCTGCCCCAGCTGTGCCTGACGGGATGAGCTGGCGACAGTACCTACTTTTACTCCTCTCCGGCTTGGCCCCTTGCCCCCGGCATCCTGCCTGCCTCTGGGGACCCACCGGGCTCGGTGGCTGTGGGGCAGGAATTGGGCACAGTGCCTGGTCCAGGCAGTCAGCAGGGCAGCCCTGGGGGGGCCTCAGCAGGCGGGGTCCTGGCATGACTTCTGTGGGGTGAGGCGGTGGGATCTGGTGTCTGCCGCACCCTGCGCTTCAGGCTTGCAGTGCTGAGGCCACTGGGGCTGTGTGCGCAGGTGGCCAGGCACCACGGTATGCAGGGTCATGTGGGTGAGCAGGTGAGGGGCTACGGTGCAGCGGCTGCCTCACTGCAGCCCCCC
Organism: Gavialis gangeticus; assembly: GCF_001723915.1. Lineage (NCBI taxonomy): Eukaryota > Metazoa > Chordata > Crocodylia > Gavialidae > Gavialis > Gavialis gangeticus. Next base: position 48,925,649 of record NW_017728998.1, on the reverse strand, counting down.
TTGGGCAGCGCCAGCTTGTGGGGCTGCGCTGCTCAGGGGATGGGGATGTGGAGCTATTTATTTCTCCCCTTCAGTCTCTGGGGCAGTAGCTGGCTGGATGCAGAATGGGTCCCTCCTGCCCCTGCCCACCAGCAGCTACCATGAACCTTGCAGTAACAGGCAGGTGCAGTAGGGCTACACAGGTAGGGTCTCCCTGACCCAGGACAGAGGGTGTTTGAATATGGCTCCCTGGCCCACTGGGTGATAAAAAGTTCATGATCTGGCCCCACATTCAAAGAGGTTGGACACCCCTGCTCTGAAACATCTACTGAAATGACCTGAGAGAGAATTTTGGACCTCACTGTCTTTTAAATCAAAGTTTTGTGGTTTTTTGTCCCTACAAGCAGAGATGGCTAGGAAAAGTGGGGTATGGGATTCACTCAGGTTTCCCTGGAGTGAATTTTGACCAAGGCATAAAATGAGGAGGGTATTTTTCATATATTTTAGGAATGACCTGCATAAGAAGAGTTTGTCTGAATATTGCTTAGCCACTCGTTATGATCTGTGTAACTTAGGGGGTCATCTCATTCCTCATGTAACCAGATTTCTCACATAGGACATACAAATGCAAACTAGTGTGCTGTGTCTATGCTTGTAACTGTATTTTGTTCAGCCTGTTATAGTGGGCTCTAACACCTGTTAACCATGGCAAACCCACTTCTCAGAGACTGAGAACTTTCTTCTCTGGTATTATAATGACCTCTTCTTTTTGCATACATGTATTCCTATGGTTGCTCTAGAACCAGGTTTCCTAAATGACAGTGCAGGTTACTACCAAATGATACGCTGAGCAACCCCATGCTGGTTTTATTTTATGATGAGGATGAAGATTTATTATTTCATAGAATCAATGGACTGGAAGGGACCTGGAAGATCATCAAGTCTGGTCCCCTGCCATAGGCAGGAGGTTAATGAGGTCAAACTAGCTCAACGAGGTGCTTATCCAGCCTCCTCTTGAACACTTCCAAGGATGGCGATGGTACCATGTCTGCCAGGAGTGTGTTCCATGTTTTAGTTAACCTTACAGAGAATAAGTTCTTCCTTATGTCCAGTCTAAATCTTCCCTTTGTTAGTTTGTGGCCATTGGTCCTCATCTTCCCAAGAGGTGCTTTCCTGAAGAGCTGCTCCCCCAGATCTTGGTGCTCTCCCTGGACATACTTATAGGTGGCTATCAAGTCACCTCTCAGCCTACTCTTACACGCACTGAAGAAGCTTAGTCTTTCCTCATAGGACCTATTGTCCAGGCCTCTGATCATGTGGGTGGCCCTTCTCTGCACCCTCTTGAGCTTATCCGTATCCTTCTTGAAGTGCAGTGCCAAAAACTGGGCACAGTACTCCAGCTGCAGCCTCACCAGTGCTGAGTAGAGGGGGAGAAGCACCTCTCTGGATCTGCTGGCAACACATGAGCTGATACACACCAGAGTTCTATTTGCTCTGCTGGTGACTTCATCACACTCTTGGCTCATATTCATCTTCTGGTTGGTTGTGACCCCCAGGTCCCATTCAGATGTTGTGGCAGCCGCGCACTAGTGTATTTGCATTACATTAGTGCTTAGAGGCCTTGAGAGAGATCAGGTTCTTGTTGTGTTAGGTGATACCTAGAAGAGAGTTTCTTCCCCAAAGAGGGAAACATTTGTAAATGTTTGTCTGACACTGATAGGGAAGAAAAAAATATTAATAATAAGAAGAGTCAGCAATATTATGTTTAACATAATTACCTACCAAGTTGTTGCTTTCATAAGGATAATGATATATTTTCAACAGGCATCATTTATGGACTGCCTTTCTTTGGCTGAAACGCAAGATCCAGGACTGCAGCTTTCTGTGAAGTTCTGTAGTTTTACGTAGTAAACCATTTTGATCTTCTGTTTCCTTTTTAAAAGCCTGCACAGAGATTTATATGTATGTATGCAAGTGAAAGGAGGGGCAAAGAAAACTTTCCTTCTGACTATTCCTCTTCCTAAGATCATCATCTTGCTTTTAATTTTCTATTTATATTTTTCCCTAAAATAGGGAGAGAACCAGGAAAAAAGAAATAGGCAGAAGAACATGAAGATAAATTCAAAGGAAGCAAGAGGGGAAGGGAGAGTGTTGGCTTCCATTTGCTAAGTATCAGGTGTTACTTTTTTCTTTAGGAAGAAGCACGAATCCCGTGATGACACCCTGGAGGAACTCACTTTTACCTCTCCACTGCCATCCCCATCCAGAGACTGGCAAGGAAGGTAACCTTCTGAAATGAGAAACCCAGATTTATGTAGCCACTTTCTAATCAGTTTAGTTATTAAGATGTACAAGTGCAGTTCTTGGAGTGTGCAGTGAATATGGAAATAAGCATGCATTTGCCAGAGTAGAAACTGCTCCTTTATTTCTGCATGTAATTAGGTAAAAATGTTCTAATTATTACTACTGACTTGGTTCTTTTGCATCCGAAATCATACAACATGTACTATGTGGTGAAAAAATAACATAGTTTTGAATCAAAGATCTAAGAACCCCTTTTAAAGTTGATTTTAATATCTATTTTATTTTAAATTATGCATTGCCAAATATTGCCATCTTCATAAGCATCACTAGAAGACTTGAGTCTTTTATGAAACTCAGGATTTATGAGGAAAGGTTGAAAGAACTACCTTTATTGAGTCTGGAGAGGGGCTGGGCAGTGAGGACGGGAGAGCAGCCAAGCAGGGAGGAGTCTGAGTCTGCATTTATCTGCTTATTTTCTCACACCTCATGACACCCTTCAAAAGATCTTGCGGCATCCCAGGGAGTCATGGTATCCTGGTTAACAATCATTGAGATAGACTATTCCCTGTGGCAGAAGAGGACTGGATTAGGAGCAGTAGCATCAAATAAAGCAGAGGAAATTTAGGTTGAAGATTAGAATGAAATCTCTGTCTATGCAGGTGGTCAAGTACTGAAACAGGCTACCTAAGAGGTTATTGAATCTCCATCCTTGGAAATTTTAATAAGCAAGTTAGATGGATACTTGAGTGGGATGATTCTGCCTTGAGCAAGGGACTGGACTAGATGACTTCATGAGGTCCCTTCCAGCCCTGTATTCTTATGATTTTAAGACTTGGTTCAATATGAAGAGGAGTTGCATTTTTAATTTGAAGAGCATTAGAGAGATGGTGTGCTGCCAACTTCTATTGATTCCACACAGCCATCCTGTTTCTTCCTTGTGGAATACAAAGGGAATATATTTATCACATACACTTAGTGTTGGATCTCCTTATGATGTTCTACAAATGGAGCAGTCTTGAGAAGGACCATCGCCAGCTTGTATTCATAGTTTCATTGTTGGTAGGGTCGGAAGAGACCTGAGCAGATCATCAAGTCCGACTCTCTGCCATGGCAGGGAAGAGTACTGGGGTCAAACAACCCCAGCAAGGTGTTCATCCAGCCTCCTTTTAAAGACCCCCAGAGTAGGAGCCAGCACCACTTCACCTGGAAGTTGATTCCAGATCCTAGCCACCCTGACCGTGAAGTAGCACCTTCTGATGTCTAGTCTGAATCTACCCTCTGCCAGCTTGTGACCGTTATTTCTAGTCACTCCCGGTAGTGCTTGGGGGGACAGGGACTCCCCCAATGCCTGCTGGTCCCCTCTGACTAGTTTGTAACAGGCCACTAGATCCCCCCTCAGCCTTCTCTTCTGGAGGCTGAACAGGTTCAGGTCCTGTAGCCTCTCCTCATAGGGCCTGCCCTGCTGCCCCCTGATCATGCGAGTGGCCCTCCTCTGGACCCTCTCCATGTTGTCCACATCCCTCCTGATGTGCGGCACCCAGAACTGGACGCAGTACTCCAGCTGCAGCCTGACCAGTGCCGCATAGAGGGGGAGGATCACCTTGGACCTGCTTGAGATGCATCTGTGGATGCATGATAAGGTATGGTTGGCTTTCCTGACTGCTTCCCCACACTGTCGGCCCATGTTCATTTTGGCATCAATGATGACTCCAAGATCCTTTTCTGCCTCTGCACTGATGAGAAGGGAGTTCCCCAGCCTGTAGGTATGCTGCTGGTTCTTCCTTCCCAGAGAATATTATAGTGCAATAAAAGACATTGAGGAGTTATTTTAACTAACTCATTTTTAAGTAGGATTTAGCAATCCATATAGATAGGGACTGTTGTATCAGCTAACCATGTAGGATCTTTAGGATGAACAATGAGCAATTAACATTAAGTTAAACATGGCTGGTATTTGTCTACACATACGTTAAACTTGACTTTGCAGTTATGTCAGATAATGCAATCTAATTTTAACCTGACCTAATTTTTAGCAAAAATAAGTTCCAAAAAGCTGGACCCTAGGTGTTCCTGGACTTTCCCCCATTTTTCCATCTGATGTTACACAACCAAAACCTTCTCCTAGTATCAGAAGCACAGAGATACATGACAGATAGCAGCCTTTGATCTGAGGAATTTCCAAGTCTTTTTTAGTAGCGGCCCTTTGAAACTTCTGTACTTCATGAACCTGTGACATTGACTGAAATCTGAGAACTTATACAAGATTATGTGTGATATGATAACATATTCAATGGCAACCCTGGCAGGGCTAAATTCTAAGTAAGAGGAGCTGCAGCTTAAAAATAGATCTTGGAACAGATCCCTTGCTTCCCTCCACCAATTAGGAAATTCTGTGTTGGTTTCTCTACAGTATGCCAGATCACATGGGTTCACCAACTAGCCAGAGCAGTGCAATCATCAATGACCGGCTGCAGGAGCTAGTGAAGCTCTTTAAGGACAGGACTGAAAAAGTGAAGGAGAAGCTGATTGACCCAGATGTTTCTTCTGAAGATGAAAGCCCCGTGGCATGTGAGTTAGAGCTGAGTTGGAAGCTCCTAGGTGATGGGTATAATGTGGGTCAAAGGATGAAAGTCAATGAGGACAGAAATTGTAGCAACACAGATAGTTTTTGTTGCTTTATAAAGCCCAAGGAACAAAAGCAATTATTTGAGTTTGTACATTGAAAGCTGGTCTTCCAGAATAGCAAAGGGATATATTCCAAAAGGGAATTATTGAACAGATGTGTTTGGATTAGATGGTTTGTGTATATCAGTAATACTGTTGGAGCAGAGTTCAGTGAAATGATTGGCAATTTCAGTCTAATCCTTTATGCAAAAAAAATGTACTTTAGTCCCTACTCCCCATTTGTTCCCCATACAAAGTGCCATAACTGGCAATCTTGACCCTTTACAAAAGGAGGGATGGTGGTCATCTTGACCAAAGCTCAGAGGAAAGATTTGGGAGACCTGGATTCTGTTCATTATTCTGCAATAGACTAGTGAGCATCTCAGGTTAATACCTCTATACACTTCCCCAAGTATAAAATGGAGTAACAACCCCTACATGACTCAAAGGAGTGTTGTAACACTAAATATATTGTTAGCTTAACAGTGTTTTGAATTTTTCACCACGAAGAGGCTGCATATATTTTGTTATTCCTGTTGTTAAAGACACAGGAGTGGTTTGATATGAAAGCTGAGATACTTCTAGGTCTTTATGACAGGCTGGTCTATGAAGGTAGCCTGAAGCCATGAACAAGAACTCCTTACTGTTAATGTAAAGTGTCCTTTCATGAAGGTGGCCATTTTAATAGACACTTAAAGATCAGAAAACAAATATAAGACCAGTAGTTTGGCAAAAATTTGCACTGTTTTCAATGTTTCTATGGATTCTCCTAGCCCCTGCCAAGAAAAAGCCTCCAGAACCACTGCCTCCACCCCCTGCTGAATTAAAACCTGAAGCTGCAAAAGTTGAAGAGGAGGAGCATTACTGTGAGATGCTTTGCTGCAAATTCAAACGCCGTCCCTGGTTTGACATCTTGAAGAATTACCAGTTCCCAAGTAGCATAGACCCTCTCACCAGTGAGTAACTGAAAATTATTGTTTAGTTGAGATAGACTACCCCTGTCTTCAGGAATGTAAAAGGAATGAGAGAACTATAAGGAAGGAATGAGAGGAGAAAAGGAAGGAGGTCATGGAAAGGGGGAAGAAAACCAGGGAAAGAAGAAAGGAACAATTTTAATGTGCATATGGATGTGCCTATGACTGGATTTTTTCTTTTGGAAGTGCAAAAGAAAGCAATACTTTTCTTTAGATATGGTTGGTAGCTAAAGGTTTTCTTCCACAGCTGTGACTGTAGGAAGTTTCTCAGTCAGTGTGTGGCAACATGCCAAAGTACTTTTAGCCCTTTTATCTAACAAAAAATTGGTTAGACCACTGTGAAAAATCCCTGGAAAACCAACCCCTTCCCTCCCATACCTCACCCATTTCTAAGAATCGCCTCTCTCCAAGAGCCTGCTGTCATAGCCAAAGAAATAAGTAACCTTGAAATAATTAAATTAGAAATTAATTCTTAAGGTAGAGTGCTGAGAATTTAGCAGATTTTGGTACCCATCATTTTAGTGCCCAGTTCATTCACACATAAGGCCAATCCTGTTAGCAGTAGGCAGGTATTTCTGATCAAGTGCCATTGGTGACAGAACTCAGAAATCTTCTGAGAGGTACTTTTCAGAAGGTGTTACTTTTGCTGTGCACTAGATCTTTGGCAGCTTTGAAACAGGACATGGTATTAGCAGAACTCAGCCTGTGAATATTTGAGAAGACTTGCTGACTCCTTTTTTCTCACCTTTGCTTTCCTCTGCTTAGATCTGATGTACGTGCTGTGGCTGTTCTTTGTTGTAATGGCCTGGAATTGGAACTGCTGGCTGATTCCAGTCCGTTGTACCTTTCCATACCAGACACCAGATAACATCCATTACTGGCTTCTTATGGACTATCTCTGTGACCTCATCTACCTTCTGGACATCCTTGTCTTTCAGGCCCGCCTACAGTTTGTCAGAGGAGGAGACATCATTGTAAGTGGCAACTGGTAGCCCTTTCTCCTCTTAGGCAGAATTCTATAGCAGCAATATAGCTTACTTGGGCTATCTCTCTGAAATCAATGATACTTCAAATCTATAAAAAGGTCTTCTGATAAACCTTTGGAGATAAGAACTGCTGACTAAGAGGCAGCTCTTCTATTGTATCCCCTACAGCAGGCGTGGACAAAATATGGACCACGGGCCAGATCCAGCCCACCAGTTGATTGTATCTGACCCGCAGCTGCCCCCATGGCACTCTGCATGGGGCTGAGTCCCACCCACTCCCACCCAGCCCCAGCTAGTGTGGCTACTTATGCTGGGTGGGCCAAGTGGATGGAAGGTGGCCAGAAGCTGGGGCTAGAGTCCTGTATGCTGGGGCAGGAGCTGCCTGGCTGCAGCTTCCCCCCTGACTGGCTGGGCATGTGATACCCAGGGAACTGCTGGAGGTGGGAAGAACTGAGCAGTACTGGTCAGGGCTGTGGCTGGGACCAGGTCTGGAGCAGCGCTGTTAATGAGCATGGGGCAGGTGTGGGCAGGAACATGGTACAGACTGCCTTGGGCAGGAACAGGTAAGGTTTGAGCACTGTGGGGGGATTTGAAAATTGTTTTCAGATATCTATAAGCAATTATACAGAGGATGGAGATGGGCTTTTCACTGTTTTGTGGG
>NW_017728998.1:48912821-48913081 GCF_001723915.1 Gavialis gangeticus | reverse complement strand
AGCTCTGCTGTATTTGCCCCCTGCCTCCCTCTCCCCAACCCCAGCTGCCTCTCAGGACCTAACACGTAGGCAGCCCCCCACACACTTGCTCACTCCTCCACACACACACCACCTCCACCCCCCATACACCCCACTCACCTTTTCCCCGCCCTCCCACATGAAATTTACAAGAGTAAGACTTTATTTTGAGCAAGGGCCTGAGTAAGCTATCAGTCATGCTAAGCAAAGAGCTTGATGTATTCTCGTCACTGAGCACACTG
>NW_017728998.1:48906040-48907821 GCF_001723915.1 Gavialis gangeticus | reverse complement strand
TTATTTTGAGCTATTATATAATCACATCTATATACACTACTCAAAGTAGAGTAACCAGAAACAACAGCCACAAACTGAGAGAGAACAGATTTAGACTAGACATCAGAAAGAACTTCTTGAAGGTAAGGAGACATCAGAAAGAACTTCTTGCACAGCCTCTTTGCCTGTGCAAAGTGGCTAGTATTTGCCTTGGATTCGGCTGATTCAGGGGACAGTGATTTGATTCAGTGATTTGAATCACTATCCTGAATCAATTTGGCCAGATCTGATTTGGAGATTCGGCTACTATCTCCAACTCACCCAGGCCCAACCTCCGCCCACCCCAGCTCTGGGCACTTTGAAAACAACAGCCCCAACTCACCCAGTGCTGCGGGCTGGGGGTCAATCCCCACTGCCCCCCACTGCCCCATGCTGTGTGGGGGACTCTGCACAAGCCCCCCCAACTCCCCAGCACCCCCATGGCTGCCCCACCTGCCCCAGCTCCAGCCCTTAAGGAAAAAAATACCCCCAAGCTCTGGCCTCACCAGTTCCTGCCCAGTGGTGGGTGATCCCCACTGCTGCACTCCACATGGGGACTTTGCCAGAAGCCCCCTGAAGCCCTGAGGCCGCTGCAGGAGCTGGTCAGTCCTGGGGAGGGGAGTTTGGGGTGGGGGGTGTCACAGGCCAGCTGGGCACTGTGAGGGTATATCAATTTAGCTACTGGGCTGTTTGGTTTGGGATCAAGGAGGCAGAGTTGGGAGTAAAGCAATGGCAAATTTATTATAGCTTACACACACACAACAGTTAACAGAAAGATAAATGCGATAAGCAGATAATGCAATGTTAAAGAGCTAATAGTAAATGATAATAACAGATAAATAGATCAATCTGTTGCAGGCTGGCTGGGCACTGCGAGGGTATCAGCCACTGGCTGTTTAAAACAACAAATAGACAGACATGGGTTGGCAACTTATCGGTAGTCCCTCAATGCCAAGTGTGCGCCCGGTGATTCCAGTGAAGTCAGGTGTCCCCGATTGACGCTGTTGGAGGGATTACTGGGGAAGGTCCCCTGATCAGAATCTGATCCTCACTCACACGGGGAGTCCAGGGTCCAGGCATGGAACAGCATTGACCGTTCTGTTCCCTCCTTCCTGCTGGTCACCTGATGCACACGCTTTTTATACCTAGTCTTATGCTAATCTGTTGGCTTTAGAGTTATTCACAATCTTGCCCTATAGCTGTTACCCTATGGGATTAAAAGGTGTTAAAAATTATTATAAAAGGTTACTACCCAAACTGGGTTTATCCAATAAGCAAATTACAACGCAGCACCTTCAGGTTTGAAATGAACATTACTCTGCCTAAATCCAATCCCTTTAGAACTCTCTGACTATGCTTTTTTGAGATGTGCTTTCCTGGAATGTGCTGGGTAGGCCAGGTGGTTGAATCCAGTTTTTATCATCATCAAGGCTAAATTCTGAGCTAAAAACCATTAGGTCAGCTAATCTTACAGCTATAGCTTTGTCTTTGAGGTCTAGTCAGTTCCACAAACAGTTACAAGTTACATTTGCGGGTTACAATAATACAAGCTTTATATTAGACAAAAATTCCAAATGCCTCTAAGAAGCACATATTTATTGCTTATTAATTTCTTTGGTTCTGGCTGTTACAGGGGGGTTCTTAAAGGGCCAAAGCTGGGGTGGGCAGGGCAGCCGGGGAGGGGGCTGGGGAAGTAGGTGGGGGTCAGGGAGCTTGTGCAGAGCCCCCCATGCAGTGTGGGGCAGTGGGGAACAGCGGGGATC
>NW_017728998.1:48896674-48901040 GCF_001723915.1 Gavialis gangeticus | reverse complement strand
CGGCCCCTACTTACCAGCTCCAAGTCTGGCTCCAGTTCCCTGCTGCAGTGGGCAGGGACTGCTGGAATCATTGAAGCTCTCTGAATCTTTTTCGAAGATTCAGAGAACTTTAAATTGATTTGGACCTTTTTATTGGTCCCATGATTCGATTCGGATTTGGAGATTCGGTCACTGGATTTGGGAGAGATTTGGCCTGATTCAATCAGCACAGGAAGCTTTGCACAGCCCTAGTAAGGGTTACCAGAATCCAGAATGGGCTTTCAAGTGAGGTGGTGCTCTCCCCTACCTTGGAGGTCTTTAAGAGAAGACTGGACAAACACCTGGCCCAGGGCAGGCGGTCAGACTCGATGATCTACTGAGGTCCCTTCTGACCCCAAAAATCTATGAAAAAACCTAAATAAGGACCAAAAAAAATGTCATAATAAAATTAAAATGTTATAGTAGATATTTGATTTTTAGTATATGATTTGTTTTTTTATCTGTAATTTGTTAAAATGATACCTTTTAAAAGATTTTGTGTATGCAGCCCTCCACAACTCACCCAAACTCATTAAGTGGCTCACCAGCTGACTTAATTGTTTACCTCTGCCCTATTAAGTCCAAAGTAGGGTATTTTCTTATCCACCTTGCCTGGATGTTTTATCATTTCTAGTTCCCAGTGCTTGATCCATTCATTTGCAATCACTTTACAGGCCCTTTAATTGATATATTAGCAATCCTTATATCTCCAGAAAGAGTAAATTGTTTCTCTCACAGTCTCAATGGCTGCTCATTCTGGAGCTGCACATCCCAAAAGGACTTTGTTCTGAAACTTGGGATTCTTGTGCAGTAGTACTGATAGTTTTTTTTGTGCTGGCATCTAACTTGGTGCAGGGCTGCTCCACCAGGTAGTGATGCCCACAGTAAAGCTAACATTATTCAGCTTCAAGATTCCTTTAACTCTTCTGCTCCCCTGGCCAATAAGCTGCTGTAAAAAAGCCTTCGGCCTATATGCCTTGTCACTCAGGGCTGGCAGTCTCATAAACAGTACTTTTAATTTTCTTGAATGTAGTGAGCCAGAATAAATGAATATGGCAAAAGTGATCACAAAATCAATATTTGGAGCATGTACTCGAAATACCGGATGATGTTAAAATCTTTGATTCAGTTTCTGTATCCAACCAAATGAGCTCTGGGAAGCAAGAGCTAAAGGTTATGTTCTGCCCATTACTTATAAAAACAGACAAATTGGGAGGCTTAGCTTGAAAAATCAGTGGCTTTCATCATTATGGAAGCATCCCCTTAGTATTTGGATTATGGGGTTGCGTTTTCATGTGCATTAATGTGCTTTTGCTCATCAAAGCACTTTTTCTGACTCAGGAGGTGCACGAGCCAACCAGAAGTAATGCTCTTCTAGAATTGATCCTGGCCAAAGGAGATGACTTAAATATAGAGGGAAGCCTGGGCGATAGCGACCATGAAACTATCACGTTCACTGTCCATCTCAAGGCAGACAAATTAGATAGCAGGATTGACATTTCAGATTTCAAAAATGCAAATTTCAACAAGCTCAGGTCACCGGTAGGGAAAGTACTGCAGGACCAGGGACTGAAGGTGAAACGAGTACATGAAGAGTGGTCATTCCTTAAGGACATGATCCTTGAAGCACAAAGGAAGTCTATTTCCACGCAGAGGAAAGGTAGCAAAAGGGCTGGGAAGCCCTCTCGGCTAAACAGAGAAATTGTGGTCCTCTTGAGAAAGAAGAAAGTGGCATACAGACAATGGAAGCTTGGGACATGCCCCAAGGAGGACTATACAACAATGGCCTGTACTTGTAGGGAGCAGATTAGAAAGGCTAAGGTGGCAACTGAATTAAAATTAGCAATGGGAATCAAGGACAACATACCTTCTTTCGGTATGTAGGGAACAGGAGGAAAACAAATGAGAATGTGGGGCCACTGCTCAGCAACTCAGGACAGCTGATTACTGGCACTCAGGAGAAAACTGAACTCCTGAATGACTACTTTGCTTCAGTTTTTCACCGGGCCAAGGGGAAAGTCATGCCAGATAGGGTACAGAATGAGCAGGGTAAGAATGAATGTTTTCCTACTATTGCCATAGAACTGGTGTGTGATCAATTAAAAAAATAGACATATATAAGTCAGCAGGACTGGATGAACTTCATCTGAGAGTGCTGAAGGGCAAAGTCATCACAGAACCCCTGGTGAAACTCTTCCAAAATTCGTGGTGCTCCGGAGAGGTCTCTGAGGACTGAAAGAGGACCAATGTTGTACCCATCTTCAAGAAGGGGAGAAGGGAGGGCCCGGGTAACTATAGGCCAATTAGCCTAACTTCTATCCCTGGGAAAATCCTGGTAAAATTCATTAAGGAATCTATGTGTGATGGGTTTGCAGAAGGTAGGATTCTGAGTGACAGCCAGTATGGCTTTGTCATGGGAAGGTCTTCTCTTACCAACCTCATCTCCTTTTATGATCAGGTAACTCACCACCTGGATAAGAGACAGGAGGTTGACATTGTATACCTTGACTTCCAAAAAGCTTTAGATCTGGTATCCCATGATGTTCTTGCGACAAAACTGGAGGATTGTGGGCTTAACTGCTTGACAGTTAGGTAGGTAGGAAGCTGACTGTGGGGTAGGACCCAGAGAGTCCTAAGTAGCGGATCTGTGTTGTCTTGGCAAGAAGTGGCCAGTGGTGTCCCTCAGGGGTCAGTGCATGGTCCAATGCTATTCAACATCTTCATTGATGATTTGGATGTGGGGGTGAAGAGCTCGCTGGCCAAGTTCATGGACATCACCAAGTTATGGGGAAGCATGGTCATGCTTGAAGATACAGGCAGACCTAGACAGGCTGGCAAGTTGGGCAGATCAGAACCAGATGAAGTTCAAGATCGAGAAATGTAAAGTGCTCCATCTGGAGACAAACAATCCCCTACACACCTACAGGCTTGGCAATGCCAATCTGATGAAAACTATGAATGAAAGGGACCTGGGGGTAATAAAAGACCACAGTATGAACATGAGCCAGCAGTGTGATGCTGTAACCAACAGGGCAAATAATACTCTGGCATGCATCAATTGATGCATCTCCAGCAAAACCAAGGAAGTGATTGTTTTACTCTACTCAGCTTTGGTGAGACCACAGCTGGAGTACTGCATCCAATTCTGGGTGCCACACGTTAACAAGGATGTGGTAAAGCTTGAGACAGTCTAAAGAAGGGCCACCCGTATGATCAGAGACTTGCACGGCAAGCCATACAAGAAAAGGCTGAGGGACCTGGGACTCTTCAGCCTGAAAAAGAGAAGTCTGAGAGGGGACTTGGTAGTAGCTTACTGCTACATCAGGGGTGTACATCAAGGGCTCGGTGAGCAACTGTTCACCAGGGCACCCTTGGAGAAAACCAGGAGTAATGGTCACAAACTCCCAGAAGATAGTTTCAGGCTCAACATTAGGAAAAACTTCTTCACAGCTAGGGTGTCCACACTGTGAAATAAGCTCCCTCCAGAGGTGGTGTAATCACCTACCCTGGAAATCTTCAAGAGGAGATTGGATGGTCACCTTGCTGGGGTCAGCTGACCCCAGTTGTCTTTCCTGCTCAGTGCAGGGGAGCTGGACTCGATGATCTTCCGAGGTCCCTTCCAGCCTCACAATCAATGAATCTATGAATCTTTCCTAATGTGCATTAAATTTAGTACCTCCATTGTGAGGTACTAAGTAAATGTGCATTAGGCTGCTCTATTGTGCAGTACTGAAAGTGCACATTTTTCAAGTGATGCTTAATGCACAGTAGCCTATCTTACTGAACATTACTGTAATTGCACTTTTTTTACATGTAGCTTTAATGTGCCGTAAAACAGTAAAGTGCACTTGTAGACATGTCCTTGTAGTGGCATAAAATAGGAAGAAATGGCCAAAAATACCACAAGCAGAATGGAGATCCATGGGAACGGATGGAATGAAACATGTGGATCTCTGTTTCCCTGCATATTGCTCCTTCTTTGTTAGGATAGGAAGTGCCTTTTACACTGCTCTGCTGCTATTGGCTCCTTTCATCTAACCAGTATACTGCCTCCACCAGCTGGGAACATGGGGCAGCTTGTGGAAGTTATGCCTGTTTAGAACAGAGATAATGTAGGAGACCTACATGTCTATGTTATCCTAAGAAAAATGTTCAGGGAACTGAAATGGCAACTTAAGGACCCCCCTTACCCATTAACCCATCATCAAGCCATATCCCTTCTCTCAGTACTGTAGAAGTAATTAGCTTACTTGACTAGAAAAACAGACAAAGACCAGATGTGCTGATACTGCTTAATTCAAATGTTCTGAGATAAGGAATCCGTATTCCTACATTCCTTGGGTTATCT
>NW_017728998.1:48889460-48894884 GCF_001723915.1 Gavialis gangeticus | reverse complement strand
TCCATGGGAACGGATGGAATGAAACATGTGGATCTCTGTTTCCCTGCATATTGCTCCTTCTTTGTTAGGATAGGAAGTGCCTTTTACACTGCTCTGCTGCTATTGGCTCCTTTCATCTAACCAGTATACTGCCTCCACCAGCTGGGAACATGGGGCAGCTTGTGGAAGTTATGCCTGTTTAGAACAGAGATAATGTAGGAGACCTACATGTCTATGTTATCCTAAGAAAAATGTTCAGGGAACTGAAATGGCAACTTAAGGACCCCCCTTACCCATTAACCCATCATCAAGCCATATCCCTTCTCTCAGTACTGTAGAAGTAATTAGCTTACTTGACTAGAAAAACAGACAAAGACCAGATGTGCTGATACTGCTTAATTCAAATGTTCTGAGATAAGGAATCCGTATTCCTACATTCCTTGGGTTATCTCGATATCTTGCCCTGTGCATTCCTGCATGCCTTGGGTTATCTTGATATCTTGCCCTATGCATAGATAGTTTATTTAAGTAAAACTTTCTAAGTTTCTGTGTAAAGTACTATTGTTTTGTTTCTCCAAGGTGTATTTTTTATGTCTTTCTCTGTCTTAAGTATGAATACACTTGTAACCTTAGAGAGTCTGAGAAATCCTTTGAAACAGATAAGTGGGTGATTCCCCTTGCTGTATGGAATTCTCCCTGTGATCACAGTATAGCCTTAAATAAAGAAAAGCTGGCTCTGTCAGTTCTGATTCAACCACAACGCAAAGTTTGATTTCTTCCACAGTACAAAAGATCTTCCAATATGTTAACTGGGCAGAGGTCAGTTGGGCAAAAAGGTTATGTGGTCACATTCCCTTCCATCTCTCTTACCTCCATCCATTCCTCTTGTCATTAGGACTTTTCTGATCCTCTTTGTGGTACATATTTGTAAGGAAGCATATGGCCAGGTCTGTGGATGTATCTCTATTGCCTTTTCAGTTAAGTAAAACTCATAGTAGAGTGATGATGCCTGTTTCTGTCTCTTGTTTTCACCTAGTGTGATAAAAAGGAAATGAGAGAAAACTACATGAAAACTGAACGCTTCAAGGTGAGATGCATTTTATATGACTTTTGTTTATGTATGTTAGTATTTGTCAGAGTATAGATTAATAATGATATACTCACTCCTGTTATTGGTCATGTTTCTGAAGAAAAAACTGCAATAATTTAATATATATGATTTTTATCTTGCTAATGGCCTTTAAATATAGTGAAGACCAGACTTAGGATATCCCTGTCTTGGGTATGAAAGGAATAGAAGGAATGCTAGTGCTTTTCCTCACACTCTATGGCTGTCTCTGGACAGGGACTAACCATGAATAACGAGGGATCACAGACACTATGGTAGGTAAGTCCTGAAAGAAGCACTAGCACCCTCAGAGGGAGCTAGGAGTATCGTGATTTGGATATGGGCAAGAGAGCACATAGGATTCAAGAAATGGAGTTTCCATTGTAATGTGAGCCTCCCTGAAGCCCCAGTTATTATCTAGACAAGTTAAAGGGTGTTGAGTTTACCTGTGCCTGTGGAATATGATTGTGTTGTTCACTGACTTGCATTACTCTATCCATGGATCATCACTGTTGATTTCACTAGAAGTTGCTTCCCAGGGAATAAAGGCAGAAGTGGGTTTCATAAATATTTGCTTGAGGGCTGGTTGAAGCAAATGAGTCCTATGATGTTTTTAGTTCACCACCATGTTTTCTTCTTTGGTCTGAATGGCTTTTAGATGGACTTGATCTCCCTCATTCCTCTGGATATATTTTACTTCAAAGTTGGCGTAAATTCCCTCTTACGTTTGCCTCGCTGTTTAAAGGTAAGCCAGAAACTTACCAAAACAAGGGAGAATATGCATTGCCATTAACTGTAACTGAATACTGGGCTATTGTTGATGAGTTGTTGCTTGCTGTAGAAATAGGTTAAGTGCAGATGTCAAGAAAATTGTATGAGGGAAGAGTGGTGAAAAAGTTCGTTCTGCTGAAGCTGTCACATGCTTCAGCTGTAATTTGGATATCCTTAATTTATTTTTAAGGTGGATTGTGAAAACACATACTGAGAGGCTGATCCAGCTCCTACTGAAGTAGGAATGTGTATGTCCATATTGCAATTATTACACCTGATGTAAGCAGAGAAACAGCTCCTCTGTGATAGATTGTTTCAAAACAATTAGAGGTTTTTCAAAGAAAGCCACTATTGCTTTAAAAATATGAGAACAATGAAAAAGTGTACATAAACATGAGACTAGTCTCAGAAGATTAGATGGTTGAAGGGATACTACATTGGCTATGGAGGCAATAGTCCAATTTTACATCAGATTAGCAGGAAGTGAAAGTAATTATGATATGCATTTTGTGCTCGAAAGCTATCTAACATTTCTCCCAACCATATAGTTGGTGCAAGAAAAGATATTATCAAACACAGTCCTGCTTTTCACCTATTATCTTGTATATGGGAAATGAATAGATAGTCCTGAATAGCAATGGGCCAGCAGTAATCTGCAATGTAGGAAAAAGTCCAAGACTTGGAAGTTATATGGAAGACTTGAGCCTCCAGGTCATCAAACTAGCACTTGACTTCAACTCTAAAGTGCACTTAGCATTTTAGAATGCAATATACAGTAGAAAAAACAGTCATAGGTTTAAAAAAACAGTGGTGCCTATGTCTTTCCCAAATCACTCCTTTTATAGACCATACCATTTAACTATTGGAGGAGTAAAAGCAAAGGAGAATGGGACTATTTTAGAAGGGATACAAGTGTGAAACATGGTTCCAGTAGTTCATAATTTCTCATTTAAGCTTTAGTCCAAAGTAGTTATCAGTTACAGAAGACAGGGAGCTGACACAGCCAGAGAGGTTGTGGACTCTGTATCCTTGGAGGTTTTTAATCCTTGCCTAGACAAAGCTTTGGCTGGGATCATTTAGTTGGGGATGGTCCTGCTTTGAGTAGGGGGTTGGACTAGGTGACCTCCTGAGGTCCCGTCTAACTCTAATTTTCTATTATTCTGACACCCATTGCATTTATTTTTTTTAACAGTACATGGCTTTCTTCGAGTTTAACAATCGACTTGAAGCTATTCTGAGCAAGGCATATATTTACAGGTAAGATAAACCATTGATGCTTGTTTATTTTTGTAGGACATTATTTTTAGGATTCCTCTTTATTGGAGTGGAGGGAGATGTAATTCTACGGAGATACAGAAGTCTTCATCCAAACAATTCCTTATTGTCCCCCATTTCCAACTAAATAAGTCTAGATAGAGAAAGTTCCTCCTCATATTGATCACAAAAGTCAATTGCTTTGTGGTGGGAAATGAGATGAACACTAATACATTATAAGATGATTGGCAGAGAAGCATTGGGATCAAATACTACAGAGCCTCATGGCCCAAGCGCTTAACGCTTGGTTCTCTCTGCAGCCAAACAAAAGATTAATTTTTCAGTCATTCTTCAGCTGATTTTGACTCATAGTGTGTGCCACTGCTAGCAGGACACGACCCAGAATGACAGCATGAAAGATAACCACAGAAAAGGTGTCTTTATTAACAGTAGTTTCTATTAAAGCTTTTAAAGTGCTGGCTGCATGTGGTAAGTACTATCAGTGTTATTAGAAATGATATTTTTGATCTCAAAGCAAACGGAACAGCACGGGGGTGGGGTGGGGATGGGAGAAGGGTTACTACAGGAAAGCCATAGATAAGAAATATGCTGGTAGCGTCATTTTCTATGAATTGTGCAGAGTGTTGGCTCTTTCATCTCTGGGGCTTCACAGGGATTCACTTTTTTTTTAATATTACTAGAAATATCAGCATCCACCCTGTCTTTCTATTAATTGTCTTTCACTTTTAATGGTAATATTTTGAGGGGGAATTTAAAGTGTTTCTCATTATCAGCTACCTTACAATTTTCCCTTTTCCCCTTCCTTTGGTTTACAGAGTGATAAGGACCACAGCCTATTTACTCTACTGCTTACATGTGAACTCTTGTCTATACTATTGGGCATCGGCATTTGAAGGGCTGGGTTCTACACACTGGGTGTATGATGGGGAAGGAAACAGGTACTTACCATGTTTGATCTTTCCTGTTGTGTAATCCAGTGAAGCAGGATAGGAGTGACAGAGACTGCCAGGGTGTAGCCAAGGCTGGATTAATATGCTACGTTTAATAGTAAATAGGTTGGACAAAAAACAAACAAAAACCCCCCAGAACATCATGCTATGGTACATTTGATAGTAACCCACTGACATTCATAGATGCACAGAGTCAACAGGGACTGAGAATGGGGGGTTGAGAGGGCTGAGAGCTAGTAAGGGAATGGGGGACATATGGGAGGGGAAACACAAAGATCAGAGGAGCTGGAAGATAACGGAAAACAAGAGGTGGGTGGAGATATGGGAAGGAGCTGGGGGATGGGTAACAGACTGAGGTGGATGAGGAGCTTGGGAAAAATAACAGACTGGAGCTAGTAACTGTAGGAAATGGGAGAGAGATGAGAAACTAAAAGAGGAGAGTGGGGCTGGCTAAGTAAGGAATCTAGGATTAGGATGAGGGGTCTGAGGAGTAGAAACTGGGACTGGAGTGGATAGGCAAGGAAACAAACTGGGATGAGGAGCAAAGAGTGGGAGAGAAACAGAATATCAACTGGTTGCACAGGATAGGGTCAAAAGTTATTCAGCCTGGGAGACCAGCTAAAAAGGTCCTTGAGTGTTAGAGAACATGTTTCTGCAAAATTAGGAGAGGAGCCCAAGAACCCTGGGCTTCCACAGTCCTCTGCTAGCAGATCTGGGATCTTTGCTCATGTCTGCAACTGAAATCACTGGGATGCTGGAATATGTGCAATACTACTCTGAAAAATCAGACTCGGGTATCTCAAATCAAGCACCCAGAATTAGAGCCTTTTTTTTACCTTAATCTCCCTGTGCTGCAGCTTCTCTCTTCAGTATCAAGGTGATAACAGTGAACTTACTTCACAAAGTTGTTGTGAAGATGAAATGATTGTTATGAGCTCTCCCCTGAGTACCGCAGAAAATCCCATATGAAAACGTAATAAGCTGTATTCAGAGCTGGAGCTGGATATTCTACCATAATTAAAGCTGAGGGCCACATACTGAACAATGAGGGTGACACAAAATATTGAAAATGTGCTCATTAATTGAGTTTCATCCATCGTATACACTGAATGAGGCAAGGATCCTATAGAAAGAGTGTGTGATGATCATATCCACACGGGGGCCAAATTAAGCTTGCAACTGGTAACCCTAATTCTGGTAACAGGTAACCTTTACTTTACTTTGGTGTCTGGCTTTGCAACATTTATGCTATTTGTTGGTTATGGGGATAGTTTTGTTTTGTAATATGATATAGGCAGAAATTGAACCCTGATCTCCTGAGTCCCAACCCAGTACATTAAT
>NW_017728998.1:48875230-48889023 GCF_001723915.1 Gavialis gangeticus | reverse complement strand
TATATATATATATATATATATATAAAAATATAAATGACCCTACACACACACACACACACACACACACAAAATGTGGGTGACTGCTTTTTTCAGTTTGCTATTAGTGTTACTGATAAAGAGGGGAAGAGAACCCAGTTGGATAACTTTACCTAACAAATGGAGATTTCTAGGTAAATGCTAAATCTCTTTGTTTCCATGGGATTTCCAAGAACATTATCTTTGAAGGAAAGAGATTTAAGCTCATTAGTTCACCCCCAACACTAGAGACAAAAGACTCCAGACTGGATGAGTGTGCCCATGCAATCTGATAGGAAAAAGTAGGTAATGCTGCAGGAAACTCACAGAAGCATTGTTCTTTCTTTTCCTTGTAGTTATATCCGCTGTTATTACTGGGCTGTCAAGACCCTGATTACCATTGGAGGCCTCCCAGACCCTCGAACTCTGTTTGAAATAGTCTTCCAGCTTGTGAACTACTTCACGGGAGTCTTTGCCTTCTCTGTTATGATAGGTCAGGTAGGCGAATAATCACCCCGTTGTCCATTCCCTGTACTGTAAATTGACAGTGTGTGTTCTTTTTAATGCCTCTTCCTCTGAAATGATGCTTTGATTATAAAAGCCTACTCCGCACTTTTCAACTTCCTCCCACAGTGTCAGGGTAATTTCAAAATTTGTTTTATTAACAGAAAGGCTCCTGACTTGCAGAATGCCAAATATGTTCTAAATCAGAGCATGCAGATGCTAAAAATCTCTGTGACAATCCACAACATGTGTTCAGCCTGAGAAACTAGGTGTGGAGTCTTTAGAATCCTCAGCAACTCTAAGTAACAAGGAATAAATGCTTTTCCTTTGTTTTGTACTCCTGCCTCCAACCCAGATGAGAGATGTAGTTGGTGCCGCTACAGCAGGACAAACTTATTATCGGAGTTGCATGGACAGTACCATTAAGTACATGAACTTCTACAGAATTCCCAGAGTTGTTCAGAACCGGGTCAAAACATGGTATGAATACACATGGCAGTCACAAGGCATGCTAGGTAAGAACACGCTGTGTGTAGGATTATTGCCAATATTACTTCAAGTTCACGCCTTTCTGTTTTTTTTATGGCAGTGTTCTCACTAAGTGAACAACAGTTTGTGCATGCAGCTAAAATGCTGATTACTATTATCAGCACCAACTGCAGATTCAGTTATTTGGAGAAAAAACAAGAGACATGGCTGCCTATTTCCCATTCTAGCTGTCACTGGGAATGTCTACACATGCACCTGACTGTAGTAACTGCTAGTACTGCACAGTTCCAGCGCTGCCTGGGTTGTTTCTGAAGCTATTGCACAGTAGCATTGGCATCATGGTTCATGCCCGCTGATGCTACATTGCTGTAACGTGTCATGTAGATGTGCCCAGTGGCACTTAGATATTTCAGTTAAACCCATACATTGAAGGCACTGCAGCCACTTTGCAGAGGCAGTGGCAGCACAGCTTGAAGGTCCCATCCCCAACCATTTCGAGTAGAAGGGAGAGGAAGGGGATAAGGAGAGGGGTCATTTTTTTCTCACTGCTTTTCTTTGCCCATACTTCTAGGCTTCTATGGAGCCTATGTCCATTTTTGTCTATACATGATATGCCACTACCAGGATTCAAATTCCTAGCTTTTTGTTGAACCCGAATGTTCATACAATAGCATGCTGCTCTTAGGTTTTCAACCCCCTATCTACCAGTGCAATTAGTTGAACTGAAATAATCTGTCAAATCACCTCTTTTGGAAAAACCACAGGAAAACATGGGCTTTCCACTAAATGGAGAAGCAGAGCAGTGCTGCAGCTTTGTGCCTCTGTAGTTGATTATACCTGAATTTACACAAGTGTTTCCATGTTATTCCCCAAGTTGCCCCCCTAACCTTCCTGGCAGGCTGGTTCTCTCAGATTCAATCATCATATTGGTTTCCACTCACTCCTGGACCAACTTCCTTCTCAGAAGAATGTTGCAATATCAAGCTGATGGGGTCATACTTACCTGTATATTGAAATCCCTGTGGTTTGACAGGATCCATCTGCAAAGAGTTGCCTTCTACTGCCAACAAACTTTTCATAGAATCATAGAATCATAGAAGTAGGGTCGGAAGGGACCTTGTAGATCTTCAAGTCTGACCCCCAGCCTGGGCGGGAGAAAAGACTGGACTCAAATGAGTCCAGCCAGGTAGTCATCAAAAAAGCATAGAGCTCCAGTTGTAGTGATCATGCGTAGCAACCTCTGTAGAATCCAAAGGAGATTGTTGTTTAAAAGAAATACACTCTTCCTCTGGACAGTCTAGGTCATTGTTGTAGATTTTCCTGCTTCCTAGGTATAAATGTGAAAGCCATGATTCTTAATGGCTATTACTCTGCACTGACTTGTGCACTGAGACCCATACTTGAAGGCCAGCAAATTTCTGCAAGTCACCAGCATTTTGTTTTCTATCCCAATGTGACAGATGAAACCGAGCTGTTGGTGCAGTTACCTGAAAAGATGAGGCTGGATATTGCCATTGATGTGAACTATGCTATAGTCAGTAAGGTGGCGCTCTTCCAGGTACTGCCAACCTTCTCAGCTCTGACATGAGTTAAATTTGGACATGTGCCCACACACTAAATAATGATTCTTCCTTCTTTGTCTTTGGTTCAGGGCTGTGATCGGCAGATGATTTTTGACATGCTGAAGAGGCTCAAGTCTGTTGTTTACTTACCTCATGACTACGTATGTAAGAAGGTAACAAGCATTTCCTCTTTAAACAAATTCTCTTAAAAGAATTGAAAGTAGAGTGATGCTATGTTAGGGTAAGGGAGAGACAGGCCAGCTGCAGAAGCTCATCATCAAATTATTTGAATGGGTGTGGGGTATATTTTTTTTTACCTTATACATTTGGCAGGGGAAAACATGTTGAAAGAGACAGGAGCATATTCTGGTTGCCACTATTGATACTGTTCCAGCACAAATTGACCATAAAGGTCCTTTTGGAACTTCAGCCAATGGAGGCAGCAGCGTATGGTCGATATATGCAAGCATATGCTACCTTTCTGCATAGACAGTGTGTATGGGGGTACTACTGAGGGTGTGAATAGGATCAAGAGGGAGGTATTATGGGAGTGAGAATGGGAAAGATGAGGGAAGTGTTGCTGATATTCCTGACTGTGGAGCAGCCCATAGGCAGTCATGCCAGACTACTGTAATTAGTGCAGCCTCCACAAATGTTTTTTTTTTAACTTACACCAGAAGCTGCAACCATTGCTACACAAAATTAAGAAGCACAAAGGTAGAGCAGAGTTGTCACTTTTGCCTTCTCTGGGTCACACTTTCTGAGAGGTATCTGAGGCAGAAAGATGTGGCCAACAAAACAGGACAGGAAGGATGCACCTTTTTGTAAGGGAATTCATACCAAAAATGTCACATACTGTTGTTGATGCTGGTTATAATGTGCAATGAGTGCCCTCTGTTGGTTTAGGTGTAAAAATATTAATATAAAAACCTGATTTGGAACAGATTTATTTTTACTATAGCTGTGGTTGCCATTAGTAACAGTAACAGTTAAGAGGAAATAGGATAGAATAATATGAGAGAGAAAAAATACTGTGAAAAAAGAGAGCTGGAGGAACAGTGTCCCCCTATTTTTTGTATTTGATCATCCCTTCTTTCTGGAGTGTATCAGTGCAACAACTGCATGCCCCACAGTTTGTTCTAATCTTTATTTTAGGGGGAAATTGGCCGAGAGATGTACATTATACAGGCTGGACAGGTGCAGGTGCTTGGAGGACCTGATGGCAAAACTGTGCTTGTGACACTGAAACCTGGGTCGGTGTTTGGAGAAATCAGGTCAGAGGAGGGATCGATGGGGGAAGTCATGAAAACAAAGGAAGGACAACTGGGATTAGAGGGAATTTGAGGATATATAGCAGAAGTTGAGCTAAGCACAGGTGGGAAAGGCAGATACACCACTGGGTTCTAGTTTCTGCTGTCATCGAAAGGGATCAGACACCAGTGGTGTCTGTTCATAAGCTTCCATGATATGAGCTGACTTGGTGCTCTGACAGTAGCAGAAGCAAGACTCAACTTGTGGGGGGGGCAGGGAGAGGGGAGGAAAAAGAGAGGAAAAAAACCCCCATCAGATCAAACTACCACCATCACCCTCCTGCCCAGCTGAAGAGCATTGAAAGGGTCCTGTGAGAGCCTTGTCAGATGAAAGGATTAGTGATCTCACTGTGGAGACTTAGATTGTAAATGGCGGGTCTCCTCTGTACCCTGGTTGAAAATCTGTGTGACCCCATCTTTATTCAATCTTAAAAGCCAAACTCCTCAGTAAGCGTATTGTTGATTTTGAAATAAACCGAAGAAAATGGAGAATTCTCTAGTCTGACTTGGATCACCCCTTTCTCACGTTAGGTGAAAAGAAATCTTGCAAGCTTACTGTTCTAAACCACCTGACCTGTGCAGGTAGGGAATCCATGTGGCTGAAAATGTGAGATCAAAGTGTAAAGTGAGATGACAGTAGTTCCTGGTTATCAGGAAAAGCATGCATTTATAATGAGCTCTTCAGGTCAGCCAACTTCAAGAAGAAACAGAAATACTAGTTATAGGTGGAATATGATTACAAAAACCTACACATCTCTGTTAGCAAAGATCTGCATGCTGTGCTGTGACAATTGGAAAAGTAGAGCCATAACACTGACAATCCCCAATAAAGGTCTTTGCTTTCCTTGTAGGATGTGAACTATAATGCCTATTGTTGTTTGCATAGTTAATACCTGTGCATAACTGCTTAGAGTTATTGTATTGATTGGTGAGTCTGTGGTTGCTTTTTCTATAGCCATTTCTGTATGAAGCTTGTTTTATGTCATCATAGTTACAAAATTACAATAATGATTTTTTTAAAAAGAGGCTTTTATATTACTGTTTCACAACCCCCCCTCACTTAAAATACCAGACATGTAAAAATGTCCTTGTTGGTAGAATCGTTGGTAGAAGGCAAGCGCTGAATATGTAGACAACTTATTTACAGAAGCAAACCCTGTCGCTCATCTGGTTTTAAATTAACCTCTCTTGCTGTTTTAATTAGCTTGCTGGCAGTGGGAGGTGGAAATCGCCGCACAGCAAATGTTGTGGCTCATGGATTCGCTAATCTTTTCATTCTGGATAAGAAGGACTTGAGCGAAATTTTGGTGCATTATCCTGACTCAGAGAAGCTTCTGCGTAAGAAAGCAAAGTGAGTGACAGATTGTTTTTTGAAGTGTCATTTGTAATATGTAATCGATATTTAGACATGGTACAAACCTTAGAGTGAGAGAAATCAGGTGCATCTTTGGGGCTGCACACAAGGTAAACACACTACACACACAGACACATATACACACACACGTGCGTACATGTGCGCACACATTTAGGGGGTTTAGTTGAATCAGTTCTTGTAAGTTATACAGACTCAAACCTCATCAGGACTTGAAAAAAAATCTGCCGAATCTCCAATAATTTGAGTAGAAGCTAGAGGGTGCTCTTTGAGGTAGCTTGAAGCTAATATGTAGAAGATGGCTGTTAATTTCCTTTCCTAATTCATAGTTGTATTTCATCCTAGAGGGTTTCAGCAGATCATTTTAAATCCTAGAGTTGGAAAAGATTAATTGGGTCATTTAATTCAACTCCCCACCCCAATATTGTAGAAGTATTTTCTGTTTACTAATATTTTGTACAGCCTCATTTTAAATGTGTCAAGCAGTTTGGCTGTCCCTACATCTTTTAGAAGATTATTCTTTGCTAGTCAGGCCAAGTTTTACCTTTGATAAAAACATATATGAAGAGTGCCTGTAATTCATGTTTGTGTGTATACATTTGAAGTTTGCTTCTACAAATAATGGTTGTGACTGCATTTATTTCATGAACTGATTTGAACAACACTGTATTACTGGTTAGCTCCCATGTTGTATGAACTGTTTGGGAGCACTGACTACCCATGCATGTAGCAATGTGAACAAAATATTCAGATTATTTTTGCCTCCCTTTCCCAGCTCTAACCCACAACCAAGTCCAAAGTTTTAAGAATACCTTCCTTGTTTGCTACAAAATTGAATCTGTTTGTGTTGGAAAATGAATTTAGCATGGCATGTTCCCAGACACAACTAGTTTTCTTTCTTGCTCTAGGAAAATGCTGAAAAACAACAATAAACAGAAAGACGAAAAAGGAATGCCCAAAGAGACGCTCATCATTCCACCGAGACCTGGGACACCTAAACTCTTCCAAGCGGCTCTGGTAGCTGCAGGAAAGATGGCAAGGAAAGGAAAGCTTGCCCACATCAGGTGGAAACTAAAAGAGCTGAAAGCAATGCAGGAAATGCAGGTGAGCACAAAGGAGGGGAATTTTTGTTCTTTCATTCACAATGGGATGATCATTTTGTAATACAGCTAATAGGCTGAGCAAGGTGTAGCACAGAATGTATATTCCGGCTGAACAATAACAAACCCAGTCTGCTTTTTGGGTTTGCTTTTCTGGTGCCACAATCAAAAAAAGGAGTCAGCTGTTGGTAATAATCATGGTTTTATAAAGTCAGTTCTTAAGGAACAGAACTGAGACCTCTATTACATTTCACATAAAGGCAGACTAAGTTTTAGAGTGATTGAAACAAACAGAAAAGTGGTCGTAGGTGAATTAAAGACAGCCTTCAAGGAAGGTGTAGTAGCTGGCAGGCATCAGCTTGTAGTGTGGCCCAAAAGGATAAACACATTAGCTTTCACCTTTGGAGCTTCTAATTATGAGAAAATGTTAGGTGACAGTCTAGTTTTACTGTGTACATATCCACATAACAAAACCTCTACTTCATAAGATTCAGAGCTACTCAGAGTTAATCCATATAATAAAATAATGGTCAAATGTAGAACCAAATATCCAGTATCTACAGGGAATTATATCCATCTAAATCTTTAGCATTATTCATTTAACTGGATTTGCATTTTGATATTCTACAAATTCAGTAAGTCAGACTTGAATAGAACCAAAGAAATTAGAAGTCTTAATATTCACATTTTCTGGTTTGCTTTCCTGGTCAAACACTAAAAAAGGAGCCACATTTAATTAAACATAAATGTCTGTTTAATATATCCATGTCTTTTCTTAGTAGAGCACAGGTATTGAAACACCAACAGGCATTCAGAACTCTGATAATGGACCATATTAGTATCCAGAAAGAGACAAAACAATGAAATCCAGGTCTATATTGCCTTTCATAGAAGTGAGGCTTCAGATAATTAAACATGATAACAAAAATTTAAAAACAGTTAAAAGCAGCAGCAAACAGAAATGCTGCTGATTTACTACACATTCTGGATAGCCACCACAAAAATAAATGCCCTAAGTGATGCATTTACCAAGAACTCCAGCTTCCTTTCATAGTCTACATTAGTTTAGTATGGGCTTTTATAATCCTCTATCAGTTTTTGAAGATTGCATTTTCTTTTTAATAGCTCTCATTGTAAATACCTGTACTTTTAGATAATCATTTGGTGTCTGAGGCCCACTGACAACATATTTTTGCAAAATGTTACCAGGATAAATCCCTTGGTTATTTCCGAAAAGGACTGAAATGTAATGACTAATCTCTGTAACAGAAGTTGTGTGTGATACTGATTCCAATGTGTTTCCTGAGCATGTAATTTATCTTCCCCTACAAACAAAATTCAACCACACACCAATAAAGTGAAATCCTAGTGAAGAGCTCCGATGCTGCAAACACTCTTGACATCCTGTTTTCTCTGCCAGACTACACTAAGCATTAAGAATTAATCAACAGTAGTAGTGGCCAATAGGGTGTGATCATGGATTAAGGCCTTGTAAATTTGACTTTGTTTGTTGTATCTTCCAGGAGGCAGCTTCCGCTCCAGTTCCACCAAAATCACCAATGCACCATCGATCCCCATTGGCCTCCCACCGCAAGTCAGAAGAACAACAAACTGAGGAAGTTGTCACTGTGACGGGAGATGATTCGGTCTCTTTCCGCATGACTCCTGCCCCACAAAGTGGGGAACAGATTCTCACTGTTGAGGTTGTGGAGCCAGAAGAAAAGAAATGAAAAAAGCAAATGATTGCCTCTCTCCTAGAAAACTGCTGCCATGTATTTCAGCTCAGCCAATGTGTCAGATGGAAAAAGGTTTCTGTACAATGGCTAGAGGCTTTGCTAACTAAGCTAATTTGATAGGCTCTGCCTTTCTTGTGTACTTAGTCCACAACACTACTGTTGATGAAGCTCTGCCACATAATTTAGAAGGGTACACAGCTAGATGCAGATGGAAATCTATCCCAGTAGCCAAGCCAGCCCTCAAGGAAATAAAATTAAACAAAGGTTTGCTGAGCATTCAAATTGCCCTCTTAAATAAGACCCCTGCTTCATCTATTTTGTTATTCTAGCTTTGACTGCCATGTCATCCCTAGGAATTGAAGAACTGAGACAGACTAATGTACTGTTCAGAGAATTTGGGGAATGATGGTGTGGGACTGGGTTTCAAGTCTAAGAAACTAAAAGGTAGATTTCTCTTAGTTTCTTTACAGCAAGCATAACTTGTTACATATACTACTACACTATATGTCAAGAAACAGGTTCTGTTTTGCTAGCTGGAGAGGGGTGTGGTAAGGGTGAGTTAGAAAATACAGAAACCTGAGTACACGCACACACTCACTCACTCCTACCTACCTATTTTCAAATTCTGACCAACAAAAGACAAAGTGACGAAGCTTTTATGAACAGAAACTTCATGTCCCCCTCAGTCAAGTTCCTGTATGCTGTGCTGTGCATGCTGAGCACTGGTTTAAAAAAATCCAAGAAGCTTCCCCTTGCTTCTTTCTATATCTCAAGTTAGTGCTTCCTCTCCAGCCTGCTCCACAATTAGGTTCAGCCATTTCCACTGTTCCTTGTGGATATCCACTGGCCTCTCTCTGACTCGCTTGTCTGAATTTAGCTTCTTTCCCATTTTAGTTCACCTGGCTCCACTGCTCTAGGTTCCCTGAGTTGCTGTCTGATTGACTCAGAACTTGAGTCAGCTCCAGCCCCTAACTAGTAGAGGGTGTTGTTTTACCTTTAGGTAGATAGGACGGGTGGGTCAGGACTTGTCTATCCTATGGCAATAGTGCATCATGGCCAGAATGGGCCTAAGCACATCCTGCCCACTTGTACCCTCCCTGCAGGAACACTCCAAACCCTTGAAGTTTGCTAGTGAGACTGATCACAGGCATCCCTTTCGAGGTTGCTTTCAAGCCCTCAGTTTTTGACATGTTTGAGAAGGGCTCCAGCATTGATCCTGGAGAGCAACTCCCTACCCTTCCATACCCTTCCTTTCCATGCTCCAGTCTGGGGTTGCCCTTCCACTTCCTTGTGAATACAGCAAGGCAAAACTTAATGGACAAAAACTTTTTTTTGCAAGTTGCAGCAACAACAAAACCTTCCCTGAATTCTAGGTTTGACTGAATAATTTGCTTAAAAGGAACACCAAGAAATACCTCCCTTTTCAAACTGTTGTCTCTTGACACTTGAAAACTGACAGGTTCTGATAGTCATTTGGATGCAAAACACACTGTTTCTAACATTCCTTCAGGTTTATTTTTAAACAATTAAAAACTATTTGAAAGTTGGAAAAATCATCCCTTTGCACCAACGTAATTTTTCTTTCTAAGTTTTGCATTGGTCAAAAATGTCAACTGGAACAAATTGCTACATTATGGAAACTGGCAGAGAATCAAAAAGGAAAAGTGTTTGTTTTCCTGGCTGTACATGTGAGGGATTCTCACAAGCAGTTAAAAGCAGACTTGTTCCCTTTCTGGTGGAAGAAAGGAAGAGGGAGAAAGAAGGGAAGATGAAAAGACTCCCCCCACACAGCCCCCCAGGTCTCCTTTCACACACCAGAGACTCCTCGTGGATCCCCCCCCATCCAAGGGGGGACCTGGCCCCCCACTTCCACCATCTCTGTGGTCCCATTTTCCTTCAGGGCTGCAGCAGCTGGAGATGGGGTGCACTGGGGGGGACAGAGGGATGGTGGGGGTAGATGGGGGAGGCTCTGTGCTGTGGGGGGCTGGGAGGAGGTATACTGGAAGGTGAGAGACGAATAGGGGCTGGGGGGAGCATGGGGGGAGGTTTGGAGGCAGATGGGGAGGCAGGCAGATATAGGGATTCACTGGAGGAGGGGCAGGGTGAGGACAAGTGTGGGGAGGCTGTGCAGAGACAGGGGTTCACTGATGGGGCAGGGGGACAAGACAGAGCAGTGTGCAGGGGGGCTGAGGGGTGGTGGTTCTGGGGCTGGGAAAACCCTGGTCCTGGAGGGCTGGAGGTATGGCACGGAGGGTGTGGGGGCTGTGAAGTAGGGCAGGGTGTTGGCATTCTGAAGCATGGGGTGCAGGGGTCTGGAGCTGATGTGTGGTGGCAAGGTGGGGTGCTGGAGGGGTTTGGGCCATGGAGGAGCTATGCTCAGGTCCTTCCTCCCTCAACCCCCTCCAGCCCTGTGCAGCCAGTGGCAGGGGAGGTGCAACTGAGGTGTGTGGAGGGTGCTACCTGACACCTCATCACTCCCTTTCCTGTGTTCCAGGAGCTTTTTCAAGGTGGCCAGAAACTGGGCCCATGCCCAGTCCCACAACTGGAATATCCTGCTCCTTGAGAGGGATAGTGAGTGACCCCTCCCCTTCCATTTCATATATCCCCCTGGGGTCATCCCCAAATCATGGCCCCCAAGGAACGCCCCCCCAGCTCTGTAGTCCCTCCTTCTTGTTGCCTCAGACTCTGCCCCCAAGTCCCTGTGCCATCCTGGGCTCCCGTCTCCTGGGCTGGGGGAGCTGGGCAGGGCAGGGCTCACCCCTCTCCCCGCCTTGTCTTCCTCAATGAGGAAAGCAGCCATGTGGGCTGGGGTGGGGCTGGCAGTACCAGTCTTGTGCCCCCCTCCATCTGCCTTACCTCATAACATGGAGGGGGTCCATGCAGCATCTCACCACCCTGGAAGGGGCACACAGAGGGGACTTGCTGAGCTGGCATCAGGAATCTGTAACACCCAAGTCAATACCTGTGATGGGAACAGTGCTGTGCCCTTTGGCCCTGGCAAAGGCAAGAGACAGTGATTCTCAGGGGGTGGGGAGAACAGAGGCCCATGGAGCAGGGGCTCTCCTCCTTCTTTGTCTCCTCCTCTTCTCCCTCCTCTTCCTTCAGACAGCAGGTAAGTCCAGATCCCCTCCCTACCAGAAGGGCCCTGGTGGTTCCCCCTTGGGTGCAGTGTGGTGAGTCACTGCCTCTCACAATGCTTCCCCACACAGAGGCTCAGCTGGTCCAGTGCAGGCTGCAGGGGGTGCCAACGCCCTGCTGCCATGCCACTTTGCTGTCCAAAATCAGAGCATCCAGCTGAATCAGCTCTACCTAAAGTGGATGCGGGGAACCAGTGCCTGGCCAAGAACCTCAAGGGTGTACAGCTGTACCACCCAGGGTCCAGGCTTTTCCCAGAGGTGCTGGGCCAGGGGAACTGCAGGATATGAGCCTGAAGGATACTGGGAGCTGTCTGCAGCCTCATCCACACACCCAAGGAGGAGGAGCAGGAGCTGCACCTATTGGTCACTGGTGGGTCCTTGGACTCCACACAAGCTTCCCCCATGGGCCCTATTCGATTGGGATTGGGATTCGGCCCAAATTGGGGACTGATTTGATTTGTTGATTCCGATCACTGTCCCTGATTAGATTCTGCTGAATCCAAATCTGAAGATTTGATGCTGATTCAGAAAATCAGTGATTCAGACATAGACACAGCTTTAAATGTTTTTCTACATACCTCGAGGTACCAGCATGGCTCATAAACTCTGCGATGCTGGGGCACATGGAGCGTCCCACAGGAGTGCTGGGGGCGGGTGGGCAGGCCTCCACATGCTCAGTGGCTAACCCAGAAGTAGACCAGAAGTACTTTCGGTCCACTTCCCAGTCTGCCGGGGAGTGCATTGGGGGCCCTCCCCAGCTTGGCGATTGGTTGTGGGGGACCCTGGGTGCCCCCCCAGACCCAGGAGGCACCAGTCACCAAGCTGGGGAGCATGTGGGGGGCGGGGGGGCACAGCATGCTCCCCAGCAAACCCAGAAGTGGACCAGAAGTGCTTCTGGTCCACTTCTGGGTCTGCTGCCAAGTGTGCTGGGGACCCCCCTGTGCTCCTGTGGGACGCTCCATCTGCCCCAGCATCACAGCATTGATGAGCCGCCTGCTACCTAGAGATATGTAGAAAAAAACATTTAAAGCTGTGTCTATGTCCTAACCCCCAAATCTTTCTGAATCCCTCTGAATTGATTCAGAGGGTTCTGGTTCGCTTTGGAGAGATTAAAGGGTCCTCTAGTTCAATTCGGATTCGGAGATTTGGCCACCGAATCAAGCCAAATCTCTGCTGAATCAAATCGGGAACTGAAGTTTTCACAGCCCTACTGTGAACCCACATTTGCAGTCAGACACAATTGTAGGAGCTGCAAACACAGGTCCATGGCAGCCCGGCCCTCACTGAAGACGGACAGGCCTTGATTTTTCCCACCTCTTGGTGGGCTACGTTCCCAACTATGATGTCACACTGGGTAGTTCCCTTGCATGTGCTGTGCTTAGGGTCTGACACTGTGTTTGTCCAAGCTGGGGGTCTCTTTGATAAGACTGTGGCTGTTGCATTTTCTCATTTCTAGTTGCCCCAGGAATTTCTGTTTCAAGACCACTAGCTGTAGCTGGTGTGGAGACCTTTCTTCTGTGCCAGTGCAGGGTTTCTTCCCTGACGATGTGAAAATAGTGTGGTTGAGAGATGGGCAGGTGCTGAACAGCTCCACTCACTCCACTCCCCAAAGAAACCCAGCTGGGACCTTCAGTGTCACCCTGGCCTATACCTTCATTCCCACCCAGAGTGACTTTGGCAGGGTCTTTTGCCATGTCCAACACCTGGCACTGAAGCAGCCCCAGCAGGAGGAGTTCCCCCTGGAAATCACAGGTGAGAACCCATGTGGGAGTTTCTTTTCTGACTAGAGGGTGTTTGCAATGATTCAGCCATGGGCAATGCTGACAGCTAAGGGGATCACAGAGAAATGGTTTACGAGCACTTGTGGTGCTCTGATGTGGTGCCAGAGGACTGGAAGAGGGCCAATGTGGTTCCAATCTTCAAAAAAGGGAGGAAGGAGGGCCCGGGGAACTATAGGCCAGTTAGTTTTACCTTGATCCTGGGTAAGCTTTTTGAGAGAATTATCCTGGCACATGTCCACGAGGGGCCAGCAGGGGAGATTATGCTTAGGGGCAATCAACACGGGTTCATTAGAGGCAGGTCCTGTCAAACCAACCTGGTGGCCTTCTATGACTAGGTCACAAAATCCTTAGACACAGGGGTAGCAGTGGACGTAGTCTTTCTGGACTTTCGGAAGGCCTACAACACTGTCTCTCACCCCATTCTCATTAAAAAACTAAGGGAGTGTGGCATCAACACCCACACAGTCAATTGGGTCACCAGCTGGCTGGAGGGCCGCACCCAGAGAGTGGTGGTGGATGGGTCATTTTCGACCTGGAGGGATGTGGGCAGTGGGGTCCCCCAGGGCTCGGTCCTCGGGCCCGCGCTGTTCAACATCTTCATCAGCAACTTGGACAAGGGGGAAAAAGCACCCTGTTCAAATTTGCTGACGACGCCAAGATGTGGGGAGAAGTGGGCACACTAGAAGGGGAGAATAGGCTGCAATTGGACCTAGACAGGTTACAGGGGTGGGCAGATGAGAACAGGATGGGTTTCAACACTGACAAGTGCAAGGGGCTGCACCTGGGG
>NW_017728998.1:48869124-48870230 GCF_001723915.1 Gavialis gangeticus | reverse complement strand
TGAGCACTACCAGCATTGACCAGGAACAATGGTCACAAGCTGGCAGAGGGTAGATTTAGGCTAGATATCAGGAGGCGCTACTTCATGGTCAGGGCGGCTAGAATCTGGAATCAACTTCCAGGCGAAGTGGTGCTGGCTCCTACCCTGGGGGTCTTTAAGACAAGGTTAGACAAACACCTTGCTGGGGTCGTTTGACCCCAGTACTCTTTCCTTCCATGGCAGGGGGTCAGACTCGATGATCTGCTCAGGTCCCTTCTGACCCTACTAACTATGAAACTATGAAATCACAGATGAACTTTGAGAGGTTGCCTAGTCTAACCCTGCTGCTCCCAGCTGGACTGTCGCTATCCAAACAATCCCAAATAGATCTAGACTGTCCTCAGTGTGACACAGTTCTTGAAAAGGCTTAACTCCTGTTGTGCCTTGGCTTGTCAAGTGCGAGTGCTACTTCTGTGAACTGTGGTGTGCTGCAGCATGGCTTCTGTAAGGGTGGGCTGAGACTGGGGAGGGAAGATCATAGGGTCACAGAGCAGTCAGGCTGGCAGGGCCCTCAGGAGGTCACATCTAGTCAGACCCTCTGTTCCAGGCACAATCCTCTCTGTCTAAACCATCCTAGGCAAGGGCTTGTCCAACCTGCTCTTAGAAGCTTCACCAATAACCTTTTCATACAACACCCTCAAAACACCCCTCTAACTTGGCACAGGTAAAGCAGAGGGACAGGGGTCCTGCCAATGTCCTGCCACTGCGAGGGAAGGGAGGGGCTGATTTAAACACACCCCAGAGATCCTAGGCAGAGAGGACTGTGCCCCTGTGACAGAAAAAGGCCAAGCCAATCTGACCATGGGGTAAAATCCCTTTTTGATCCCAACTGTGACAATTGGTCTGGTCCTAGGCCAGACACCTCTGGGTGTTTTGTAATAGCAACAAGAGCATTGGCAAACCTCAGTCAAAGATTTGGCACACCCCAGTCAACATCCCCAGCTTTGGCTGAGGCCAACACTCAATGTTTCTGAAGTGAAAGAAACCCCTTGACACCCACAGCAACTAAAAGGGAAAAAATTCTTTCCCCTTGGGACAAGGTTCAGAAGCCCTGGCCAAGTTTGAAA
>NW_017728998.1:48865735-48867843 GCF_001723915.1 Gavialis gangeticus | reverse complement strand
CTCTCTGTCTAAACCATCCTAGGCAAGGGCTTGTCCAACCTGCTCTTAGAAGCTTCACCAATAACCTTTTCATACAACACCCTCAAAACACCCCTCTAACTTGGCACAGGTAAAGCAGAGGGACAGGGGTCCTGCCAATGTCCTGCCACTGCGAGGGAAGGGAGGGGCTGATTTAAACACACCCCAGAGATCCTAGGCAGAGAGGACTGTGCCCCTGTGACAGAAAAAGGCCAAGCCAATCTGACCATGGGGTAAAATCCCTTTTTGATCCCAACTGTGACAATTGGTCTGGTCCTAGGCCAGACACCTCTGGGTGTTTTGTAATAGCAACAAGAGCATTGGCAAACCTCAGTCAAAGATTTGGCACACCCCAGTCAACATCCCCAGCTTTGGCTGAGGCCAACACTCAATGTTTCTGAAGTGAAAGAAACCCCTTGACACCCACAGCAACTAAAAGGGAAAAAATTCTTTCCCCTTGGGACAAGGTTCAGAAGCCCTGGCCAAGTTTGAAACAGTTTCTAGGAAGACTAGAGCAGTGACAGGGCCAATGTCCCCATAGCCAGCCCCAGAGGGAACAGACCCAACACAGCACCACTGTTCCCAGGTCCTCATTTGGGCAAGCAGCACATAGGGAACTCCCTGCAAGATGGCTGCCCCTGGCCAGGCACCATGTCCTGCAGCAGGGATAGTGCCATGCTGGGCTGTAAACGTGTCCTTTCTGCTGTGCCATCAGCTCTGCAGGGATAGGGGAAAAGAGCCCAGTCCAAGGGCTCATGGTACAAACCTGAAAGTGCTTGGAGTTCCCTGGGGTAGGTGCCAGACTGCATGGGGTTGGGAGGGGAGACAGCCATAAACCGAGCCCGAGTCTCATGCTTTCCCTCCAGTGCCAGACACCGGAGATGGCCCTTCAGAAGTTTGTCTTGAAGTGCAGCTGTGGACTTGGATTGGGATTGTGGTTGCACTCCTCATTGGGTTTGTTTTTGGGGCAGCATCTGTGATAGTCTTTTACTGCAGGAAAGGTAACAGAGGATGATGCCATTTGCTTAAGGTTATGGAGGAGACAGAAGGGAGTTTGATGACCCCCAGAGGGACTGAGGGCACTAGTGCAGAGGCCTCTCCAGTGACAAAGCCCCCTGCACCAGGGACCCCCGCCCACTCCAGGGAAGGTTTTACCAGCCTGTTCTCAGGAACCCAGCATTTCCCAGCCCTGATCCCAGGCTGCTCATGTCTCCCAGGTGATCCCAAACCAACCCTAGGCATGAAACATGGCACTGTCTGCAAGCAGCTGGAGTAGACTCCCCAGAGTCCGGAGGAGATGTAGCTCAGGGGCCGGATACAACACTGGAGCAGACTTGCAGAAGGGAGAGAGCAGAGTGGGAGAACGTCAGGATAGGTAAACCCCCTGTAATCTAGGCCCTGTTACAACCACACTCAGGAACGCGCCCCCTTCCAGTTGATTGGAGGATCCTGACACTGTTGGGGGAAGCTAAGGGAAGCTGAGAACAGAAAGGTGACCCTGACACCAGGTCAGTCTCCTCAGCACTGCCCATCCATCACTCACCAGAAAGACACCTTGAAGCTACAGGGAATGCTACAACAGTTGGGCTCCTGCTAGCCATTTCCAGAGGATGTGAACCCTGTGACCTGTAGGGATGGGAGGCTGGCATTGCCTGTCTACTTGCCTACTTGCCTGCCTGCCTACTTGCTCCTCTGCTTGGGCCTGTAGGGGGGCTGTCAGGAAAGCTAAGGCGGACATAGAGCTAGGACTAGCGTCCATGATCAAGGATAATAAAAAGTCCTTTTTCAAATATATAGGGAGGATGAAGAAGGCACCGGGTAATGTGGGGCCCCTGCAAAGTACGCTGGGCAATCTGGTGGTTGCGCCAGAGGAGAAAGCGGAACACTTTAACCAATTCTTCACCTCTGTTTTCTTGTGCAGGGACCAGGACTTCCCTGCTGTGATGCCAGATGGACTCGAAGGGAACACCTCCAGACCTCAGGTTGGGGAGGACCGGGTTAGAGAGCTTCTGGAGGGGCTGGATGTGTTCAAGTCAGCGGGTCCAGATGCTCTCCACCCCAGGGTGTTGAGGGAGCTAGCTGGGGTTATT
>NW_017728998.1:48861493-48864964 GCF_001723915.1 Gavialis gangeticus | reverse complement strand
GATGCCTACCTGGCTGGACTCATTTGAGTCCAGTCTTTTCTCCCGCCTAGGCGGGGGGTCGGACCTGAAGATCTACAAGGTCCCTTCCGACCCGACTTCTATGATTCTATGAAAGTGTACATTTTGCCCGTGTAGTGGTACATTCAGGGCATAGCACCATCTCCCCACACCAGTGTCCCCCCTGGGTACCAAATGCTACAGAAGGGTCTGGCTGGTCTGTCTGCCTCCTGCCCAGGGTCATAAGCATTTTTTTGGTGAAAATGGCCACTACCCACTGCATAGCCTCTGCTGGGTTCAGATCAGACCCTGTCCCAGCACTAGGACCTTAGAAAGATGCTCCCAGGGTGAGGGGAGAAAGGACATGTGGCACCCCAGGTGGCTCTGCATAGGGTGAAAGGGCCAGTGCCCATAAGCTGGGAGGGAGGGCACCGAGGGCTGAGCTGGAGCAGGGAGTTCTTGCACCTATGACCAGACCAAAAGATCCCCTGGTGGGGACATGGCACATGACTGCAGGAGGAAGGAAGCACTTTGCCGGCCTGGTGATACTAGCAACCCAAGCAAGTGGAGGAGCCTGCTTCTGCAGGCAGTGTAGTGTCTCCACCAGCTGGGAACTGCATGGCCAGCAGGTTCCTCCAGCACAGAGAAGTTCCAGGATGCATTACCATCTGCTGGGCACTGGGGGGCGAGGGGGGGACAAAGTGGGTGTGAGGGCAAATGAGGTGTGGCTAAGGCACTGCTCTCTGCTCTCTCTAATACTCCTGCTGTTTCTCCCAGCCCCGCTGAAAGTAACTGGGAGCAAAGTGGTGATGGGAAAACCTGAACCAACCAAGCCAGAACCTAGATGGCGCCTTCACTGCAATGAGCATCTAGGGACTCTGCAACCAGAACCTAACACATCCAGAGAAAGCAGACACAGCCCAGCTCCTTGCACACGAGGAAATGATGAAATTCCTGAAGTGGACACAGCACAGCCAAGAACACTGAGCCAAGACAACAGAACTGGATCAACAAGGGGGGGGAGTGGCTAGAGCCAGAGACACCATGATCCCCAGCCCAGAGACAGAGGGTGCTTGTACATGTCATGCCATTAGCATTTATGTGATGAAAATGTCACTTTGTGTGGCTTAATGGCATCACACTGTACATGTGCAGGAGTTTTGGGTGTTTTAAATAAGTTTGCATCGTTGCAAACGAAACTACTTCCAGATGTTATTTAGTTTGCAATAATGCATTGCAGCTATTAGCTTGCCCCCTGGCCATGGGAGAGGTGGGCAGACTCCACAGAAAAAAAGATCAGGCCCCTCACTGTGTCTGCCTTCAGCCAGTGCCTGGTAAAGGCAGAAGTGGTGAGGGCCCTATTCCTTTTTTTCTGTGGAGGCTGCCTGCTTCTCCTGCAGCCAGGAGGTGAACTGCCAGTGGGCCAAGCAGCCCCTGAGCTGCGGGGCCCCTGGTCCTTCCCTCCAAGGTAGTGACATCGCCCCAAGGCTGCTTGTGCAGGCTTCTAGCAGGCTGGGTGCTGCCCCAGTTTGGGGTCAGGGAAAAGTTGGATTGGGCTGGGTGTTGCCTCCAAGCTGGGGCAGCACCTGGCTCACTAGCATCCCGCCTGGGTGGCCCTGGGGAGCACTGCCACCATGGAGGGAAGCACTGGGACCCATCTCAGCTCAGGGACCATTTAGCCCACCGGCATCTCACCCCCACACCCATGGTAGAGGTGGGCAGACTCCACTGAAAAAAAAAAAGGATTGGGCCGCTCGCTGTAGCAGTGATGGAAACCTGTTTTTAATTGAAACCCACTGTTTCAATTTAGGTGGCATAGAATGCGACTCCAAAGGCTAAACCCCCATCAGTGCGAGTGCCCAGAGGGCCCAGCCTGGGCTGCTGCAGACAGGCACCACAGGCGACAGGAGCAGTAGGGTCATCTGATACCAATGGTTCAGACAGATACGCTAGCACAGTGGTTCTCAACCTTTTGAGACTCAAGCCACCCTCCAGACCATTCTGAATTTGGTGGCACTCCTTTAAAAAAAAATGTATTTATTCTGGTGCATAAAAAACATCATGACTGGAAACCGGGATGTAGGTTGTAGCTTTGTTAACTTCCTTAGCCTGACGAAGGGTTTTTAAACCCTAAAGCTTGCTTTAACATTTTTTTCCCCAACTATTTAAGTTGGTCTACTAAAATATATCAGATTCACTCAAAGAACCCTGTCTGCCTCATGACTGGAAAAACTTTTTAAAAATCAAACAGGGAAAAACACACACAAATAATCATAATATTATAATTAACGCAAAATCTGAGCCTAGCAGGACCCCAGTTGTGAATCATTGCTCTAGAAAGGTCCTAGTATGGCTCCTGTCATCATGAAGTGTGAACTTCCAAATCTTTAATGTAACTGGGCATTTTTACATGCCACAGTGTTTAATCCTCATTAACATAACGAGGATTAAAAATGTTAAACTTGTTCATTTTGGTGCATCAGGGTTGTGTTTGCATGCACCTGGCTTTCGAACGAATTAAACCCGGTGTGCAATTCCCCGTAAATTCCAGTGGGGGGCGCCAAATACCAATCTACCCTTGTGCTGCCACTAAACCAGTACAATACCCCAGTATTCCTAATCCCCTCCCTCCACAGTCCCCGCCTCCCACTGGGAGCCTCACGCTAAGCTCCCCCCAGCCCCATCAAGCCATGTTCGCCCCCAAACCCTGCCACTTGTGCCCCTCCCCCCCAGCCCCATATTACACCTTCCCATGTTAGAAAGTAAAGCAAATGTATATATGAATTGTATTTTAACTATACATATATCATATCAGAAATATACATTTCTATTGGGTGAGAGGAGTGGGTGCTGCCCTGGCTCCTCCTCCTCTTCCACATCACCGTCGGTGATTGTGACTGCTGGTGCTGGCGGTGAGTGGTTGGAGTGTGTGTGCCATGAACGCTTACTACAAAACTAAAAGGTGTAGTAATAGTACCGCGGGGGGCGGAGCAGAAACCATAGTTCCGTCCACAGTCGTTAGTTTTCGGACTACATTTCCCAGCATTCCCCAGCTGGGCCGGTTTCCATGGGGACCCCTGACTGGAGCTGCTTCCTCCCCTCCCCTTTCCCTGCCCAGTGACGTCATGAATGCCAGCGGTGTCGTGTACTTTGCACGGCAGAAATGTTGGGGTGGGTGCTGTGAAATGTTGGTGAAATCGTGGGGTGTTGGGGTTAGGGTTCAGT
The DNA here is from genome assembly GCF_001723915.1 of Gavialis gangeticus. Taxonomy (NCBI): domain Eukaryota; kingdom Metazoa; phylum Chordata; order Crocodylia; family Gavialidae; genus Gavialis; species Gavialis gangeticus. The sequence goes on along the minus strand of NW_017728998.1, from coordinate 48,861,742 downwards.
GTTGGTGGTGAATATGGACTCCACGCCCCCCCCCCATCCTCCTCCCCAATCTTTCTGCATGTAGATGCATGTCAGCAAGCAAGCACCTCAATAAACAATAATGGTGCAGTAAACGGAGACCATTTCTTTACTCCAAAAAGCATTCTTTGCAGTTTCAAATAGAAATTGGGCAACAAGCAGCTGGATACAGCAGACACCTGTAGGATGATTTTGGTCCTCCCAAAAACTTAGGCAAGAACCGCCCCCCCC
>NW_017728998.1:48859077-48861133 GCF_001723915.1 Gavialis gangeticus | reverse complement strand
CCAGACAATAACCCCCTAACCCAGTCCACCCCACTTCACCTCCCCCCATTCCCTGCTCATTCGCCATGGCCCCCTCTACCCTTGCAGGCAGACACAGATGGTTTATGTTGCAAGTAGTTAAAATAATTATTTTAATCAAGAACAACCACTGCTAGTTGGCAGTGTCCATAATACGTTGTCAGGTAATCCTGTACAAGGGTCACCCGACCAGCTTCTCCTTGTGCATGTGGCCTCAGTCTGTGTGTTGCTGCCCACCCACATCTCTGTCTGGCCGCTGCCTCTTGCACTTCATCAGACCGTGACTGGCTGAAAACCTCTCTGTGGGTCCCACAGATGTTGTGCAGTATGCAGGCTTCCACTATAAAAGCTGTGATGTTTTCTGGCCCCAGCTTGAGCCTGCAGCTAGGCACCCTCCACCTTGCTTTCAGGCGGCTACAAGTGCATGCATCCTGCATTGCTCTGATGGTAGTTGAGAAGCAGCTTCTGTGAGTCCATAACGTGCCCTCCATAAGGCTTCATGAACCAGGACTTGAGCAGGTAAGCAGCATCTGGTTTTATAAGCGGGGGAATGGCAATACCATGGATCACTGCCTCGGGGACTCCAGGTACACAGTGTCCTTTTTCCATGAGGTCAGGCAATGGAGAGTTTCTGAACATGCACACATCATGCATACTGCCAGGCCACCCAGTATAAATGTTCGTGACCCAGTCCTGATGGTCCACCACAGCTTGCAGGATCACGGAGGCAAATCCTTTCTTGTTTGTGAATGACTGCCCCCTGCCCAAAGGGGACTGCACTGGGATGTGAGTGCTATCTAAAGCCCTCACGGAGTTAGGGAACCCCATAGCATTGAAGCCATCCATGATTTCCTGCGGATTCACGAGGCAAATAAAGTTGTTTGCCGCGATGTTCTGCAGCAGCTGGCATACTACGTGAGTCACCAGCCCAGCTGTGCAGGGAACCACACTGAACTGGTTTGTGATGTAGCGGGGGCTGGACGGGGTGGCCCATTTCATGATCGTCTGACATATGTTAGTGTCCTGCCTTGCAATTTGTGGCCCCAGCATCAAGATGATATGATAAAATGTCTCCCTGGTCATTGGGAACGTCTCCAGCCACTGCTGATTGTTCCAGGTGGTCAGCACTATTCACTCCCACCAGTCTGAGCTGCTCTTGTGGACCCAGACCCTACGGTTGCTGCTCCTGAGGTTCATCCACAGAGCCCTCTCAGCTTCCACTTCTTCACGTGCCTCTCAGCTGTCCCACTGCACCGCATATCTAAGTCCCCTTTTTCACGAGGCGCCTGTATGTGCAGGCATCTCCACATAGCAAGCATTGAGAGGGGCACTCATTGCATGCGCTGTCATCATTAGCTGTGCCTGCATGTTTTGTAATAAGTCCAAGGCCAGCAGCAGGGTAATTATTAACAGTTTCTCCTCATCCATGTCTTCCAGATTCTCCATTTCAGACACTTCACTTAGTTCTTCTCCATTCTCCACTTTCCAGTCCTCACACATTTCTTCCTGAATCTCCATTTGTTCCTCCTCCATCATCCTGTATGGATTCTCCCAAGCAAGTTTGATTGAACTTATGCAGCAGGGCAAGCGGATCACAGCACCACCACCAAGTGGGGGAGGAGAGGGGGCTGTAGTCTGGAGCTCTGTCTAGCTGCGTTCAATTGATTACTATTGCAAGTGACCTCTTATCTGCATTTCAACAAGTAACCCTGAGGCACTGACCATTGGCGCAGCAGAGCCTTTCCCCATTACTGTGTTTGGTGGCGGGTGTTGGTGTTTACTAGGTTAAACAATGGTGTTCTGGCTTCCGGATAACTGTTTATTAGGGCTGTGCAAAATTTTGGCAGCCATTTTATTTTGGAGGTGTTTTGGGCTGTTTCAGCACCCAAAACACCAAATCTGAATCAAAATGGAAAGCTCAGAAACATCTCTGAAATGAAACATGGCATCCAAAACGTTTTGGAAATATTTCGGAGTTTGGGAGCTGGGCTTGTAGGGAAACAGCTGTACGCTGCTTCCCTGCCACACGACTTGGCTC
>NW_017728998.1:48855714-48857266 GCF_001723915.1 Gavialis gangeticus | reverse complement strand
GATCACTGCCTCGGGGACTCCAGGTACACAGTGTCCTTTTTCCATGAGGTCAGGCAATGGAGAGTTTCTGAACATGCACACATCATGCATACTGCCAGGCCACCCAGTATAAATGTTCGTGACCCAGTCCTGATGGTCCACCACAGCTTGCAGGATCACGGAGGCAAATCCTTTCTTGTTTGTGAATGACTGCCCCCTGCCCAAAGGGGACTGCACTGGGATGTGAGTGCTATCTAAAGCCCTCACGGAGTTAGGGAACCCCATAGCATTGAAGCCATCCATGATTTCCTGCGGATTCACGAGGCAAATAAAGTTGTTTGCCGCGATGTTCTGCAGCAGCTGGCATACTACGTGAGTCACCAGCCCAGCTGTGCAGGGAACCACACTGAACTGGTTTGTGATGTAGCGGGGGCTGGACGGGGTGGCCCATTTCATGATCGTCTGACATATGTTAGTGTCCTGCCTTGCAATTTGTGGCCCCAGCATCAAGATGATATGATAAAATGTCTCCCTGGTCATTGGGAACGTCTCCAGCCACTGCTGATTGTTCCAGGTGGTCAGCACTATTCACTCCCACCAGTCTGAGCTGCTCTTGTGGACCCAGACCCTACGGTTGCTGCTCCTGAGGTTCATCCACAGAGCCCTCTCAGCTTCCACTTCTTCACGTGCCTCTCAGCTGTCCCACTGCACCGCATATCTAAGTCCCCTTTTTCACGAGGCGCCTGTATGTGCAGGCATCTCCACATAGCAAGCATTGAGAGGGGCACTCATTGCATGCGCTGTCATCATTAGCTGTGCCTGCATGTTTTGTAATAAGTCCAAGGCCAGCAGCAGGGTAATTATTAACAGTTTCTCCTCATCCATGTCTTCCAGATTCTCCATTTCAGACACTTCACTTAGTTCTTCTCCATTCTCCACTTTCCAGTCCTCACACATTTCTTCCTGAATCTCCATTTGTTCCTCCTCCATCATCCTGTATGGATTCTCCCAAGCAAGTTTGATTGAACTTATGCAGCAGGGCAAGCGGATCACAGCACCACCACCAAGTGGGGGAGGAGAGGGGGCTGTAGTCTGGAGCTCTGTCTAGCTGCGTTCAATTGATTACTATTGCAAGTGACCTCTTATCTGCATTTCAACAAGTAACCCTGAGGCACTGACCATTGGCGCAGCAGAGCCTTTCCCCATTACTGTGTTTGGTGGCGGGTGTTGGTGTTTACTAGGTTAAACAATGGTGTTCTGGCTTCCGGATAACTGTTTATTAGGGCTGTGCAAAATTTTGGCAGCCATTTTATTTTGGAGGTGTTTTGGGCTGTTTCAGCACCCAAAACACCAAATCTGAATCAAAATGGAAAGCTCAGAAACATCTCTGAAATGAAACATGGCATCCAAAACGTTTTGGAAATATTTCGGAGTTTGGGAGCTGGGCTTGTAGGGAAACAGCTGTACGCTGCTTCCCTGCCACACGACTTGGCTCTGCAGGGAGCAGAGATCTGTGCTGGGGGTCTCCTCACTGCTGCTGCCCCCCCCCCCCGGGGCTGCCCTGGGGGCCCAG
>NW_017728998.1:48850544-48855618 GCF_001723915.1 Gavialis gangeticus | reverse complement strand
GCTGCCCTGGTGACGCAGGGCTGCAGGGGATGAGCAGCGGTGGTGAGGAGACCCCGGTGCAGATCTCTGCTGCCTGTTGAGCCAGGTCACACAGCAGGGCAGTGCTGGTCCTCTGAAGCAGATTCATCTGAAGCAAAACAGGACAGTGATCCAAAACACTGATAGGAATCGCCGTCCTCCAAAATGGCTAAACCCAAAACCGAATTGAAACACAGCTGTTTTGCACAGCCCAGTGCTTATACAATATCAATGAATAGCCACACCTGAGAACAATTTATCCAGAAAATGGAGCATAGGTGTTGGATGTGCTTCCTTATTTTTTCGTTAGTGATCTCATCCAACAAAAAGCCTGACTGACCTGCAATAACTCTCCTGGCTCCAGACAAAGCCTTGAGAATCCTCAGTACAGAATGCTTATGTTTACAAATATGTCACCATGAGCCAGTATCAGGTGAATACTTTTGCAAGGACAGCAAAAAGAGTCTGTGCTTCTCTAGTTGCATGCAGCAATAACAAACTTGACTCTGCCAGTAGAAGCAATTGCATGCAAAGCCACAACTGTCTTCTGGGGTATACTGACCATTGTGAAAGACCCTAAATATTCTAGGTTTAGAAGCATCAGCTGTTGATTTATTTTTAATATTTGAGGAATTGCATCTATTGTTTGCTGTTGGCCTCAAACTGCTTCCTGATGTCTCAGAAAAACAAGTCCAAGCAACAGAGCAGGAGGCTGATACTTCTATCACCCAGGGCCTCAGCTGGACCCAGGAAGAACTGAAGGACTTAATCAACATTTGGTTGGAGCAAAATATTATAGACTAGCTGGAAAGTAGGAGGAATAAGCCCGTGTATACCACCATTGCAAAAGAAATGAAGGCACGAGGGCACAACTGGGACTGGACCCACTGTTGGTGCAAGATCAAGGCGCTAAGATGTGCATTTCATCATACCAAGAATGAAAACCCTCATTCTGGGGCAGGGCACACAATTGCTCCTTTCTACGACCAGCTGTCTGTCATTCTCTCCAAGGATACCTGCAAGGCAACCTGTCTTCAGTCTATTGGGACTGTTTTCGTGCTGGAGAGCACGCCGACAGAAGCAGATGCTGAGTGTCCTGAGTGGGAAACTGTAAGCATGTTGCAGCAGTGGGGAGACTGCTCCATGGTCCTGGATGACAGGGTCTCCCAACAAGAGGTGTATACCCGGACCTTGACCCCAGTGTGCACCCCGATTCCATGGACTAGCACGGATGAGGATCAGGAGGATGAGGAGGAGGAAACCAGTTTGGATTCAGTTTCTGTTCCTAAGACCCAACAAGATGCACAACCGATGACTTGTAAGTATTGTCAGGGACTCTAACCCTAACTTCCCAGGTCCGTTGTCTGACTGCAAGAGACAGGCAACACCAGCAAGGTCTTATCTCAAAGCTCTTTATTGAAGCATGCATACAACAACAAAGAGCAGCCCGTCTCCTCCAAGAACAAGCCCCCCCTTGATAACAAGTAAGCAAGTTTATATAGACAGTTTTGCGTCACAGATTCTACACCTAATTGACTCAACTCCCATGGTTAGTTAGAAACTTCTAGTGCACATGCCTAAGCTACGATGAGGAGTTCATGACCCCTTGTGGAGGTGATTTATAGTTTACAGACAAGATGCACACACAGGTGGGAATTTTCCACTGTGAAAGAAAACAAGATATCAGGTCAGTGTGAGAAACTCTTAATTGTTTCAAACTGGTTTTTGGCTACATGCTTGTTTTGAAATGCTAACTAATAGGAAGGAGGGCTACATCTTTGATTGCTTCAGACTTCAAGGCGACTAGGAGTTTGTCATCCCCCAGTCTTATCAGGTTGTGTCCTTGAAGTGCTGAGTCTGCTTTGTAGTTAACTTCTACACTATTATCTATGGTCTTGTTAGTTAATTTCTACAGCTACACAATAAGAGGCTTTGAGCAGTTCTTATGCATAAGCATCTTCCTTATCATCAAACATGCAACTTTCTGTTCAGCACTGTTACTTATGCTAGTGGGTTCAAGGTGCGCTGACCAACTCTTGCTTATTAGCTCACATTCCTGTCGCTATGTTGTATCCAGAGAGCTTGTGATTATCTTTTTTTTTTAGCTTCTCAGCAGTATTTTTCTTTGTGGGCTGTTGGGCCTGCTCCCAAACATCCTATCTATCAGTATCATGGAATATGCCTCTTGCCATTGGCAGGAACTGCTTGGGTTTGTGCAGGTTGGATTTTTTTTGTGGGGAGAGGAGAAATGCATGTATCACTGGAGGTGGGTCACCATGCTCTTTTGGGGGTGGATGAAGGGTATACTCCATGTTCTTTTGGGAGTAAGTAGAGGGTGTTTCAACAGACACCAAACTCGTTGCTTTGGTTTAATTGTTTGCAGCTGACACGGGCAGTGGCAGCCAGGGATGTGGCTCTGAACTGGGGACTTGTAATTTTGGGGAATGTGAATGGTGCTGCACTCTTGCAGGCTTTGTTTTACTGCAGGGGGGAAGGGGTGGTGGAGGTTCGTCACCATCCTCTTGAATGCTTGGGGGAAGGAAATGCGACCAAACCATGAACACTTTTTTCATTTGTTTACCAGCTACCACACCCAATGCTGGCTGGGCACATGCCCCTGAACCTTGAACCTAGCACTACAGCAGAGCATTCAAGGGATATGTGCCGCAGGTCGTGACAGTCCTGAGAGAGCATGATGGAGGCTTTGGTTGAGGCATCATGAACCCAAGTGTCAGCTGCAGATGGCTGGTGGGATGAAGTCTGGGAGTCACTTTAGTGTGATGAGGTCGAGGAGAACCGAATCACAGACAACACAATTGTCTTCTTGGAGATTCTGCTAGACCACATGGGCCAGTTTCTGGACATGGCCACGCAATGCCACGTGGATTTCCAGAAGACACATGAGTTGATCTCTGATGTGCTGCAGCGCTTGCCGAAGTATGGCATTAAAAAGCAGCTCTCACCAGAAAGGGCAAAGTAGCTCAACTTGGCTTGTGTCTGTCCAGGAGGTAGCCAGGAGCATTACATTTGAGCCTGTTCCTCCAACCGTAGTGAAGTCAGCGAGGGGCACTCGAGCCAGGGCCTGTTTTGGTTGATGGTGGGATAAAGGCAAAGAAGCCCAAGTAACCAATGGCTTCAACACTACTTGTGTTGGTGCTCCTTACAATAAAGCCTCATGTTAGCCTGCCTTTCTGTGTCTGGCTCCCTAATTGTGAAGGACCACCAAAATCTCTGCTTATGGTGTGGGGGTGTGTGGTGCACAATGCAAAAATCAAACCCCAAGCATAGGCTCAGACCAAGTGCAATAGTGGTGCTGAGTTGGGGGACAGGGGGAACTTTTTACAAAGGAAAGGCCCTTTGTTCCCAGGAGAACAAAGAGGGAGCTCAGCCTGAGAAATTGTAAACTGCCCTCTTTCAAATGTAAAACCTTTTTCCCCCTTGGTGCAGTATTGCCGCTTTTCCTGGGATAGTTTTGGATTGGGCTCTCAGGGTTTGGGGTGCAGTCTTTCTTGCAAATCTCCCCTTACAAGTCTATGGCACAGTTCTGCCACTTTCACAGATTCATAGATGCTAGGGTTGAAAGGGACCTCAACAGATCATCGAGTCTAACCCCCTGCCTAGGCCGGAAAGAGTGCTGGGGTCAGATGACCCCAGCCAGATGCCTTCTCTTAAAGACACCCAAGGTAGGAGAGAGCACCACCTCCCTTGGAAGCACATTGCAAATTTTGGCCATCCTTACCATGAAGAAGTTTTTCCTGATATCTAGTCTTAATCTGCTCTCTGTCAGTTTGTGACCACTGTTCCTTGTTACCCCAAGAGGCACCCTGGTGAACAGAGCGTCTCCAGTCCCTTGCTGCATCCCCCGACTGGTCTTCCCCAATAGTGTAGTGTAATGTTGTCCACAAATTTTACTAGTCTGCATCTGACATCTGAATCCAGATCATTAATGAAAATGTTGAAGAGTACTAGCCTGAGTACTGAGCCGTGGGGCATACCACTAGTCACCTTGCACCACAGGCAAAGTCTATTCTATTTTAAATTCTATCATCATTTTTAAGCCAATCATTTGGTTTGGGAAAAACTGAGTCATGATTTTTTTAATGTTCAAGACTGGCAGTGGCATTGCTACTACTACGACCACTACTCCAGTTTCCTCATTATTGGCCAATTGTGCAGCTCTGTGTTTACCAGTCCAAGTATTTAATTAAAAAGGAAATAAGAATTTAGGATCAACTCTTCAACTAAAATGAATGGAACTACAGCACCATCAGTTTACTATTTAATTTCTCCCTCCCTTGTACTTGCAGAGTTAGTATCTTTATTTCTCACATACAACACATAACACAAGGTGCATGTTGTCCATGCAGTACAACAAGGACAAGTGCAGAGTGCTGCACCTAGGGTGCAGAAATATCCAGCACACCTACTGGCTGGGAAGTGACAGAAGCAGAAAGGGATCTCAGAGTCATAGTGGACTCCAAGATGAACATGTCAGTGTGATGAAATCATCAGCAAAGCTAACCACACTTTATCATGCATCAGCAGTAGTACAGGCATACTTCGTTTTATTGCGCTTCGCTTTATTGTGCTTCGCAGATATTGTGTTTTTTACAAATTGAAGGTGCTGTGAACATTGTTGAAATGACAACAAAGGATTGCAGTGGCAGGGTTTGAGAGGACTGACTCCAATTTTGAAAGAAGTTCTACTGTGGATAAAATGCTATCAAACAGCATCGCATGCTACAGAGAAATCTTTCATGAAAAGAAGAGTCCATCAATGCAGCAAACTTCATTGTTGTCTTATTTTAAGAAATTGCCTCAGCCACCCCAACCTTCAGCAACCACCACCCTGATCAGTCAGCAGCCATCAACATCGAGGCAAGACCCTCCACCAGCAAAAAGATTATGACTCACTGAAGGCTCAGATGATGGTTAGCATTTTTTAGCAATAAAGTATTTTTTAATTAAGGTATGTACATTGTTTTTTTAGACATAATGCTATTGCACACTTAATAGACTACAGTATAGTGTAAACATAACTTTTATATGCACTGGG
>NW_017728998.1:48843732-48845544 GCF_001723915.1 Gavialis gangeticus | reverse complement strand
CTTAATAGACTACAGTGTAGTGTAAACATAACTTTTATGTGCACTGGGAAACCAAAAAATTCGTGTGACTCGCTTTATTGCGATATTCGCTTTATTGCAGTGGTCTGGAACTGAACCTGCAATATCTCCGAGGTATGCCTGTATATAGGCTCACCGCCCTTCAATGCAAATTTGACAGGTGGGCGGGGTGGAAGTCCAGCCCCCTTGGCCCCACCCCCTTTCCCCTTGTATGGTGCGTGATGTCACCAGCCCTGCCACCTGACCCTAGTCATGTGGTGCGTGACATCAGCAATTCTGCTGCCACCCCCAGTTAGGTGGTGTGTGACACCAACACCACATGGTCCATGACAACAGAAGGACAGCCCATGGAGGCCGCCAAAGCCCAACCCCTCATGCTGCAAGAACTATCCTAGATCATGTGGTACTGTTGTGACCTATCGCCCAGACCCTCAAAGCAGACGTTGAGAATTTGGAAGATGGCATCTTTGTGCCATGGTTTAAATTTGTCCTCAAGAGTCTGAATGCACCACATGGGTGTTAGCATGGGGGTGGGTGTGGGGGAAGTGGTTACCAGATATGTCTACACAGGAGGCTATGTTAAAGGAAGTTTATTACTCTCCTGGTGAAGCTGGCAGTTTTGGCAGGGTGAACACGCTTTTTGAAGCCACCAAAAGGCAGAATAAGGTTCTGAACAGAAGTGGGGTAGCTGCTTGCCTTTCAGATCAGGATGCTTACACCCTACACAAACCGGCAAGAAGACGTTTTAAAAGAAACAAGACTGTTGTTTCAGATATTGATGTGCAATGGCAGGCAGATTTTGTGGATATGCAGCAGTTTTCCAAGCACAGATTTGGTGGGGTTAAGTTCATCTTAACAGCGATAGACATATTATCAAAGTATGCCTTCGAAAATTACAGACTGATCGGGGAAAAGAATTTTTAAATAAGTCTTTAAGCAAGCTGTTAAAACAGTATAATATTCACCATTTTGTGATGAATAGTGAAGTGAAAGCGGTGGTGGTAGAGAGGTTTAACACAACATTAAAAGCAAAGACGTGGAGGTAGTTTACAGCCTGCAACACCTTTCGCTACACTGATGTGTCACCAGAGTTTATAAAGAGCTACAACCACAGTTTTCACAGAACTGTCCACACCAGGCCTGTTGATGTGAACTTCTCAAACTTTCCATGGGTGTGGAAAGCCATGTACAGGGACTATTTCAAAATAAAACCAGCAGCACCTGTGTTGAGAAAAGGAGACCACGTGAGGGTGTCTAGGACCAAAGGGAGGTTTGAAAAAGGTTATGAACTAAATGGGACTAAAAAATCCTGCCTCAGGGGTATTATATAACCATCACAGAGTTACTGGATCTTATGAACAATACAATTACCACCAATCCTACTCCACCTGAATTAGTTATGCACTATGACCAAGCATTCGGGAAAGCGAGACTTAAATCCAAAGATAACTCTTATGGTTTTTATATGCATGGTGAACTAGCCTATATTTTGGGAATGCTACCCGGAGTCTGTTAAAAAACCACCCTTCCCAGCTGATATTACCAGTGGGTTCAGTTCACTGTATGTCTACTTGGACATTGTGGAACATCAGCTTGTCGGGGAGTTTTCGGTACCTTTGCTACGCTGCGTCCCTGTCCGTGGGAACAACAGCGAGTTTGTCACCATCACATATGACAACCGCATTATTTCCCCATCAGTCAGCACCACATTGACACAATCAGCATTGGAATAAAAACAGATCAGAACAAATACATCTCATTTCACTTTGGTAAGGTGATCGTTAAGCTTCACCT
>NW_017728998.1:48837289-48841468 GCF_001723915.1 Gavialis gangeticus | reverse complement strand
TTTTATCTTTACAAAAAACCCTATATGTATGTGATTAGAAAATCCAAGACACTAAAGAAAATGCTAATCTACATTAGATGTAGAAAAGTGTTGATGTGCTTTACAACCTCACATCCCCTAGCCTCCCACCAAGATCAGTAAAAGATAGAAGCCCCCCATTTTAAACTGTTTTTGCTAAGCCCTTCTTTTAAGCAGGGTTTTATAATCTCTAGTACCAATTAAGCATTCAATATCGGGTATGAGTGTTTTATCTTCCTCAGTGATCAAATCATGACGGGTAGCATTAGGATCTTTTGCAGAATACACAGTGTTTAGAAGCTCTCTGACCTGAACTAAATGTTTCTCAGTAATTCTGAGAATGGTCCTGGCAAACCTAATGGCTATAACAGCATTGAAAATGCTATCAAGACATATTTCCTGGTGAAGTTCCTGAATTATTTGATTTATGTCTTCATCTAACCAAGTAATACATTTGTGGGCTTCTTGACCCCCTAGGACAAATGTGCACTCCCAGCATAGGTCAAAAAGTCTCTTCCTCAAGCAGTATTTCATTATGCCATAAAAGGAAATGCGAACAAGAGACTTCGTGAAGACTTTACGTTCACAAGCTGTAACAGCTTCTGTTGATTCAATGCCTAGTTGTCTTCTGAACTCTTCAGCCTCATCCGGTCTTTGTTCTCTGCAGAAGTATACACTTCTTTCTTGTGTACTGGTGAGCAGGTTTTCTGGAGTCATTAAAAAGCCTTAGTTAGCTGCTGTTTAATCAGTCCTTAGCTACTTCTAAACACACACGTGCCATGAAGTGAACCCATACCACTACCCTCAAAACCCAAGTGCCCCCACAAACATGCTCCAAATCTCTTACCGGTCTCGCCTCTGCGATGACCTCTACCTCACATGCAGGCTCTGGCACAAAGATACCATCTTCTAAATTCTCAACATCTGCTTTGAGGGTCTGGGCCTCCTCCATTTGCCTGTTCATTGGATCTTCCTGAACAGGGTCAGGCATCTCAAAGAGTCTTTGGGCAAGGAGCCGGGTCTTCTCCACAAAACTATTTCTACAGTAACGCTTTCTATGAGGCCATCTTGGGGTTGTAGTGAGTGGGCCTATAGGCGCTGTGAAAGAATCTATATCCACCCCTGCTTGACTTAGGACAGTCTCAGATAAACAGAGGGGTTGTTTAGGAAAGCAAATAAACCTCATGGGGTCTTGCAGCCTAAATCCCACCCCCTCTACTTGTTCCAATTGGTTCAGCGTCATTCTTGGGAGGTCTGAGGCCTCTGAAACCCCTGCCAATTGGTTGGGGGTGATGGAGCAGGTTGTTAGAGGGATCACACCACCACCTGCCACCCCATAGGCCATGCCTGTGCTCCAGCGGGGGCTAGAGCAGTCTGGGACTTGATAGATCATAACTGCACCATGTGATCTAGGTTGGTTCTTGCAGCATGAGGGGTTGGGCTTTGGGGGTCTGCATGGGCTGTCCTTCTGATGTCATGGACCAAGAGTTGCTGATGTCACACACCACGTGACTGGAGGTTGGGGATGGAGTTGCTGATGTCACACACCATGTGACTGGGTGTGGGGGCGGAGTTGCTGATGTCATGCACCACGACATCATGGACCGCATGACTGGGGCCAGGAGGTAGGGCTGGTGATGTCATGTACCATACAAGGGGAAGGGGCAGGGCTAAGGGGCGGGACTTCCGGTCCCACCCACCTGTCACATTTGCATTGAAGGGCGGTGAGCCTATATACTACTATCAGCAAATGATAAATAATTGAAAAAATGATATAGTAGCTAAGATCCCAACCTTTAAAGTTGTGGAATTATAGAGTGACAGATACAGGACATAGTCTTTATCTCTATAAATAGTTTTGTGCTCTTTCAGGAGTACCACAATTGAACAAAATGTCAAGTGTATGCAACTGTGGAGAAGCATACTAAAATCAATATAGAGATTTGTTTTAATGGCATAGTGACAGTCACACTACAGCCACAACCCAGATCTTTTTTAAAAAGGTTAAATGACCATGCCCATAACCAGCTATAAGTAACAGAATCTTTTTGTCTCCACGCAGCTGAATTATTGTTGTCATAACGATCTGACTGTTTCTATAAGGGTAGCTGTCCCAGGCGATGGAGTCCTGGAGGGCACACAGTTAAAACAACTTCAACAGCTCAAGGGCAATGCACATTGGGATGCCCTGCCTTACAGATAACTGGAAGGAATGAAGACCAGACAAACTAGTTCCACAAGCAAGGTAAGAGGTCTGTCCTGCAAGAACAACATTGCCAGGTGTTTACAGGAAGACAATGTTTGAACCCAGGCTAATGCAAGAGTAATAAGCTGCTAATTGCTGTGGTTTACTGACCAAGTTTTAACCATGTTGTGTGTGGAAAAGCAAATCCTCTGCAGGCATAAGATGGCAGAGTGCCACCGAATGCAACCATGCTTAGAGCCACCCATGCTACAAGCTGTCCTGTGAACAGTGGTGCTTGACCTGTTCATAAAAAACACAAAAAAATCCCTTGAAAACTGAACACAAAAATATAAGTTATCTAAGGCTGGCCTTTGGGTATCTTAAGGATTGTATGTGGCCCTGCAAGTGCTTCAAATATGGCCCTCAGGCCTCAGCAGCTGCCTCTCCTACTGCCACATGGCAGGGGAGGGCTTGTGGGGGCTGTGCGTCCGTGGCACAGCCCGTACAGCAGGATGCTGCAATCAATCAATGCAGCCCATGCGTGGGGGGAGCCGTGCACCACTGATGCAGTCCATGAAGTGGGAGCGGCGAGCTGTGTGTCGCTGGTGCAATCTGTACAACATAGGGAGATCCAGGGGGTGGGGGAGGGAGGCCGCCCCCCACAGCTTGTAGCCTGTGCAGTGTTTCATGTTTGGCCTGGGGACATATACCAGAACTGCCTGCAGCCACTGGCCACATCGAAATTGGATAGCCCTGCTTACTAAAGTTAGATTGCATATTTGTGCTCTGAGCCTACAAACTCAATAGGCCTGTTGACATAGATAATGTATTCCCGATACTACCACATTATTCCTTCATATTAGGTATACATTTTACAGCCTTTTCACTTGTCCCCTGATAAATTTCCCAATTAGGTGATAAATTCATACTTCAAAATAGAGTGTGTACATGTTATGAGGAAAAGTTAAAATTTCCCTAATAAAGTTAAGGAAAGAGGCATCACTGGCAATGATCTTGACATTACTGGTCCCTAAAAAACAGGGACTAAACACAGACATTGACTTTGTGGGCAATCTACCTGCCATCTCCACTAGTCTTTCTGAACTCCATATGTGATAACGACCCTGTTGAACAGTCTTGCTCATTCACCAAATAGGCTATCCTTCCTCCTGTACTTCTCTTGTCTGTTAGCTAGTCCATATAAAGTCTCATTGCTTCTACTTCACAGCCATCCTCCACTCATTTAAACAGACTATTTTCATTAACATACAGAATTGTACACAGGGCATCGGTTCTATCTGCTACTTAGCTCGAGCTATGTCTGCTTCTTTTCCAGACCCAAGGAAAGGAACCTTTGTGTCTAAAAATTTGTCTAAGATCTCTCCCAACTATACAGCTGCTGGTCCAGTAAGAGATATCACTTCTCAAAAATTCTTGCCCTACACATGATCTTGACAAGGCAGTTAAATCATTTTATTTTTCTTTATATTTACTTACTAAATAGACTTCTGCTCAAGCACATTTAATACAGTTCTTCCTAGTGTTCTCCTGAATGCTAATGATCTTTTTTTCCCTTTTGTAAATTAACATAATAGTACCTGTGTTTTAGCAAATACCTTACAGAACAGTAAATAAAGTCTTTTCAAACAATCAGTGTTTATTTTGCACATGTATGTATTTTGGAAGGTAGCAAATGTGGTCCCCATCTTCAAGAAGGGGAAGAGGGAGGACCCAGGTAACTATAGGCCCGTCAGTCTTACCTCAATCCTGGGGAAACTCTTTGAGAAGATCATCAAGGAGCACATTTGTGAGGGGCCGGCATCAGAAATGATGCTCAGGGGCAATCAGCATGGATTTATTAGGGGGAGATCATGTCAGACCAACCTGATTGCCTTCTATGATCAGGTCACAAAGGCCATGGATGCAGGTGTCGCGGTGGATGTAGTCTTTCTGGACTTCAGCAAGGCCTTTGACAC
>NW_017728998.1:48831062-48836833 GCF_001723915.1 Gavialis gangeticus | reverse complement strand
GTTAGGGCGGCTAGGAGCTGGAACCAACTTCCAAGGGAAGTGGTGCTGGCCCCTACCCTGGGGGTCTTTAAGAAGAGGCTGGATGCCTACCTGGCTGGACTCGTTTGAGTCCCATTTCTCTTTTTGGGGTTTTTTGTTGTTCTCCCGCCCTGGCGGGGGGTCGGGCTAGAAGATCTACTAGGTCCCTTCCGACCCTTAATCTATGAATCTATGAATCTATGAATGTAAATGCTTTTACCGTCACTGACTGGTTTCTCCAACATGTCTTCCTGGTAGGATGGATTAATCTTCAAATTCAAGCCAGGAACAGAACCATGCCCTGTAAGCTTTTTCCCTTGAAAGAGATAGGATCCCTTTGTGTTGCTTTTTAAATGCCCAGGAACAGCAAAGCCATGGATTTATCATGGCTTACATTGGTGTAACAGAAGCTGAGAAGTTTTTTGATCTTCTGAGGTTCACCTTTCAGGATGTTCATTGGTGAACTTACCTGCAGGTGAAAATCTGCTGTTATGATGGATGAGTCTTGACATTACCAAATGAAGGAAACTGCTTGGCACTAACCTCTTAACTGGTGAAGGGAAAAATATCAGTGAAATAATGTAGATGTGCAAATAAAAATAACCTTCTGGCTATAAAGAGCAGTCTACCCCCTAATAATAATTGAGTATAAAATTGTCTGTCTGGGAAGTTAGGACACTGTAGAGGTTTAATAAACAGGCATCTTAACTTAGCTCAGGGGCACTCATGAGGGGATGGACTTGTATACAGAGAGGAGAGAGAGGCTTGCTTTGCCTACCCCTGCTCACAGATGGATCAGAGCCCTTTCTTGTTCTGATTAGCTGTGAACTCTGGCACAAGGCGATTTTCTGAAATGGCTTCAAGTGTTAATTTGCTAGTGAGCAGAGTCTCCTCATTATAACTAGCTAGCATGATCTCACCCAAGAAGGAATGACTCTTTTATTATGAATTAAATTTTTCTACTTGGAGAGTGCTTTGCTTCCCAGAATGTGGAACTAATGCTTCAAGGCTGAAAATTGGAACCTATTGCAGTTCGGGGACATAGAGGGATACTGCTGACTGAAGAGGCCCTATCAAACACAACAGTCAGGACACTAGCTTGGGATCTGCCTGGAACTGGAGCCTGAAAAAAAGGCAATTGTCAAAGGAAGTCTGTGAGTGCTGTAGTCTTCAGGCAAAAAAAAAAGAGAAACAGTATTCATGGGGGGATTCTATGCATTGACCTGCAAGACTGTGCACTAAAGCAGTCCAGGATTACAGGGGAAAGGACTGCTAGTTATGGCTGAGGTGCAGTCCAGGCTGCACAGCATAGTGCCGCAGTGAGTGCTTGATGTCCCCACAGACAAGATGCAGCAGAAGCTTTCAGCATCTTCCCCATGAACCTGGAGAACACCTGCATATATCTTTCTAATGCAGATTCAGTTAATATATTGGCATTGCACTTGGAATCCTGCCAATAATGCATAATTTTAATGGACATTACATGCAACCAAGAAGGGATCATTTGATGGGAAATATTCCTGCTTGGACTGCCAGTCCTACTGCTTGGACTGCTAACACTCAGCTTCTCTGCTGCAATCAACTTAAAAGAGAGAACTTGCTTCATTATATGCTTTATGGACTCTGGTAGGGCTTTCTGGCACAGTTTGGTCAAAGGAACCAAAAAGGCAACTGAGGAACATACAAAGACACAGACCACCGACACTGCACCCAGCCATAGCAAGCTCAGAACTGACTGAAAAACCCCAAACAGCTATTTTATGGTGTCAGATACAGCTACAAACATCATGAAGACTCTGTTAGAAAAAAAAAAAAGCTCAGTATCAGGCATGGCCCTGCCTGACAGAGGTGAGAGAGAATTATGTAGACAGACATGTGGGCATGGAGAAGAATAGCATCATGAAGAAAAAAAAGCCTAAACCAACTAGCTGTGATGAAAAACCAGATTTATCTGTTGGGGTCTATGCTATACCATGAATTCCAGAAATATTGTTACCATTACATATAGTATAGAAAATAGCAGGGAAGTGTAATTTCCAGGATTTACATCAATTAGTTCTAAAACGGCATTCTCCAAAGTGCATAATTGAACAATGCTGTATTTTCCAATGTAAAAGATGACATTTAAAAAAATAAATCAGTAGTAGACTCTATTATTCTGTTTCATTTTTTGTTTGGCACGGTCTCTTGAGAGTAGGTTTATGTGTTAAATTAAGACTATTAAATTATCTTCTGTAGGAACATGTAGCAAAACTTACCCGCAATATTCTTCTTATAAAGTAACTGATTGTAAAGAGAGAACCGAAGCATCACAGTAGCCCAAGAAGCAGTTCTTACATTAATAGTTCCTTATTCTCCTACTTAAGTTTTGTTTGTGTAAAGAAACACATAGAGTTCCGCTTGTATTCACTGTTCATGCTTTTCTTTCCGCAAGACATTTGAAACAACAAGTAAAGATATACATGTGTGGATCAATGCTTGTTCATAAATAAAAATTAAGTGTTTGCACGTACTGGGAAATGCAGTGCCAGCACCAGACAGCACCCCCACTGTCATTTTTAAGTGCAGGGATGCTGCTAGACGGGACAGAGAAGGCTGCGGGAGTGTGGCAATTGCCATGCTCCAGCAGGTTCTATCAGCTGAGTCTGCTCCAGCATGCTGGAATTCTAGCACATCAGAACAGCCTCTGTGCTCATATATAGGCACCCTGAGGTACTAAAGAAATGTGCATGAGTCTGCTTTACTGAGCAGTAACAAATGTGCACGGTTTTTAAGTGACGCTTAATGCACAAGAGCCTATTTTACTGCGCATTAGCATAATCACATTTTTTTACTTGATGCTTTACTGTGCAGGAAAACAGGCTACTGCACATTAAAGCACATATGTAGGTATGCCCACTGTGTGCTCAGAACTGCCTCAGGTTTGACAGCGCTGAGCAGCATAGTGTCCATTTCATGCGTTGGCCCCATAAGTTTTCAGGGGCTTGATCCCAGAGGCTCTGAACACAACCAACCAGAGCAGGCTCTGCAAAGAACACTGAGATGGTAGCTGTGTTTTAGAAATATTGTGAAAGCCACATACTAACCCTCTTAACCACTGTATTTCAGTAGTTAGAGCTTGTCTCCAAAGTCAGAGGACAGTCAACCCCCACCCCAATCTCCCTAGGGAGTGTCCTAACCCCAGGCCATTGGGTTGAGATCCTTCACCCCTACTTTGAAGCTATTTCAGCATGCAGAAAGGAATTAAAGATTCATCAGGTGAGAGAGAGCAAGAGGGAGTGTGAGTTTAGCCTACCAGTTTGAGCACTCTTTGTGGAGGGAGGAGTCCCAAGTTCTAGTCCTTGTTCCAGGGATGTTCTCTGTGATTCATATTAGACCATCTCTGAAACAGAAGCTGAGGGCCCTACTCTCTGGGGTGAGTGATATTGTTCTCTCTTTCTGGCTTGGGGAATCTTTAGTTCTTTTGTAAAATGGAACAGATTCAAAGGAGTGGGGAAGGTGTCCCCAGCAACAAGTAGTTCACAGTTTGGTGGTGAGACCACTATGGAGTCAAGGAGAGAGAGGAAGGATGGAGCTTTGTGTTCCCCACAAGCAGAAAAGGGAACTGTATCCAAGTTTCCCATCTCATGGGGGAGTGCACATGGACACTAGGGCTGTGTGAAATTTTGCCGCCAGTTTTGTTTCAATGCTGTTTCAACCTGTTTCGAGGTCGAAACAGCAAAATCAAAATGAAACAGATATGGTCGAAATAGCCTCAAAACAAAACGAGGCAAGTCGAAACGTTTCGCCGTTTCAACACTGTTTCGATATTTCGCCCATAGACTATAATGGGGAAGGTCAAAACAGTCTATAACTTTGTCATTTCTGGCCAGATTGGGGTAAAACTTGCAGAAATGGTAGCTCCTTTTGAGGGCACAAAGCGTGCCAAGTTTCAAGGAGATAGGTTCAGGGAGTTCAGGGAAACTGCACCCCAAAATCCTGAAAGCAAAACTCATGCCACATGCATGTGTTAAAACACAGCAGGGTCAAAACTGCAGGCATGCTAGCCCCTGCTGAGGCCACAAAGCCTGCCAAGTTTAAAGGAGATAAGTACAGGGGTTTGGGGAAACTGCACCTCAAGCTGTAGATAAACAAAACTCATGACATGGGTGACACTGCGTGTGTTAAGGCGCAGCAGGGTGAAAGCTGCAGGCCTGCTAGCCCCTGCTGTGGCCACAAAGCCTGCCAGCTGTCGAGGAGATAAGTGCAGGGAGGTTCTAGGGCCCTGCACCCCTAGCTGCTGACAGACAAAACTCGTGACATGGGTACTTTTGCAACTGAGTGTGTCCATCTTGGGGCAGTTGATTGTCTGTATTCATTATTTCCTCTCCTTAGACTGTGGTTTTGTAGGTGTTAATCCATGCTCGTTAAGTCGTTATGTAGTAGCTAAGTACTGTGTATTAAGCTGGTCCCTGAGTGAATCATGATTAATTGGTAACTGGTAACATAGTAGCTTAGCAGCCAGGCCTGCAGTAGTCCCCACCTCCCCCACCCCCCAGTGTCCCAAGACAGACACAGTTGCACAAACACCCATGTCACGAGTTTTGTTTGTCGGCAGCTTGAGGTGCAGTTTCCCCCAAACCCCTGCACTTATCTACTTGAAACTTGGCAGGCTTTGTGGCCTCAGCAGGGGCTAACACCCCTGCAGTTTTCAGCCCACTGTGCCTTAACATACACAGTGTCATCTATATCATGAGTTTTGCCTGTCAGCAGCTTGAGGTACAGTTCTCTCCAAACCCCTGCACCTATCACCTTGAAATGTGGCAGGCTTTGTGGCCTCAGTGGGGGCTAGTAAGCCTGCAGTTTTGACCCTGCTGTGGCTTAACACATACACGTGACATGAGTTTTGCTCTCAAGATTTTGGGGTGCAGTTTGTCTGAATCCCCTGCCCCATCATCTTGAAACTTGGCATGTATCACGCCCTTATAAGGGGCTACCATTCCTACAAGCTTCATCCAAGTCTGGCTGGAAATGACAAAGTTATAGCCTGTTTTGACCTTCCCCATTATATCCTATGGGCGAAACTTCAAGACAGGGTCGAAACGAGAAAACGTTTCAATGGAACGAAACAGAACAGCTGTTTCAACTCGAAACACAAGTTGAAACAAAACACTGTTCTGTCAAAATGTCAAAACACTGGTTGAAATGAAACGCTTCCATTTTGCACAGCCCTAATGGACACCACTGTTCAGGGGAGGATTCTGGGCTACAATTCAGCAGTGGAGAGAAGTGCCTAACTACATCCTTGAATGAATAAAGCTTCTAAACCCTGGGGAGAGGTGGGATTTAAATCAGAATCCTGCCTTCAGTTTTTCCCTGACCAAGGGTGGCTCCTTGCTCAGCCTTCTGGTCTTAAGCAGATCCTTGCTCTGTGCAGTGGCTTTACTAGATCTCAAGCTCTCCACATGCATTGCATAGGTGGCTGGGAGCCAAGTACCTAAAGCTTATGCAAGCAATTCTCAACTAGGGTCCCATGGGATTCCTTTAAGGGTGCCATGTGGTGCTGTGCAATATTAGCACTGTTAGGTGTGAAACACCTGCACACTCAACAAATAAACCCAGAGACTTCAAATAGGAATCCACAGTGTCAAAACCATTCTGACCTGTTATGGTATTTCTGAGTTCTTTGCCATAGAAGAACTGCAAATACTACTACTATTCCATAGACGAATAGAATACAAGGCAGTCGAGGGAAAAGAGACTTAATGGTGGGG
>NW_017728998.1:48821868-48828489 GCF_001723915.1 Gavialis gangeticus | reverse complement strand
TGCTCAGGTCTCTTCCGACCCTAGAAACTATGAAACTATTAAAAAAAAAAAAGTGAAAACTAAGAGCTGGCATTTTCGAAGGGGCTCCTTGTGTCTACATTTGACAACCACTGACTTAGGCCTTTCAGTACCCAGTGTTTCAGCATCCAGTTCCCTTTTTGGATTTGGCGTTTGGTGCCTTACAACTCCAGCTCTCAATATTTAGTTGTTTTTCCCCTATGGTTGCTATTTGTAATAAAGGTTTTGTTTGCCCCCATTTATTAATGTGCAAAGTAAAAACACATTAAAACAATGGATTTTCCCCTCTGGTGAATTTTAGTTCAATCAAAGCAATATGCACTTTGAACATGTTAATTGGAGATGTTTTCTCATACTTGACATTATGCTACAAAACAAAAATTAAAGGAGAAAGTGCTCCCAATTGGCTTCTCAAACAGTTATCTCAGAGTTAAGTATATTTTGCAACCTTAACTTTGGTGAACCTAGTAATTCTTTTTTCCTATTAATAGGAGCACTCAGTTTGTGCAGAAACAGAGTAGCACATGGGTTGAACCTAGCATCAGCAGTCCCTCGGAGTCAAGGATGACATCCATTAGGCTTGATGGGTCCTTGGGTGACTGAAGAGCCCAATTCTGGATACACACATTCTTCAGCAATGGGGGCATGTTGTTGCATGGGAGAGTGGGATTCACAGCTCTGGGTTGGTCTCCTTCTCCTTCCTTTGCTGCTGCCGTTCTGCCTTAGTATTGAGTCATAGCTTAGTTTCATAGTAGCTAGGGTTAGAAGGGACCTGAACAGATCATCTAGCCTGACCCCCTTGAGTCATTGGGCTTCAAAGTGGTGCGCGCCTTAGTGGTGCCATACCAAACAGTCAGCAGCTTGCTCCTCCCAACCATTGGTGTCAATGCCTCTGTGCTTGAGGGCAACCTTGAGTGTGTCTTTGTACTGTTTCCTTTGGCAGCCCTTTGAGCATTGGCCCACGCAGAGCTGGGAAAAGAGAATCTGGTGAGGGAGGCAGTTCTTGAACATCCGGACACAGTGGCTCATTCATCGGAGTTGATTCCTCAAGAGCAAGGCTTCGATGCTGGTGGATTCAGCTTCATGGAGGACACTCACACTGGTCCAGAGGTCCTCCCATTTGATCCCCAGGATTTGACGCAAGCACTATTGGTGAAAGCTCTCAAGGGTTTTAATGTGGCGTCAGTATATGGTCCATGTTTCACTGCAGTAGAGGAGGGTGGTCAGCACGACAGCCTTGTAAACCAGGACCTTTGTTGACTTCTGAAGGTCTCTATTTTCAAAGACACATTGTTGCAGCTTGAAGAAACCAGCACTGGTGCAGCTGACCCAGTTCTGGAACTCTTCATTGATGGTAGCCCATTGAGAGAGGTGGCTGCCAAGATATGGAAAATGCTCCACGTACTCCAGAGCCTCCCCATTTATGTAGATAGCATGAAGAATGTTCAGCTGGCCTGGGGAGGGTTGGTGGAGAACCTTCGTCTTAGCAACATTCAAGGACTGGCCAAGCCTCTTATACAAGTCAGAAGCCACCAGCCTGGTAGACTTCTCCAGGTATACCATCTGGCCTGCAGGCTTTGTTGGTTTTCAGCTGTTGGATGGCCCACTTCGGCTCTCCAATGGTTGGTGGATCACCAAGGGAATCCACCACAGGGCATTACGGGATGGCTTGGAGGGTCTCCTCTGATACAGTGGACTCCCAGTTAAGGAGGAGTTTGAAATGCTCCTTCCAATGCAGACAGATGGCATCGTTGTCCTTGAGGAGCCAGAAGCTGTCCTATGATTGGAGGGGGTTTTGTCCAATGGAGTGGGGTCCATGGGTTGTCTTGGTAGCCTGGAAAAAAGTTATGCATGTCATGCTGGTTGGCGTAGCCCTGGATCATGCATGCCTTCTCTACCCACTGGTTGTTCTTCATGTCACAGATGCATCACTGGACCTCAGCCTTCAGCCTGATGAATGACTACCAATCTCTGGGGGGCAAGCTGAAGAAGACGGGGCACAGGTGGTCTTCTCATCAGTTCTTCCAGTGAGTGGACATGGAAGATGCCATGAGACCTGCATCAGGGACGTTGACTTGTGGCTTCGGAAATGGTGTCTTGAGGTGGGCTTCAGCTTTTTGGGCCACAACCCATACTTCAGAACAAGAGACATGGTCGGGTGGGATGGGCTTCACCTCTCCCCCAAAAGTAAGTGTGTGTTCTCTTTCAGGTTGGCTGATCTCCTCTGGCGGGCTTTAACTAGGCTCATCAGGGGAGGGGAAGGAAGAGGACTGAGGGAGCCATTGAACACCAAATCAAGAGACACCCACAAGAACAGCCCAGCCAAGACAGGCGATGAGCACAAGAAGTACCCAGGTAAGAGACAGGGGCCCAGATAGTCCTGGGATTGGGGCGGGGGTTGATGCATATACCCTTAGGAGGCCTTAAATGCCTCTACACTAATGCTTGTAGTATGGGGAACAAGCAGGAGGAACTTGCACTCCTGCTAGCTAACACAAACAAATAGTGGGGCTCACTGAAACTTGGTGGGATCCAACGCATGACTGGGTGGTAAACATCAAGGGCTATAGGCTGTATAGGCGCGATAGAACGGAGAGGAAAGGTGGGAGTGTGGTGCTCTACATCAAAGAGCAATACACATCCTCAGCAAACAGCACTGGGTCAGAGGAGGGGCAGACTGAAGTGCTCTGGGTCAAAATACAAGGGGATCAGGGGGAAAGGGACTTAACGGTGGGGGTCTACTACAGACTACCCAACCAGGGGGAAGAACTGGACTGGGAATTCTCAGGTCAGCTTGCGGAGGCAGTTAAGTCAAGGGACGTGGTCATCATGGGTGACCTAAACTATCCAGACATCTGCTGGGAAGAGCAGTCAGCTAGGTCTGACCACTCATGTAGTTTCAGCCAAGTTACAGGAGCTTCATCTAACCCAGAAGGTGCACATTCCCACCAGAGGAAATGCCTTGTTGGACCTGGTCTTGGCCACAGGCGACAACCTGGTGAGGGGACTGCAGGTTCTCAACCACCTGGGCAACAGCAATCATTGCCTACTTGAATTCACTATCAAGTGCAGGGTGTCAAAGGCCTGCAGCAAGGCAGCAGCCAGGGAATTCAGGAGGGCAGATTTCCATAAGGTAAGGAGACTAGTCAGGGAGGCACTGCAGTCCCGGAAGGGAGGGGATTTGGGAGTCAAAGAGTGGTCATTCCTTAAGGAGATGATCCTCCAAGCCCAAAGGGTGATAATCCCCTCACAGATCAAAGGGGGCAAGAGTGCTCAAAAGCCCCCATGGCTCACTAAAGCATCCAGGAATGTCTCAAAGCAAAAAAGAAGGCATACACCTCCATTGCTCGAGATTGTAGTGGGGCTGCTAGGAATGCTAAGGCTGAGATAGAACTGAGACTAGTGACCCAGATCAAAGATAGCAAGAAGTCCTTCTTTAAATACATAAGGAGTAAAAAGAATGTAGCGGGTAACGTGGGGCCTCTGCAGGACATGCTTGGAAATCTGGTGGTCTCACCAGACAACAAAGCTAACCTCTTTAACAGATTCTTTGCTTCCATTTTTCTGAGCAGGGACAGGGACATCCCCCCCTCCCCCCGGGATCCCAGACAGACCCAGGGGAGGCGCAGCCAGGCCCAGGGTCAGTGAGAATCTAGTCAGGGAACTTCCGGTGGGACTAGATGTGTTCAAATCAGCAGGTCCTGATGATCTCCACCCCAGAGTGCTGAGGGAATTGGCAGAGGTCATTGCAGGACCCCGGTACAGCTTTACGAGCACTCATGGTGCTCTGATGAGGTGCCAGAGGACTGGAAAAGGGCTAATGTGGTCCCCATTTTCAAAAAAGGGAGGAAAGAGGACACAGGAAACTGTAGGCCCGTTAGTCTTACCTCGGTCCTGGGAAAGCTCTTTGAGAAGATTATCCAGGAGCACATCTGCAAGGGACCAGCAGGGGAGATTATGCTTAGGGCCAATCAACATGGGTTCACTAGAGGCAGGTCCTGTCATACCAACCTGGTTTCCTCCTATGACCAGGTCACAAAATCCTTGGATGCAGATGTCGCAGTGGACGTAGTCTTTCTGCACTTTAGGAAGGCCTTCGGCACTGCCTCTCACCCCGTCCTCATTAAAAAATTAGGTGACTATGGTGTTGATGCCTACACAGTCAGATGGGTCGCAAATTGGCTGGAGGGCCGCACCCAGAGAGTAGCGGTGTATGGGTCATTTTCGACCTGGAGGGATGTGGGCAGTGGGGTTCGCCAGGGCTCGGTCCTCCGGCCTGCACTGTTCAACATCTTCATCAGCGACTTGGACAAGGGGGTGAAAAGCACCTTGTTCAAATTTGCAGATGACATTAAGATGTGGGGAGAAGTGGGCATGCTAGAAGGAGAAGGACAGGCTGCAACTAGATCTGGACAGCTTACAGGGGTGGGCAGATGAGAATAGGATTGGGTTTCAATACCGACAAGTGCAAGGTATTGCACCCTGGAAGGAAGAACCGGAAGCAGACCTACAGGGTGGGGAACTCCCTTCTTGTCAGCACAGAGGCAGAAAAGGATCTTGGAGTCATAGATTCCAAGATGAACATGGGCTGTCAATGTGGGGACGTGGTCAGGAAGGCCAACCGCACCTTGTCATGCATCCACAGATGCATCACAAGCAGGTCCAAGGAGGTGAACCTCCCCCTTTATGCGACATTGGTCAGGCCGCAGTTGGAGTACTGTGTCCAGTTCTGGGCACCGTACTTCAGGAGGGATGTGGATAGCATCGAGAGGGGCCAGAGGAGGGCCACTCGCATAATCAGGGGGCAGCAGGGCAGGCCCTACAAGGAGAGGCTACAGGATCTGAACCTGTTCAGCCTCCACGAGAGAAGGCTGAGAGGGGATCTGGTGGTCATCTATAAACTTCCCAAAGGAGACCAGCAGGCAATGGGAGAGTCCCTGTTCCCCTGGGCACTACCGGGAGTAACAAGGAATAACGGCCATAAGTTGACTCGCTGTGAGTAGCATGCTTGCTCCTTCCCTCACCTCACATGGGTGAAGGCAGGGGGGTCGGTAGGGTGACAGGCATGCCAGATGTCCACCAGGGAGTAGCCCATCAGGATCCCCTCTGAGAACACCAATGGTGGCCTGGTTCCGCTCCCTGCCTGACTGGTCTTGCGCATCTAGGGCGACGTTAAAGTCCTTGCCAAGGACCAGGCACTCGTGAGGGTTGAGGTTGCCAATGTAAGTGGCTGCCTAGAAAAAAAATCCACCAACTCTGGGTCCCCCACAGGAGCATATGTGTTCAAAAGGTTCAGGACTGGCTCCTGCACCTGGACCTGGAGGTGCAGCAGGAGACCTGGCACCACCTCAACGTCCTGGAGATCCTCCAGCTGCAGGCCTGGGGAGAACAGGGTGGCCACCCTGCAAGAGGTGGCCAAGAGGTGACTAAAAAAGACCCTGCCTCCCCACTCCAGCCACCAATTAGGCTCGGCAGCCAGAGTCATCAGGGTCTCCTACAAGAGTACCACAGGGTACCCCCACTCCTGAAGGAAGGACAGCACCCAACATATCCGGAGACCCTTCCTGCAACTGTGCATGTTGAGGGTCACAATCTTAAATGACCTTGTGGCTGAGGGGTGGTGGGGGTGGAGTAGATGGTTCAGCAGGGGCCTTGCAGATCTCAACACCCAGCATGGGGTTTGCTGGCTCATGCAGTGCCCTCCCATAAGTATAGAGCATGTCTATGAAACTGCGGGCCCTCCTATAGATCTGGGTGTTGCAGCTTTTGGGCCCATTGACAGTGTCCTTGCCACTGCAAGACCACTGGCGGGGGAAGGCAAAGTCTCCCCAGCAGTCCAAGACAAGCTGTACTTTGCTGGCGGACCAGCAGGTATAGCAGTGGTCAAGAAATGCAAGTAGCTCATCCCTTGGGACCACTGGGACCAAGAGTTCTGCAGGCTCCATGGAGCCTGCTGGGTCTCAGGTGTCCTTTTTCTGGGGTTCAGCTGGTTCGTTAGGCACCATCTGACCCCCCCAGTCCATTAAGACCCTGGATTCTGGTTGGGATTGGAAGAGCTCTGTAGCCCCTTGGGACAGGGGTGGGGGTAAAGATGGGGGTGGGGCTTCTTTATAAGATGGTGGGATAGAGCTGGACTTCCGGGAGGAGAGGTCTGTGTGGGGGCCCATACAAGATTGGCTTGTTTATCAGGGGACCCAACCCCAACCCTCTCTGGTGTGGGACCATGGGGTAGGCTGGAAGTGAGGTTCTTTTGGGAGGGGGAGGGAAAAGAGCTGTCAGGCATTGGGGTGGCTTTGGTGTCTGCCTCTGGGTCCTGGGAAAGGGGACCTCCCTCCTCAGGGCTCACCGGAGTAAGCCCCAGGGCCCCTGTCTCCCCCAGATCATCAGAGGGGGAGGGCTCTGCTGCTGGACCTTCTTCTGAGTTGGCCTCAGTCTCAGCCCCTGTGGTCTCAGGGGGTAGGCCCTGGCCAGTGGAGTGAGGGGTTTCCTGCATGGGCTTCTGTTTGGGAGTGTCCAGCAGCCCTAAAGCCTCTTCTACTGGGATTACCTGTTTAATCTTCTCTGGGGGTGGGGTGTTGGGTGCAGCTGGAGAGGCCTCCAGAA
>NW_017728998.1:48815085-48816868 GCF_001723915.1 Gavialis gangeticus | reverse complement strand
ACCCACTCAGCCATGGGGTGGTCCTCAGGTGGACAGGCTCCAGTAGGAGAAGGTGAGGGTTGGGGCAGTTACAGCAGGGGCATGGCTGGGGGTGGGGAGGTCCCGCTTCCTCTCCTCCTCTGGATGCTGCCCCTCTCCCCAGTACTCCACCAAATGTGTTTGGGGGGTGGGGTCCCCATAGCTCACTGGGGAACTGGTAGTTGTGGCTGGGGTGCCAGGGAGGCCTGTGTGGTGAGGGTTGCAGGTGGTAGGGGTGCCGCTTTTGTCAGTGGGACCTGCGGATGCCCTCCCCACCTGGCATATGGGCCACTCATGATGCAAATGCCCTGGGGCACAGCCCCAGAAGCACCACAGGTCCCCAGGCATATAGAAGATCTTCACTAGGGCCCCCTGAAAGGGAATTATGGGGCTGTTCTCAGCCTCCAGCTGCACTCCCGCTGCCAGCTGGATCATGATCTGACAATGGAATGAGTGCACGTGGTGGAAGCCGGGGTCTTAGCATCCCAGCAAGAGGGCCACCACCAGGGATATAACTCTCCCCAGGGTTTGGAGATGAGGGAGCAGGGCCCAGCTGGGGATATAAGGTGGGATGGAGGTCTCAGGCTTCTCCACCCCTGGAGGAGGTTGTTTGGACTCTGCCTCTGGGGTGGGAGGAGGCGGATGAGTGGGAGCCAGGCTGGGTCTCGCCCCCACCCAGGCCCCTACTTGGCCCAGCCCCCCAGGGAGAGAGAGAAGTAGGGGGAGGGTACCTACCAGTCCCTCTCCAGTGGGGCAGGGTCCCCGGAATCCCGGGCAGGGTCCCTCCTAGCCCGGGAACAACTTTCCACCGATGGTGAGCCCATTGCATATGTGTGTAGTTTAAAAGGGCCCGCCAACAGCAAAAAGCCTCAGTTAGCCTCTGGGAGCAGCAAAAGACACACGGGTGAAAGTCCACTGCACCCCCACTCCCCTGAAGCCCCCCAGAGACCCCCCAGCAGCCATGGAGCCCCCCGCTGATCCCCAGCACAGCCGGAGGTAAGCAGGGCCCGTTGTGGGAGGGGATTAGACCCTAGAGAGTGGGACGAGGCGGCTGAGTGGGAGCTGGGCCAGGTCTCGCCTGCCCAGGCCCCTATTTCGCCCAGCCCCACAGGGAGCCACACAACTGGAGCCATGCAAACAGGCTGCGCAAACAAGCGTGCTTGTCTGCCGGCACGTGAGTTAGTGTGGAGTTCGCGCAGGAGGGCAAGTGGGAGGGCCTGAGGCCCTGCCTGTGAACCCCCTAGGGTGGGCTAGGCCTGAGTCTACCTGCCTACCAATGACATGCCGCAGATGGGCACTCGCTGCACTCCTTGTGTCCTCTCGGGGTCTGCGGCCCCCCCTCAGCACCTCAGAGACAGCCACCCAGACAGCCCATGGTTCCGAGCTCCATGCAGACGGAGCCCCTGGCTCTCAGGTGCAGGGGATGCCTGTCCCTTTTTCAGGCTCTGGGGCCCAGCAGCATGGCTAGCTCTCCTTGTGGGGTCTGCTCCCTTTTGTGGTCTCTGGCACACCAGCTGGAGGAGCTTCAGGCCACAGTCCAGAAACTGCATGCCATCAGGGACTGTGAGCAGGAGATAGACTCCTACTGCTAGGCCCTTCTTCCCTGGGAGCCAGAGGGTAGACCATGGTCTCCCTACAGGACAATGGGAGGTCCTGGAGTCCTCCGTTCTGTTCAGTCAGGGGTATGGACCAAGGTGGACAAGGGCCCCACGGCCCGAGGCACCAAGGCCCCTGCCCTGCTGGAGCTCAGCAACAGGTACAAACC
>NW_017728998.1:48806505-48806914 GCF_001723915.1 Gavialis gangeticus | reverse complement strand
TGAGGTCTCTTCCAGCCCTAATGTCTATGAAATCTATGAATGTATAGTGGCACTGGTGAATCTAATAGGGGCAGGCTAGGGTTGTGGGGGAAATATGGGGGAAGGGGAAGGGGGGCTGAAGCTCACTGAGCTACATCCCCTCAGGAAAAAAGCTGTGAGGGCTATACTTGGGGAATGTGGGGGAGAGGGAATGGACACAGAAAGGGTGGGGAGACTTGAACTAGCTTATTTGGCACTGGTCAGGCTGCAGTTGGAGTACTGCGTCCAGTTCTGGGCGCCGCACTTCAAGAGGGATGTGGACAACATGAAGAGGGTCCAGAGGAGGGCCACTCACTTGATCAGGGGGCAGCAGGGCAGGCCCTATGAGGAGAGGCTACGGGACCTGAACCTGTTCAGCTTCCACAAGATA
>NW_017728998.1:48791636-48806448 GCF_001723915.1 Gavialis gangeticus | reverse complement strand
CTACCAGGAGTGACGAGGAATAATGGTCACAAGCTGGCAGAGGGTAGATTTATGCTAGATATCAGGAGGCACTACTTCACGGTCAGGGCGGCTAGGATCTGGAACCAACTTCCAAGAGAAGTGGTGCTGGCTCCTACCCTGGGGGTCTTTAAGAGGAGGCTAGACGAACACCTTGCTGGGGTCGTTTGACCCCAGTACTCTTTCCTGCCATGGCAGGGGGTCAGACTAGATGATCTACTCAGGTCCCTTCCAACCCTAGAAACTATGAAACTCAGCACACAACAAACACCATGGTATGGGGAGTGGACCACAGGACTTAACACACAAGGCCAAAACATGCAGGGAAGGCTGCTGAGGCAGATGTAAAAGGATGGCTGGAGCAGTAGAAGGGCTTTGTTTGTTGAAGATCAGTCCAGGAGCCCCTCAAGCCTCCAGCCAGGCACTCAGCAGCAGGCAGGATAACAAAGCAGGATCAGATGCAGTGAGGCAGCTGTGGGGGAGTGAAGGAGCAATCAGTCAATTAGGGCATAATCCAGTTCAGGGGTGGTGTTGAGTGATGCAAGGTGGTGCAGAAGGGAATCTCCTTCTTTCCTGAGAGAGGGCAGCAGCAGAACAGATGACAGCAACAGCAGAAGTGGTGGTAGGAGCAATCCAGTTCAGCCACTCACGGGGTGCTTCAGGTGGAAGTGGAGGTGAAGGCCGCGGGTGGCCTGCCAAGGCAGCTGGGGCAGGCAAGGCACCTTTAGGCTCCAGCTGTGATGGTGGGGGAGGGGACCACAGGCAGTGTAGGCTCCCTCCCCAGGCTGACCCCCAACTGTGGCTTGGTGGCGGGCTGGACAGCAGGCTGGAACAGGGGTGCAGAAGCTAAGGTGTGTTGCTGGGGTGCAGTGCTGGGGTACAGTGCAGTGTGGTGGGCCCCTCCCTGAGTGGGGGTAGTGGCATGCAGTAGAGGACCCCCCTATGGGGGGAGGGCAGCAACAGCAGTAGCAGCAGCCCAAGGCAGGAAGGGGTGTGGCCAGCTTACCCCCAAAAGCTCTGAGAACCAGCTAGCAGCAGCCGTCAGAGGCAGGAAAGGGCCTGGCTATCCTTTCCCCAGAAGCTCCTGAGACTAAGCTTGCAGCAACAGCAGCAGCAGCAGCAGCAGCAGCAGCAGCCTGGTACAGGAAGGGGTGTGGCCAACTTCTTCCCAGAAGCTCCTGAGGACAAGTAGGCCTGAGCTTCTGGCCAGGGCAGGTGTTTATACTGCTGGGGCCAGCACAGGTGCTGGCCCCAGGCTCTAGCTCCCCCTGGCTGCAGACCCAGGAGAAGCCAGGCAGAATTAATTTGCCCCAAGTGGCACAATTTGCTTCACACCAAAATGCATGTCCAGGCACATGCACTGAGGCAAAAATCCCTGGCTCAAATTTGTACCGCTTCTATTTGAGCTGCTGCAAGCGAATGTGCTTGCATGTGTGGACACCCCCTACAGGTGTAGTTTGCCCTATACAGGGAAACAACATGGTACTTTGCCATTCCAAGGATGCCACAGAAGAATCATGACCAAGTAACTGAGTAGCAACCTTGCCCAATGCCAGCCCTACAATAGCTCAGCTGACACCTTCACTATAGGGTTGAAGCCAAGGTTCTGCCCACTCATCCAAGGGGGAAGCCGCAGACTCACAGTGCTTATGTCTATGTGTCTGAATTCAGCCCTAACAAAGAAGGGAAAACTGTTTATCATCTTCTGTGCCCTATTACAGCCCTGTGGGTTGGGCCAGAATGGATTCTTGATCCAGTGAGCCATATCCCAGACAATTGCCCTTTTAAAATTATTTTCACTAAACTGTGTACATCAGAATAAGCCTGTTTGTCCTTTCTAGAGAGCAGCCCTTTACAAATTAATCCTGGATATATCTGTCTTAGGCTATTATTGTATGGCGTTTAAGCTGCTTACCAGTAAAATGTGTATCACGAATGTGGCAACCTACATTACATGTAACTGTAGAACATAATATCCATAGCATATGATTTCTGTCTTTTTGGTAATCTTGAGGCACAAAATGCTGTTGTATTATAATGGCTTACTAATACTGATGATTAGCAGAAACAGGAAAAGGAGCGTAATTAGGTTATCATTACAAAATCTTCTCAGGATAAAATACAACTGCTGATAGGAAAAGAAGTACTCACGCCTTCCTAATTGTTGATCATGGTGACCCCTGCGGGTGGCAGCAGGTATTAATGTTATTGCAATGAATACTGGTACTGACAGCAAAGTTCTGTAATTAATAGGGCTATGCGAAGCCTCGGTCCCTGATTTTATTTGGTGGAGATTCGGCCTGATTCAGTACCTGAATCTCTGAATCTGAACTGAATCAGAGGACACTTTAATCTCTCCGAATCAAATCGGAACACTTCAAATTGATTCGGAAAGATTTGGCGACAGACACAGCTTTAAATATTTTTTCTATGTACCTCTAGCTAGCAGGCGACTCATGAATGCTGTGATGCTAGGGCAGATGGAGTGTCCCACAGAAGTGCAGGGGGCTCCCAAGCGCACTTGGCAGCAGACCCAAAAGTGGACCAGAAGCACTTCAGGTCCACTTCCAGATTTGCTGGGGAGTGCGCTGCCCCCCCCCCGCACCTTCCCTGCCTCAGCAACTAGTGCCTCCTGGGTCTGAGGGGGGAACCCGGGGTCTCCCTGTGGCCAGTCACTGAGCCCGGGGGGACACAGATGGGAGGGGGCTCAACGCGCTTCCTGGTGGACCTGGAAATGGATTGGAAGTACTTCTGGTCCAATTCCAGGTTCACCGCTGAGTAGGTGGAGGGTCCCCCCTCCTGCACTCCTGTGGGATGCTCCGTCTGCCCCAGCATCGCAGCATTCATAAGCCATGCTGGTACCTCAAGATATGTAGAAAAAACATTTAAAACTGTGTCTGCATCCAAAATGCTGGTTCTCCGAATCAGCATTGAATCTTCAGATTCGGATTTTGGCCAAATTGAATCAGGGACAGTGATCCAAATCAACGAATCGAATCACTGTCCCTGATTCAGGCCGAATCCAAATAGAACAGGGCCTGCTTCAAGCACCCTTTTTAATTAGCCCATTATCTGTTTACCAAAGCAATTTAACAGGAATGCTATTTAGCTTTTTTGGGGAACATCCCAGTTCCTTCCTCTCTCACATACACAGTAAAATTATCTCTGTATTGTATTTAGTTGTGTACTTTTGAAGTTGAACATAAGTGACTGAGTTTTAAAGACTGGATTCTCAACCCAAATCATTCACTGTCCATGCATGAATGTTTTATTCATAAAGGAAATATTTGTCTCTTATTTGAATGCACTGAATGAAGTCTGCAGAAAAACCCTAAAATAGCCCCACTTTAGTTCTGTTATTTGGTGCACAGAAAATGATCTTCAGATTGTTTCTTGCTTACAAGTTAGAACCGTGAATGCCTTCCATGTTCACATACCTGGCTAGTAAACAGCTGAATGATTGCCATAATACACAATATTTTTGGCTCTCTGCAAATTATCTCATGTCTTCGTATTCATGAGCAGAAATCAGAATCAATACCCACTTTGCAGAGTGAAAAAGCCAATTATCCTCAAAATACCAGGTAGCATGCGCCTTGCTGTTCATGTCTTCCTCAAGTTTATCACTGGACGGCTAATTGTAAGATTCCTAGAACTGAGGTTCTGTGAGTATTTTATGAGATTCCTTTCATTTTCTGCCCAATTTTTACACACCCTCTCACCCTTCCCAAGTCTGGTCATCTTGTGTAGAGGAGCGAAGACAAGGGGTCTGAAGGCCCTGCCCCACCTTGGGAAGAGGGCTGTCATCTGAAATGCGTAAAATTATCCGTGTGTCCATCATCTTAGGCTCCCTCTGGCAGAAATAAAAGCTGGCACCTGTGACCTTGTGATTCAGTTTGCAGTCCTCAGTGTCAAGTGCTGGGTAATCTTCTCATTCGAACAAAGACAGTTACTGGGATGATTAGATTTGCTTTTTATTGCTTGGTATTCTTGTTCTAATAGTCTCACTACAAGAATTGAACACAATAATTTCCTTTCTAGAACTACTTACTTCTAGCACTTGCCATCAATTTATACCTTATTAAAAATGGGTAGATAATTCTCTTTAGAGGATTTATTCTCTTTTTGTTTTTTTAGTTTGTCTTCTCTCACATTTTTGCTACCATTTAGGTTTAAGGGTCAATACACCAAAACAAACCCTTTCTCTCCCTCATACAAATCTAGAGTTGACATCAGTCAGCAGGACTTCACTGAAGTCAGTGGAGGTGAACTAATATATGCCAGCTGAGCATCTAGAACAGTACATTCGACTGTGTGATCAAGATGTGCACATGTCTACTCTAAGTAACTGCACAGACATAGTGCTGAAACCTGTGTCCTCTCTCAGCTTTCCTCTGTTTCTCACTGCCCCTCTTGGTAGAGCATCCAAAATCCAGCTATAAACTCCGCAGAGTAGAGAACATGATTTATTATTTAACCTGTAACACCTAGCACACATTTGTATGATGTAACAACAATAATTTTCCCGAAACCCTGATTTCTGTTTTTGGAGTGGTTCACTTCTGCATATTCCTTGACCAAAACCATAATTGTCTCTTTGTACATCACCGTAACTGCTTATATTAGGTGAAGAGGGAGATCAACCAATTGCAGTGTCACGTGAGATTGTGACCTGAGGTGCAGAATAAGCAGCAAGAAAAGAGGAGCTTTTACAAAAATAGGCACACTTCTGTCTTTGTGCACATTTGCCAGGCTAAAGAGTAAAAAGTAACATCTGAGATGTGCACAATATTATACTTCAGCAGGTTTATGATAAAACAGAATCTTTCAAATGTTTCCTCATAGGTTGTCTGCACCTTTATAATGTGTTATTGATGGCCATTTCCAGGAATCTTTGTATCTTATCTGTGACTTTCAAATACTACAAACAAATGCCTATCCTTTCAGTATCACTAAATATATAGCATTTATCTGTAGCTAAAGTGCTTTTGATGTTTGATTCACTATTGGTGCTGGGAAGTTTCATCAAGTCCCGAAAACTGCAGCTGTTTAGCCCTGAAAAGATTGAGAATAATTATCTTTGGTAGAAAGAGGTGGTAAATTTGACTCAGGGAAGTGTGGTCTTTTTACAACAGGGTTTCCTGAGTTGAATTAACCTGGTAGTCAAATTAGCCTCTTCCAAGAGAGTCTCTTCCCATCAGAACTGGGAGACAGCAACATATGGGATTTTATGGGACATGATTATAGTTAGCAGGTACATCTTGCTCTTACTGTCAGTCTTGTTTCTAAGGTGTATATTCCTAGCAGAAGCCTACATTGGTTAATGCCATGAAACATTAATAATCTAATGGGTGAACTGTGTTCCTCAGTACAGCATCTGGTTTCAGTTTCTAGGCAGCCGTCAGAAATCATACAAAGCTGGGACTATGCTACATAGGCCTGCCTGACACTTTATTTAGCAGGGAGGTAAAAGGAAATGGACATTTCATAACGCATAAACTTTTAGCATTAAGATTAATCACTGGTAGCTGTTGAAAAAGTATGTTTCAGTGGAAGCTGGCTGAAACAAACATGAGGGAAATAAAAGGTAGGTGTTCTTAACAGGAGCAGATAAATGATCTGGGCAATACAGGGGCTGAGCTTTTGTAAGAAATCAGCTTTCCAGGGCAGTTTTCATTGATCTGTGCAAAAGTATTTGCTGGGACAGCAGCTATTTCTTTGGCCTGTTGTGGGTTCCATGATACCAGTGTAAAGCTGTTGCACTGTGTAGATGGAGCATGATGTTGCTGCATTCCCCCTTCTTTGTACCCAATGTGCATGAGTTTGCTCCTCCTTCTTTGTCTTATATTTCTTTTGTACATGAAGGTAGGTTTGCAAAACAGAGGAGAGAGGAGTTTAATAAATCCTCAAATTTTTTTTCTTAGTTGCGTCAATTGGATAGAAGGAAAATTACTTCTATGAGACCCAAGCAGCTTCAGTGGCTCAGTCCAGATTCTTGTGCTTCTTAAAGACCTTGAGGTGCAAAGGCTACAGTTAGTAAGACTACTTTGGGATCTCAAGGTTTGCATACAACCATGAGGGGCCTGTGCTCTAGATTATAACTGATCTTATTAGGGCTGTGAACTCATGGTTTATCCTTGTGTGTCATGACTGACCTTTATAAATGGAGAATTGCAGGTCAGATTCAGTCATAAGTTAAAACTATTTTATGTCACTCTATTGCTTCAAAGCACCTATAAAGTCAGCTTCACTAGGTTCCTTGAGGTTTCCCTTTGTCTTGGGGTTTCTCAGGTGGCACTGAACTGTTATAGCAGCTCCTTTGTTCGCTGCTAGCTGTTGGCACAAGAACACATGGAAATACATTAATACATTAAGCCACCTCATCATCTCTGTTTGCTGGAATGGATCAGTGGGGCTATAGACAGCCAAGTGATATGGCTTTAGTTCCGATTTATGTTGTGGACTGAAGTTCCCCCTGGATCAGGGTACAAAGTAGTATAAAGCCACTGTTATAATCTTCCTTCAGATCCTGAGCTGTACTGAGCTCAAGCTGTCTGAACTCAAATTCAGAGTGCCCTCATCTTAAGATCTGACTTCAATTAATTCAGTTTGTACTTTTCAAAATGAGTACATATTTCTTAAAAGCGTGCCACAGCTTAACTAAAGCTTTGTAAAGAGGTTCAGTAGGTCGTTGGATGAAATACAATGCAGGAATTCAGAGTATCATTATTACAGTAATCATTTCACATAGGATTCATATAGTTTAGGCCTGCCAAGCCACAGTAGAATTGTAATAAGTTATAATGAGTTGTTTTCATTACAGTTGATCTTTCGGGGGGAGGAGGGGCTTGCCACAACAGATTCTAGGTAAATAGGAGACTGTACGTGTAATAATAGTGGATTAATGATATTTTGTATCGGGTAACTTGTGTAAAGAATAAAGTGCAGTTAAATTTTTAGATAGTCACTGTCTGCCCAGATATTCTACAGATGTGGGGAAGAACGAATGGTTAAATGCAAAAAGCATCAGCATGCGGACATGGCTGGATTGCTGGAGCTTTCCTTAATCCATTGCACTCCACTGGGCAAGTAAAATGTGAATTAGCTTGCCTGACTTAACTACTAGCTTGCTTGTCCATCTTTGTGGTTTTTGTGTACTTATGCTTGGGAAAAGCAGTCTAAAAGCACTGGGAAATGTTCCCTTTTATAGTTTTGCTAATGCATATTGATCCTAAAGATCCAGTTAATACAGCCATGTGGATATTTCTGGTGAGCAGATAGCAAAAACCATGATAATTTTTGACACACAAAAAAAGATAAGTTTTAAATGCATCTGATTTGTGTTTGAACCCAGAGGTAAAAGAAAGTGTTAGCCATGGTATACTTCTTAAGCATCTTCTGCCCCATTGGGGGCCAACCTTTAAGGCAGATGTATCATAAATTAAGTCATACAGCCCCCTTGAGTACCACTCCAATCCCCTTCACCTTCCCAGTCTGCTGCTCTGCTTCCTGGTCCCTGCATAATCAGCTGTTGTGCTACCTGTCACATACAGAAGTTACCCAGCCCACTTGTGGCACTAGTGCCATTGGTTGGCCATCTCTGTTCTACTCTGATTTCGGTCTCTTGAATGATCATTTTATTTTTAAATTAACAAGTGCATGAATGTGAAGATTTCTTTACATGGAACTAACTAGGTCACAATGCAGTCTTCAATTCAGTGGGGCCAGGAACTCACTGCAGATTGGGGTTCTCCTAAAAAATGTAGATTTTCCACAAAATCCTGATGTCCCTGTCCTTAGCTAAGCTTGCTGTTGAGTCAGATTCTGAAATTCTTACATCATCCTTATCTGGACAAAGTCTCATACACTCTACTGGAATTGTATCTGATTGAAGAGGTGAATAATTAGTACCACATGATTATCATTATCCCACTGGAAAAATGGTAGCTTGTGGTGCTATCAGCAGTGTGCACCATAGCATAGTAGTATCCTGTAGTTAGGTGAACACTATTTAGTATGGGAAGTGCTTGATAGCTGTCAATATTTAGTCATTATTAACTCCAGCTACTGATTACACACTTGATACCTTGTGGGAAGATTAGTAGAGCCCTGATTCCTGCTAACACTCTGCTTTGTGTGTCTGTTGTAGCATGCAAACAGATGTCTCCAAAAGCATCTTTTAACAATATAGCCAGCTGGGGAATATTTTAGGCAGGTGGCATCTTTTTGTAGAATTATGATAACATCATGAAAGGCCTGTTTCCGTTGGTGTTTTGAATCCTGTAGATGAAAAGCTTTTGTCTTTTCTGTTATTTGAAAGGTCAATTATCTTAGGAGTAGAATTCATGTTAATTCTTTTGATGTCTTCCTTTGTTACTTTGTCTTTCAATATGCTGTGCTGAAGGATGCAAGTGGCCACAGACTGTATAAAAGGTTCTGTAGCGCATAGAACTGATTTTTCTAGGCCAGCTACTCTCAGTTTCTGACTGTCATTTTAGCTCTGGCTGTACTGAGGACAATTTCTTTATTTTCAGGATGGAAATATTTTCAAACTCCTTAGACAAGAGACCAATTTACTCTTATCTTTCTATTTTCCCCTTTCTCCTGCTGCTTGTGCTGAATTCATTTGAAAGTCACTACCCAGTTTGCCTAGAGACGCTGGTATCTGTACCAACAACCTCTTTCTCAATTACACCACAGGTGACAGTGTCAAAACCCACCTGAAAACACCTGCTTGTTGCCAGTATCAGAGCTTATGCTGTAGATTATCTATCAGGTTTGAGAGCTGCAAACTAACCTTAAGCTGTTCTCCCTTATTCTTCCTTGAGGACTGACTTCCTAAATTCTGCAACAACTGGAATACCAACACTACAGGCAGCTGGAGCCTGGGAATAGTGCAGAGAGGTAACCCATAATATACAACACCCTCTGTTGTCTCAGCTCTTTGCATTCCTCCCTACTCAAGGATCCCTTTCATGAGAAATTACAAAGAATAGATGTTCACTCACCCCTAGAATCAGGGGCAATAGAGGAAGTTCCAACAAAATCAAGGGAAAGTGTTTTTTCACTAGCTACTTAAAAGAGAATTCCACTTGGACAATGGTGTCAGTTCTCATGGACTCAGTGGAACACATGACTTCTGTGCTGGACTCCCAATAAGCATTTGTTTGCAGCGTTTGTTAGCAGAGCATTAACTTGGAACTTCAGGTAACAACATATACTCAAAAATTGATTCTTCTTACTGTGGCAAAGTGGGGCTCCCTGACAAGCCACAGTGCTAGTTTCCCTGCTTGCCTTTGGGCACGCCACCCACCTGACTCAACTGCCATGCCTTGTTGTTAATTAAATTGTTAACTAAGGTGGGAGGCTGCCCATTCTTGCCCCAATGCCAGGAGGCGCTATCTGCAGCTCTGTTCCTCCCCTACACCGCAGCCCAAGCCTCGCAGATGGCATCCAGATAACACAATAATCCCGGGCTATGGCCAGACCAAGCTTAGGCCTCGTTGTCAGGCCTCAGACACACACATTCATACTGCCCTCCTCCCACTAGGGCCTCTCACACTCCAGCCTCTCACAAAGTCTCTTTCACACATCAACAACTTATACTGCTTTGCTCCCTCTTGGAGTGGGCCCCTTAAGCCATAGGCTTTAGCTAGCTCATACCATGGGTGGCAGACATACTATCTTTTGGGCCTCTCCCACAACCGTCACTGGGATAGTGGCCAGCTAATTACCCAACTGAGTCTAAGCTTGCCCTGGCTCCTTCCAGGGACAACTCTATATATTCCAACATACTAGGCTCCTCATCTCTGCCCCCTCACTGGGGCCACAGGGCTTCCCTCCCTGGTGGGCTAAGCTGGTTATAGCCATGCCTGGCCCCATCTACCTTTCCTCAGGGTCTCACACCCCACAGGCCTCAGGTGACCACAGCCATACCTGGCCCCCACTACCTCCAATGATACAGGTTGAGGTACCCCTACCCACCTTTCATTGGGGTGGTAACTGGCCTGGCATTTCCTGGGGGCTTCTGTGCCACTGAGAGCCCCACCAAGCCACCCACTCCCTGCAGGGTGCAGCTTTAGGTCATGCCCAGGACCAGGAACCTCCAAACCATCCCCTTAAGCGCCTATCCTTACCCCCCAGTATGCTGTATGGAGCCTTACAACCAGACAATGTTACTGCCTGACTTACCAGCAGTGAACTGCTCTATTTATATAGGTGGCCAAAGATGTAAAATGGCCACTGCAATCAAGCACCTGCTGGCTGCTTGGGCTGCACTCTTAAAGTGGCTGGCACCAATAGTGCCCTGCCACACTTACTCCCACTCATTCCTCCCATTCCATCAGCAGGTTATTATTGTTTTCCTCCCATACGGAGTTTAGAGTGTGTTTCAACAATTCCAACTTAATTTGCAGTGGTTGGGACTATTTGGAAAAGCTGTGTGTCACCATTCTAATATTAAGGACAGTTTGCTTGGCTCTTTGATCTTTCCTTTGTTATTTAAAAGACACAGCAGCCATTTTTGTCATGGCCAGTAGAACTAAAATACATTATCTGAATAAGCAATGAGGACCTTGTTGAAGCAGGGTATTGGAAAAAGCTACACTACTGGGCTACTGTATCCATCATACTATTTTTCTCATTGCCATACAACTAAGTATTTTTATGATTCTGTGATCTAGTGTGCAAAAAGAACCATTTCAACTGAGCAGAGAGAGAAGAACAGCATGAATGATGTCTAAAAACACTGGTGAGAGATAAGATCTTTATTCACCAGGGGGTTCCAGAAATAGATCTGTTTGCAAGAAAACACAATGCTAGATGCCTAAGTTTATTCTGGATGCACTCCTACTTCACTGAGTAATAATGCACCTCTCTGCCTTTTCCTCCATTTGTTTCTTCCAAAGAATAATAAGGAAGATAAAGTAGGTTTGGAGTGGAGTAATGTTGTAGCTGTGATGGTCTGAGATGTACAAGAGGCAAAAGTATTTTTGTGATACCATTTATTGGACCAATTGTATAGCTGGGAGAGAAGCCTGATGATGATGAAGCAAGACAAAGCCAAAATAATTTGGATTCCCCAAACATGGCTTAGAAAGCAATGGTTTCAAGACCTTTTCCATCTACAGAGAATTAGCTTAACATGTCTGTGTAACTGCAGATCATTTTTCTTAACAAAAGGCTGGATATCAACTCTACCCTCAGTCAGTGATACCCGCCAGCATGGATCATAGGACTCTTGGCAGATCTAAAGAGGTCTTGTCAACTGGAAATGCAACATTTCTCAGTAAATTCCAGGGAACAATCTATTCACAAAAATTGACCACCTCAAATGGAAAAAGTTTCAAGCTTAGTCATCCAATAACAGCATAAGTCAAACCTCAGCTTTAATCAAATCTACATTTAAATAATTTGCGCTCTCTTTTTCTGTGAAAATTCATTTAGCAGCAACATTCACATACATATCAGATACTAAGTGATGACAGGACTGTATTTCTTTATTATTCTAATGTTATAAAAGCCTAAGCCTGTCTGTCTGTCTGGCCCTAATGCCTTATTCACGCTCTGATTGGCTGATGGAAACAGCCAATCAGAGTGCTCCAAGTGTGGGGGAGTGCCACCATGATGCCAAAGCCAAGCTGGCCTCAGCTCCCCTGCCCTGCTTCCTGCAAGAGGCAGAACAGTGGCAGCATGGGATGTTAGATGGCAGCACTCCGTCCCAGCCTCCCCCCCCGGGCATTCTTGACAGGCAATTGGCTGGTGATACCATAAAAAGATATGTAAAGGACGTGCTTAGCCTCTGTCTATTTACTGATCAAGGGGCCATCTCCATCACTGTACCATGATGCCAGAGTACCATTATGGCAACACCATGGTCCCTTACTCCGTTTATGAAGCCTGTCCATTTAGCCACTTAATGAATGCTTAATGTTTCACCTAGCAATCAAAACACTATTCATTATAATCCCAACATAACACTAGATAAGTATGAAGACATCAAATCCTGTTTGCTGATCCAGTCTTCATGGTTTTCTACAGGACAAGCAGCTGTCTTCCCTACATGAAATTCTTGCTAAAACCTGCCATTAATTTCCACCTCAACAATCCTTAATTCCTTCCAAGAGCTCCCACTCTTATTTAGGTGAAAAAATGCCATGTACTAGATGCTTAAAGGGCTTTAGTTTTCTGCTTAAATAGGAACAAAGTGTTTAGAAAGGCACCAAATCTTTTTATTTTTTAGGTACAGCAGGCAATTACAGCACAAGGGCTAAAATGGGTTGTGCTGTGCACTAAAGAGAGCTACAAGATAATCTTTTTCTTGTCTCCCAGTAGGGTTTTAGATCACATTCCATAAAGGTCCATGCAGCTTCCATGGTATGCATTAGTTACATTCCTATAGGAGAAACATGTAGCACTGAAACATGGAGTAATATATATCAGTCCTAGCATCTAACTGGGATGCTCAGTTTCTTGGAGCAGTATTTGGTCCTTTAATTAAGTCCCATTTTTCTCAGAGGCTAGTGCTGATTTTTGAACTGCCTTTCAAGGGGAGAATGTGAAGAAGCCACTTGAAGAAGAAATAGTCACCTGTACCTGGAGATTCTTGAGAAAGCTCTATCTGCTCATGCTCTGTATGCACCTTCCCCTCTTTAGAATTCCAGTTACCGCCCCACACCTGATGAAGCAGTGGAAGTAGCAGAGGCAACTATGCTGATATGCTGCTCTAGCTGGCACTGCTGTGAAGCATTCCTATCAGGCTGTTCAGCCAGTACATCCCTAAGTGTCAATGTGCAGAGTTCCCCTCAAGGAACTCTATTAACAGATAAGTACTAAGTAGCCTGCATATTTTCAAAAGGCAAATCTCTTGATTTTTTTTTCCCGGGGACTTAACTCATGATTGTTTTATATGCTTGGGTGTAGCAGTATTGAATAGGCCTACTGGCACATTCATATTTTTGTGCCAGTCTGACTTCTCTAAACTAATAAATGCCTACACAATCCTTGTTAATTTAGAATCAGCACTAATGCAGTTGTTACAAACCTTATACACAATGCATGATTCCAGTATTACCATAAAAAAGCCCCGAGCATTCAAAAGACAGGAAATTGCTTACTAATTAAAAGTAATTTACATAAATATTCGATTACTATTACATCTTATAAATTAAGTTAATGACAAAATGATATTACAGTTGTTTTTTGGAATGCGTAAAGCAACTTTTTGTGTGTCAATACTAACATTAAATTAAATGAATGACTGCACAGTTAATAGAAATTTTATGTAAAATACCCTACTCATTATTTCCTGTATCTTTAAATCTAACATTAACGATGTAGCTACATAGAATACAAAATAATTATACTAATTATTTTAATTCTGTTAGCACTCTTTTGTGTGGTTCTGTTGTCCTTTAAGTTCTTCCTCTATTAAGGGCCTGAGCTAAAGCCCTTTGAAGATAATGGAACAGTTCTTGAATGGGGTCTGCTGTCTTCTAACTATGAACTATATGAGCACATGTGCAACTGATTTCAAAGAGCCTATTCATGTATTTAATGTACTAAACCACTTAAGCCCATGATTCTTAACCAGGGTGCCTTGAGATCCTTCTAAGGGTGACTCATGATAATAGTAGCACTGTTAGGTATGCAAACACTTACATGATTCACAAAATAAGCCCAGAGATTTCAAATAAAAATCTATAGCATCGAACACATTCTAATTTGTTGTAGTCTTTCTGAATTATCTGAAACAGAAGAATTGCTTTAGTATTTTTCTGTGGTTAAAAAACAAGTGAAAGCTAGAGCTGGCTTTTTTCCAAAGGGTGCATTGAGTTTAAAAAGATTGAGAACTACTGACTCAAGTGCATTGTGGGGTCTGGGCTCAAATATATATATAGGAGGAAGGCAAAGCTTCTGGAATGAAAGTGAAATTTAGGAGAAGATGGGCAGTACCTTGAACAGATGGTATCTGTAGTTTCAAGGTGGAGGCAGCTGTGGGAGTATGGGGCTTAATGTGCTCTGCCAAAATTGCTATTTGCAAGTTAGACCTCCTTATGAAGTTAGACCCGTCCCCTGAGGATCACTGCAGGAGATGCAGGTGAATGCAGAGATATTCCATCTTCATGGTAGTTATTAGCAGCAATATTTTCCCACTTGTACTGTTAGAATGGACTACTGGGGTGAATGGGTCTACAGCAAATGCAAAAAAGGTAACAAGGCTTGAAAAACCCATGAATAGCTTTAACCAAAAACAAAAAGTTCATGTTTATTTTCTCTTCCCCTCACTTACAGATTATTTCTTTTCCTGTCCCATCATCCATGAAATATGTTAGTGATACAAAATGAAATTTAGCATGTACCTAATTCTAGAGTTCAGAGTTTTCTACTTGGAACAATAAAGACCTTAATCAGCTACAATGAGCATGGGTGTATCTACGAGGGGGAATATTATGATGGCAGCAAAGCTGAATGAACAGCGATTGAATCCCCTTCCCCCCAGCCAAAGAAAACCTGATATACCCTCTCAAGGGGGATATACCATCCATGATTTAATTCAGCAGTGCGGGAGAGGAAGGGAGCTGTTAACTAAATTCTGTGGCACATAAAGAAAGCATTCATTGCTTTCTAGTGGACCCATGATGCTTTCTCTGTCAAACAATACTAGACTTCTATAATAAAATGCTTTCTACTCAGAGTGCCTTTCACCTTTGAATCACCAAACACTTATCAGTTATTAGGAAGTAAATCAGTCTGGTGCAGAGGGCCAGTGCAATACCCTATAAACCCCTTAAGG
>NW_017728998.1:48784860-48786636 GCF_001723915.1 Gavialis gangeticus | reverse complement strand
GAGCTGTTAACTAAATTCTGTGGCACATAAAGAAAGCATTCATTGCTTTCTAGTGGACCCATGATGCTTTCTCTGTCAAACAATACTAGACTTCTATAATAAAATGCTTTCTACTCAGAGTGCCTTTCACCTTTGAATCACCAAACACTTATCAGTTATTAGGAA
The DNA here is from genome assembly GCF_001723915.1 of Gavialis gangeticus. Taxonomy (NCBI): domain Eukaryota; kingdom Metazoa; phylum Chordata; order Crocodylia; family Gavialidae; genus Gavialis; species Gavialis gangeticus. Next base: position 48,786,471 of record NW_017728998.1, on the reverse strand, counting down.
GTAAATCAGTCTGGTGCAGAGGGCCAGTGCAATACCCTATAAACCCCTTAAGGCTTCCCAACAGGGCTTCAGCAGAAAAATGAATGTAATGTGTCACCACTCTTGTGCACATTATTCTCCCTATTAAAGAAAGAAAAATTTGATCAAACAGGAAAGTGACTGGGCAAGTCAAATAGAAAATCAGCAACAGAACCAGTAATGAAGTTAAAATAACATGCCTTTTAGTTCTTTGTTTTAATGGAAAAGCCCTTCTGATGGCAGGGAAAGCTGCTATTCTAACAGTCCCCAGTTGGAGACACGTAATGGAGTTGTAAAGAGATGGCAATCATGTGGTCAGTTTTGAGTAGCACCTTTGTGTATTTGCCATAGGCTGAGATCTGGAACTTTGGCTAGGATCAGCTGGGTTATGACCTTTAGTGGTATGTTTCCACAAAACCTATGTATTTCAAGTCTGAAGTTGAAATGAACTGTAAAAATGACGGCAGTATTTGGGATGCTAGTATGGTGAGGTGTTCATGTACACTGCTGTGGGAGATGCCAGCTGTTGCTAATCAGCTCTAAGCACTGAAATATTGTGATCCAGCCCTTTTTTTAAATCATGAGATTCTTTCAAAAAAAAAAGAAAAAAAAGAAGGTACTTTGCTTTCTGAAATTATCACCTTTGAGTTATGTTTTCATGCATTTCTTCAACCATGAGGGCTAGAAATAACCTTCTTAAATCTAAGATTTCTCCTTCTCTACTTAGATCTTAGGGCATCACTTATCTCCAGAAGCTGGGGCTTTAGATTAAAAGAATAAAAAATCATGAGAGTTGGCCACACTTAGCCTCTGCTCACATTGTAGAGAAGGAAAGAGACTGGAGAAGGACAAAGGAAAAGATGAAATTTATTTTTACACCCTGCCTGCTTCTCACAGGATAATCCCTGACCAAATCTTTTAATTACCAAGTACTTGGTTGCATTCAGCCACGTGGGCGCTTTGTCTGCATTCCTTTCATTTTTAGTACAGTAGAAGATAAACGTGTTTTTGTCCAGTGGGTCCTGCCTTTCTCCACTCCCTCCCAGTGAATAGCATCAAGTGCCTAGATTCAAATCAACATCTTTCCTAGCCAAACCCTTAAAATGCAAGTGGTTATAAAACATGCTTTGAGAAATGTTTTATGTCTAGTTGAGAGAGGAGCATTTCAAAGGAAAGCACTGTCAGTACCATATCTGGGTGGAAACTCAAATGCACAGCCTCACAATTGTTTGCCTGAAGTTGGCAAATAAGCCGTGTCTTTTCCTTTGCTTCTGCTGCCAAGGTGGTTACTATGAGAAGGAGCTGGGTTACTGCTGAGGCAGCATGGAGCCCTGAAAAGCACTGAACCTCATTCAGTCATTTTGGCTAAGTACAGACAGTCAAAGAGCCTGAGGCTGAATTGATTCAGTCTTTGTAGGTTCGTCTAAACTGCAAAGATTGAACGAATAAAGCAAATGAACAGACATTCACTTTTGATTCAGGAAATGCAGCCACATGCTTGCAGTGGCTCAAGCCAAAAGCCAGGGGGCACTACAGCATGGTTCTCTGGCACATAGGTAGCATGGGCTGTGTGTTCACTTCCTCTTCCTGCTA
>NW_017728998.1:48776004-48779860 GCF_001723915.1 Gavialis gangeticus | reverse complement strand
AGCCAAAAGCCAGGGGGCACTACAGCATGGTTCTCTGGCACATAGGTAGCATGGGCTGTGTGTTCACTTCCTCTTCCTGCTACCCCCGAGGTCTCTGGGATTTGCAGTCCAGAATCATAGCAGCAGGACTTTGCAGGGTTGCTTATCACTTTCTCTTCCAGGTACCTCTGGGATTTGTAGTCCAGTTACAGCCAACACTAAGTAAGCAGGGCAGGGCAGCTCTGTACCTGGCAGAAGGGAAGTTTAACTCCCTTCCTTGCCCCCAGATCTCAGCAGGGGTTTGCCTTCAAGGGCCAGTGAGCCAGCACTCACTGCTCCAGCTAGGGAGCAGAGGGGCAGGGCAAGGCCTGTTTTCTGAAGCAGACAGCCCAGCCCAGGGCTGCAAAATCCTGGGATGCTGGGGGACTCTGATTTAACTTGAACCATGCTGATTCTGGTAAAAAATAGCATTGAAGAGGCACAGGAGAACCACGTCAACTATATGCTGATGGGCAGGGCTGTCCTGGGGGGGGGGCAAATTGAGGTGACCACCATGGGACCCATGCTTTGGGGGGCCCTGCAGAGCTGAGCAGAGCGGTAGCTCCCCATCCACCTGCTCACTATCCTCCCCACCCCCACAGTGTCTTCGGGTCTGGGGCCCATGGGATCAGAGCGGGGGCGAGGCCCCACATGACCTGATTTGCCCTGGCCCTGCACCCTGTTCAGGTCAGCTCTCCTGATGGGTATGGTTTTGAGGCTGGATTCATCATGGCTGCATGGCTGACTGAAAGCAGCTGTAGGGCAGGTGTGAGGATCCCACAGGGAATTTGCCTAGTACAGGAGCTCCTGACTCCAGGCACAGAGCCAGCTTTCTCAGCTCTGCACAGTCCTATGCCAAAGTCCTGGAAGGTGAGAGTAAGAAGAAGCAGGAAGGAGGCTGGAAGGCGGGGGTAAGAATTACCTACCTTGCAGCAGTTCTGTTTTACTGTAAACTCCCCTGGGGTCAATGCAGCAGGGACATGATACAGGGCTGCCCTATACAAGAAGCTGCATTGGCTCTTGCAGCCACTGAGCAAGGGAACTAAAAGCAAGCTTGGCTCTGCCCTGCAGCAGAAAGAAAATCTATCCTGGTTGTTTAAAAAAAGAACAAATGTTCTCTTTGCCCTTTCAGGGCATATGGCTGTATGTCTTCTCTCTCTTCCTTTTCCTCAGTGCCTTTTCCACTGGTGTCCACTGCACTTCTCAACAGCAACAGTTAAAAGGGGGAGGAAGGGTGGGAACCACATTCCTCTAAGGCGGGGTGGGCAAAATGCGGCCGGGGGGCTGGATGCCATTCTATCTGGCCCGTGGGGCCCCTAAAACATTTAGAAAATGAATATTTATCTGCCCTGGGCTGCCTGTCATGCAGCCCTCGATGGCTTGCCAAAATTCAGTAAGCAGCCCTCTGCCCAAAATAATTGCCTGCCCCTGCTCTAAGGTCAGATTTATGCTATAAACTTTTGCTATGTTGGTCAGGAGTCTGATGAGGTTTGATTTGTGACCAAATTGCCAGACTACAAGGGCCCACAGTGTACATGCAGTTATACAAGTAAAACTGGATTTTACCAACAGCTTATTTCTCTTTCTGGAAGGGTAAGGAGTTATAAACTAAGCCATCAAAAAGCATGGTTTTGCACATGGGTGACTGATGCCTCCTGTGTTTGGTGGGGGCACCAGCAGCTGATCACTGACCAGGAGGGAGGGGTCCTTCAGCAGCTGATCACTGGCAGCAAAACTAGAAGTGCTGCTGGCACTTTTCTCAGTGCCCCAGCTCCCCTACTGGCGCTTATCTCCCAGTCTCAGGGGGATACCAATGGTGCATTTCTTGGTGCCCCCACTCGGTGAGGGTCAATCTTAGGGGATGCATGTGCTTCCCCATGTACCCCCCTACATATCGCCTATGAGTATAAGCTCTGTCAGATACACTATCCCAGCAAAGCAGGATAGTTATACTGGCAAAGTTAGCTAAAAGTAGACCTGCCTTTAGTAAATTACTAGTTCCAGCGTTTTTTTTCTAAGCCACCTGCAATGCATTACTTATGTTGTAATTGTAGGAAGAAACTACATGAATGTTATTTTAAAGTCACTTTTTGCCCCTCTACAAGCAAATGTAGAACTAGTAATTTATTACTCCTGCAATTTGTGGAAAAGGGAAGGACTAGTATGTGGTTAAAGTATAGGACTGGGAATAGACTCTTTGGATTTTACTTAGCTCTGCTATAAACATGTGATGACACATGCATCACTTTTCCCCTTCCTTTTGCATTTGCTTCCCTATCTGATCTATAAAATAGGTATTTGGTCTTGCTTCATTAAGGCTGGCAAAATGCCGTGAGATTCTAAGATCTAAGGTGCAATTGATGTGCAAAATATTGCAATGTATTGGGTCATTGTCAAGTAAAAAGTATACTGTGTTAAAAATCCCTCATTTGTTTTATTTACTAATTTGAGATTGTGAAAGATTCAAATGCTTGGATTACGGTTGGCAAGATGGTCATTTGACTGGTTAAACATTGTCAGCCAACCAGTCAATTGACTACATATTTTTGACCCATCAAAGATTATAGAAATTTTACAACCCCACCCCCCCACCACAATTTTGTAGCTCTTTTGACAGAAATACGATTTTTTACAGTTGTTTTTTTTGACACATTTCTGGAATGTGCATCAGAGAGGCACTTAGTGACAGGCAGATGAGGTTTTCTGGGTACTTGTATAAAGCAAAATGATAATCAGTTGCAGAGTAGCCTAACCTGGCAGCTGCACACTGGAATCATAGAACCCATGGGCAGATCTAGAATTTTGGAAAGCAAGGCACAGATGGTGACATTCACCGTTGCATATAAAACAACACACATTTTCTTCCAGGTAGAAATATACAAGAAGCTCTACTAATATGCTGGAGGCCTAGGGCTATGTTACTTAGTTTAAGAATGAAGGAAAAACACAGAACTTCATTGGAAGGAGCCCAGAAACATCTGCAGGGCTGTGAAATAGGGGCTTTCTTACATGGAGCAGCTAACAGACAATGGAATAAAAGGCTGGCTTGATGAGTGGAACATCAAGACCATTAAAAAGAGAGGATGGTTAACACTGGGAGAACGAAATGCTGAGAAGGGATCAGGTAGATGATAATGAGCCAGGAAGTCAGCTGGCTCCCTCAGCACTAGGTGACTAGAAATGTTGCTGCCACTGCCAGGCTAACTCTGGGTTTAGCAGGAATGGGGGGGGGGAGGGGTTGTTGCAATTGCACCAGTGCAGCACCCTCCTAGAACCACAGGGACCTGCGGGGGTCCTCTAGGCTGAAAGGAGTATTTTAAAATAATAAAAAACCAAATAATAAGGATACTCCCCACAGACAATCTTTCTTTGAGATTGAAAGCATTTAGTAACAGCTCTTTCCCTTGGGTGTTAAACGGCAGGAGCTCGAAGCTCGCTTGGAGAGGCCGCTCTTCAGTTTTCACTCGGTCTTCGGCTAGAGAAGAGCACGGCTGAAGGCAGCCATGTTTCCGTTGCAAAGACCCAAGGGCCACAGCGCTGGGTTTTTGTTTTTTTTAACACTGACCGTGGCTTCCTTTTCGAGACCTCTGCGTTCCCCTTGTGCCTCACGTTTGCCCACCTCGCAGCGCGGGGCGTCCCTGCAGGGGTCTCGGGGCACCCCCGGGCGAGGGTATTGCGCGGGGGGGGTCTTTCAAGTAACCCTGGTGCGTTATTAGACGCCCCCAGCACGTGCAGCTGTGGCCAGCGCCTGAGCCCGGGGCACGGCACGGCACGGCACAGCGCAGGAGGGCGCGTGCCGTGGTGGCCGCCGGCGACACGGGACCGGCAGTGGCCCCGG
>NW_017728998.1:48769461-48775820 GCF_001723915.1 Gavialis gangeticus | reverse complement strand
GGGGTGCTTCCCTCCCCGACTCAAATTTCCTCATAGCCACTGTCCTGCCTCTGCCCGGGGGGTGTGGCAGTATCTAGGTACCCACCAGCCTGGCTTGGTCTCCGCTGGTTTGGGAGGCCTGGAGCAGACCGCAGGGCTGTGGTGAACCCTTCTTGCAACTGATGCCCTTCATGCTGCCTCCCCCTTGCCGAGCCCCAGACCTGTTTCTGTAGCTGCTCCTTTTGGCGGGTTAATCTTCAGGGCCGGACCCCTCCTTCCACCTGGGGTTTGGGTTTAGAGCCAGAACAAAGCCTCCAGGCAGGGGCTGGGGGCATTTTGGGCTCCTGGGCTGGTTCCTGGGTGCTTTCTCCACAGGGGACCCAGTGGGTGAGCTGCACAGGACACAGGTGGGCATGCTGGCAGTGGGCACTGATTCTGAGCCATCCCACTGAGGCTGGATAGGAGTAAACCCTATCATCAACCGGAGAATTTAAAAAGGGCTGTACAGTGGGTGAGGCAGTCCTTCCCCAGCTGAGTGAGACTTGGGGGGCCAGAGCAGTCTGAGCATCTAAGGGCAGCTGCACCTCTTTTGTGGGTAAGGCTTCTCTCTCGCTGTCTCCCCTGCCTTTTCCCAACCTCTTTAGTGTTCGTCCTGTAGCTTAGCTTGATAATGCTCTCATTAAAGATGCATAACACCAGCACCGAGTCAGATCACCAGCATCAAATGAGATTTAAATTGCAAGCATGTAAATTAAAGGGTATTCTGCTGAAGAGGAAACCAATGCAAGATGCTGTCTCTGAATTACAACTGCATATTTTCAGTTGATTTATTTGTATTGTGGTAGCTTGAAGGCCTCTGCCAGGATCACAGCACAGCGCTGTAGAGAGCAGAGCTGCTAAAAGCCTGATGTTTGTTTCTTGGTCCTTGTGCTTGGTGATGCTCAGATTCGTAGGAAGGCTGCTGGTTCATCTTGCCTTAGGAACCCCCTCTCTCCCCAGGCCAGGGGCAGTGGATGATCTATGCCCTGAATAACTCATGATCTAAGAAGTTATTAAACCAAATTTTAGTAGTGAAAGAAGCTAGAAATAGGAGAGGAATTACTGGGTGAATGATGAGCACAGTGTGTGTAAGATCTGCTTTTCAGTATTTCTCGTAATAAATCCCCAGCATTAAATCTGGATAGTTGCAAGATGGTTTGGGGTTAGGGTTGAGTTTGCAGCACTGCTGTCTGCATAACCTGCTGGAGTATTTCACCGTGGACTGTTACCTTTCTCCAGCTAGTATTTGATCCAATACTGACCCCAAAACTTTCTTTGCACTGATTCCCAGGCCCTGAGGTGCTAGTCTTCTTGGGAACGCTATGCCATGATTACATCTTGCAAGACCTGGGATTGGAGACCCAATCCCTCAGAGAAAGACCTGTGGAAAAAGGACCTCCCTCTAGGCGGTGAGTATCGTGCAATGGCTCATCCTACCTTCCGTGCCCGGCCCATTCCTGCTCCTGCCCTTTCTCACACACTGGCAAGGAGAGGCTTGGAAACCAGTGAGTCCACATTTCTGACATTGTTTTTCAGATGTCAGAGACGAAACTAAGGTTTGGGGAAACTGATTCCCATACAAATGTAAGCTGTTAGGTAACAACAGGATTCGGCTGATAAAGGTGCTGCTGTGCTGAGGGTGCTGCCCGCTCTTCTAACGAGAAGCCTTGGGAGAAAAGTTAAATTTTAACACACGAAAGAAATGATTATCTGTGCTTTGTACAACAAAAAAACACGTGGCTTCTGGTCGTCCTTCATCTTGGCTCCTTGGAAGGGTGTGTTGTCTCCCAACTGCATGTAAACCAAATAGGTGAGTTTAGTTTTTGTGTGGTGTTCCACAGGGACTGAAATGTTTTCAGAAAGCAGCTGAAAGAACTGAAAGCTGCTTGTTGAAACCTGCCGCTGCGTGTCTGGGGTTCCACACAGCTAGAGCTGTTGTCTCATGCTAGTCTAGGGCTTCAGGGTCACTTTGGGGCTAAATGCTAATGCCAGGCTTCTGGGAGAGATATTTTTGATGGAAAACTTATTGTTTGCTGTGATATCTTAAGTTCTTAAGCTTTGGCAGTAGCTTATTGGACAGTTGTACCTGCTTTGATATTGAAAGTTTGTTTTAACTCTTGCTGACCATAAAAATATGTTTGGGAGGCAGGGCAGTTGTGGGGGTGGAGGGGTTGAAAATACATTTTTCTCATTTCCTCACTGACCTTTCTGCATTCCTTTGGTATTAGGTGGACAGGATGGTGGGTATTGAGGAACAGAAAGGTGGAAAGTGGGTGTTGTGTGTGATTAAAATCTGTCTATGTCCTGCTTGGTGCTGGAATAATAATGCATACTATTTGCATGTACACATCACTATTCATCCTACGATCCACAAGTTCTTTTGAAAACATTAGTTCATTTTCACTGTATGAAATATCATTGTTCCTATATACGGACAGTTAAAGAAACGTAGGGGGAGATGAAGTGATTTAGCAGAGATTATCTATCTGTCTCTGCACTTACAGCTTTAGTCACCTTTAGTCTCTTGAGTGCTTTTCAATTACAGTATTTAAAAATCAAAACTGTAGCAAGAATCTGTTACTTTCCAAATTACAAAATAAATTACTTTGATTAATTGATGGTGGGGGGTTGTGTATTCATGACTGAGGTGAACTGATCAAGGAAAATCTAAAAGAGAGAGTTTTGCATTTAGCTCTGAATGTTTTATTTATTTATTTATTTTCTTCCAGAAATTGGTTCCGAAATGCAGTTTTTGTTCCTCTCACTTGCAAGTTTCCCTCTGCTGGTCGGTGTATTAATTGTCTGAATGCGAAATAGCTGTCATAGATAGTGATGGTCAAAGAGGGAGAAATATTCTCTTGGGTAGCTTGTGCCACTTTATGGCGATGAAAGTTGAGGTCACGATGATTTGTGTTACTTAAGCAGAGAATTGCTATGATTTTGTAGCAGCTAAAGCTTTTTCAGGGCCTTGGGCTGCATTTTTAGTTGGAATGATTTACAATCAAGCCCAGAGGTCACTGGTGAGTAGTTCGCCATGACCACCCCTTAGCATGGACTACAATCTCTTGTCTACTTGGAGGTGTCTTTTGCAACTTTAATGATTCATGTATCCAGTACTACTGAGCAATACCCCAAAGCATCATCTTACAGCTTTGGGATAATAGATGCTTGTGAGGACTGGGGATGATGCTGACAAGACAGGTTATTTAAAGTGCTTCCTTCTTACCAGCATCATTTCAGCCTTCCTTGGGATCATCCCAGCTGAGCATTGAGAGAGCTGTAAGATAATCCTTCCTTCTCCCCCACACCCCCAAGTGAGCTTTTCTCTTAATTTGGGCTAACAATGAACAGAACAGTGATTTTGCTTCTAGATTGTCCTGTCTGGTTCTGGTTCTGGTTCTGTGGTGAATAGAGCATGTGGTATGAGGTAAGATGGGGGAGGATGAGGTAAGCCAGCACTTCTGTACCTGCACTCTTAATCAGACAGGTTTCTGTGATGCAGATCAGGTCAGGCAACTTATTTTGGGTAAGATCTTTGATAGTGAAGTCACATGGCAGGCAAATGGCAAAAATAGGAGGAGAACACAGGAGTCCTGACAACCAGTCTCTTTGTATGAGGTTTTGCCAGAACAGAAAAGTTCAAGCGTCTCCCAGGCTTGTGGAATGAGAGTTTGTATAAGTCAGTCTTGGATTCTTTACAGGTTTCTACATAAAGATACAAGGACAGATTGTAGAAGCTACAGTATTAATTCCCATAACATGTATGGATTTGCTAACAGATCTCACTTGCCCTGGAGGACTCATGTCTCTCATTAGCATAGCAAACATTTCAATAATGCTTACTTCTTGAGTAGTGTTTTACATTTTCTAAACAACATGCTAAGAAGAAAGAATGGGTCTTTTGTGAAGTGAATATGACAGGACTCTTGCTCACTCAGCTGAGGCTGTATCTTTGCTTAATTTTTCTCAGCCCTTTTCCTACCCTCCCCCTACTTTAGTATGTGGGAGAGACCTGTGGTTGAGATTTCATACAAAGCTCTCAGTTTCTCCATTAACCTGAAGTATTTTGGGCAGCAGGAGTTGAAAGCTTCACTGTAGTTGTTAATGACTTTGGCTGTGAGCCAGAGAAGGGAGGGGGCTGAATACCAGCTTGAGTTACTAGCATGATGATGGATGACATGGAACAGAATTGGGGGGGGGGGGGGCAGGCAGAGACAGCACGAATGAGACCAGATCCCTAAAAGAGACCCTCCTCACTTTTCAGCAAGACAAGGTGTTCCTAGCCAGTCTCCAGTTAGTCAGTTTGTTTAACATTGTTTTTTGTTGTGTGAGGAGTGGAGAGGATTCATTCACCAGTGGCAGTGAAGACAGCAGCTCTGCCCAGTTTCCTGTGCTGCCTACTGTGGTCCAACATAAAATCCTCCATATGAACTGGTCTGACCCTGGGAACCCACACAGCCTCTACCTGACTCTACTGGTAAGGACTCTCTAGGACACTGCAGAGCCCGGGCTCAAGTACTGGTGACCTCTGCTTTCCTGATGGACTTGTCTAGATTTTTAAATATATTTTTACAAGGGAGGGAGAAGAATCATCACTTAAATGTGCTCCTGAGATCTTCAAGTCATCTGTCTGTAATGAAAAGGAGTAGAAAGACTAGCTGGATCAGTTCCTACCCCCTGTCCCAAGGAAAACCTGAGATGTAAGCTGAGTTTCAAGGTGGCAGTGGGCTGGTGAACTCGTGGGCACTGCGCACAAAGCCCCATTACTCTATTCCATGGGCATGTTGTGGTCATGTCTTCAGAAAAGAAGGGATATGTTAAGAGACATGGGCTGTGGCTTATTTGGTCTGCTGAGTGGTCCCCTGGGGATGTTGCAGACAGGATAAGTCAGAGCATTCCCTGAAGCTGTTTCTAGGTCTTTAATTGCTCACTTGCCATTCCAGAATCTGAGAGGTGTAAAAGTTCCCTACAGCCCTCTTTGCATTCTAGTGATGTTGGGTTTGCATTAAACTCAGCTTCACTATGGCCCAGAATTGGGGTCAATATCAATATAGGTTCCAATTCCCCACATCAGTAGTAGAGTTCTCAACTTCCTGGAGAGCCATCTGTTGGGATGAATATGATAGGTGTCCTGTTTGGAGAGCTCACAGCTGTTCTAACTAAATATCATGTTTTCCCAGGAGGAAGGCGCCATAGGAAATAAAGCAGGCACTCTAGCTAAGCAGGCAATTAAAAACAATCCTCTCAAATTTTGGTGCTAGTTTTTAAAACCAGATTTTCCCTTTTCAAAATCCCCTTTATTCTGTTGTGCATTTTGGTGTAATCCCCAAATCCATGAATGGAAATGAAAGGAGATTGTTGTGGGGGGAAGAATAGCTGAATTGTCTGGAAAGGTTTAGGAAATCAAATCCACTGAGGAAGTGACAAAGACTTAGTGGAAGTTTTGAGACTAATGTTTTCTGTGTTATCCTTGAGCCAGACAGTGATCATTTAAAAGAGGAAGATGATGAGAAAATGTATTGCCTACATCTTTTCCCCAGATCAAGGGTTTTGTGACAGTATTTACCATGATGATTACAGGATTGGGAGAGAAGGTGACAGGGTTTTTACATGGAAAGGTTAGAACAAAGAACAGAGACAGGACTCCTGGGTTCTGTTTTAATTCCTGCCACTAGCTCACTTGGGGCTTTGGTCAAGTCACTTAAACTGTATTTCTAAGGTATTTGTGTATCTTGGCAAATGACCTTTTGTAAAGTGCTTTTAGAATTTGGGGTGAAAGGCACTGTAGGAATGGAGTATCTCATTTGTTGGCTGCAGTTTGAGAATCAGTCCTCCTGCTGCTGCTGAAATTAAATTCAGTTCAAATGATCACTTGTCAGTCTGTTTTGTGTATTCCACTTGCTCAAGCCTTTAGGCTGAATGCTGTTCAAGATGGGGACTTGCCTCTTCGGCACTGCCCATCTATTGGGTAATGTGTTTGGTTCTTACGTAAGGTGGAAATAATTTCTGAACAAGGTAAGGGAGTTTTCTCATCTGGGTCAGAGAACAGATTGCACTAAAGCCTTTACCTGCCCTGGCAGTTTTCAGGAAATCTAATACTGTCCTAGGAAATTGCACGGATGGTAGGTGATACCAGTACTGAAAGCACTAGTGTGAGTTGGCCACTGGCATTTTTATCACTGGGTTCACATTTTAAAGGATATCCTCAGACCTAAATGGTCTAGAAAACCTTTTTTTAAATACAAGTTTAAATTCTGCAGATATTGATGGATTAAGCAGCTGTTCTCTCTGAAGCAAGCTTTTGACCTATTTTAATGAGGGAGCAAGTGGATTATTTTTCT
>NW_017728998.1:48764101-48764461 GCF_001723915.1 Gavialis gangeticus | reverse complement strand
CACTGGGTCATTGAGACTTGGTCTTATCAGGGTTAGAAAATATTCTGTGGTGAAATGGCTGGATGTACTGTGCTCTAACATACCTGAATGAACTGATGCTAGATCAGTAGTGATGATTTCCATAAAATGATCAATATAGACAGTTTAAAAGTCTTCTCTGCAGGACATTCTATTAGCCGTGGCATGGCACCAGAAGTAGTTTGATCTGTCTTGTGATAGTGGAAACAAGCTTGAATGGAGAAGAATGTACAGTTCTTCCCCCCTCCCCCCATCCTTCCCCAACTGTCTTGATCTTAATTTTGAAACTGTTTCAAGACTAAATTTAATTTAGAAAAAACATAGCATCTTAAAAGTAAAATA
>NW_017728998.1:48741532-48759101 GCF_001723915.1 Gavialis gangeticus | reverse complement strand
CCACCATCCCTGAGATACTAAACAATTGATATGTAAATTGGGATTACTGCTGTCTGCCCTTCCAGAGTTTATATGCAGTCTTACCCCAAATTAGGAGTTACGCTTGCTCTCATGCTCTGCCTCTGAGCAGTGGCTCATTGTAGTTAAATGATCCATGGATACCAAATTGGAAATGAGCCTGCAATATGATACAGCAGCAGAAAAAGCTGGCACAAAGTTTGGACTTAAAGCTGCATGCCGATGCAACACTTTGTGGAGCACACAAGTGATAGGCTGTAATAAGACTCTGCCTCTGATAGTGTATAAGGATCTGGGCCCCCCTCTACCACTAAAGGATAGACAGTTTGGAAAGAACACAGGAAATAATGAATATGATCAAGAAGCTGGAGCCTTTGATTTACAAGGAGAGATTAAAGGAATTAAATGCATGCATCCTTATTAAACTAACCATGAAGGAGGGAACAGATGTGACTGATTACCAACATTTGCAAAGTGTAAACATGCAACAGGGTGAGCACTTTAAAATTGTTCAAGCATTGGGTTGTACCGGGAAGGAACAGGGTGAAATTAAATAAAGCAGAATGAAGATTGAATGTCAGCAACACTTTAGAACATTAAGGCTTTTAGGCTCTGGCATAATCTCTGGGGGGCCATGGAGGAAGCCCCATTACTTGGATCATTTGAACTTTGATTGGTTAAGGCACTAGCAAATATAATGAATGCAACATTTTTCCACGGGACCATGTTTGAAGTTGGATGGACTAGAGGATTTAAAGCATATTTCTGTCTCTGGTTTTCAGGTCCTGTCTTGTTTAATGCCTCTTTAAACTATTTTTTCTTTCTTTTTATTTCTCATCAGTCTCTTTGACTTGCTTGATTGCAATCAGGAAATCACCTGGTGTGTGATGAATGAATCTGCCTCCCTCACTGTCATTTGAACATCTTCGTTTCTTTTTTTGTTACCCTTTCTTTTCCTGGACCCTGTCTGTCTCCTCCTCCCTTTCTCCCCAAAATAGACTCTCTTTTTTTCTGAAAAATGAACAGTAGTTTGGATGTTGGCTTTCACATTGTAGTTTGTATTTGAATCCGTGTGTGTGCCTGCTGCTGCCTGTCTCCTGCATTGCAGCTGACCTCTGGAAATATCAGGGTGATGAACACTGAGAGGGAAGGTGCAGAAGAAAATAAGGGGACATTTTAGAGCAGGGCACTGATGCTTTTGAGGGGTGTTGCAGCTAGAGTTCAAGTAGACTGGAGCAGGGACAAGAAACAGTTTGCTATTAGCAGCTGGGGAGCTGACTGGATCAGAGTAGTGTGAAGAAGCAATGAAGATGAGAAGAGGACAAAAATACTGGGACATCTTGAATTCCTGTATGGTACTATTATGCTTGAAATGATCTCAGTATTCTTGGGCACAAAGTGTCCTTTCAAAAATCACACTTGGCCCCAGAGTCTAGGATGGAAGTCTAGAGGGTATTTGTGCTTCCTGGGTATTACAGTGCCCTTTCAACAGAACCTTGTTATTTATGTGTCTGATGCAGGACCTGCAGGACAGGGTGTGTGAGTACAGGAGTCGGGTGAGGAACAAGGAGACGCATATGCAGCTGCACACATGGAGTGAAACCCAGAAGCTGGGCACACAGAAGAAGCTGGGGCCGGGGTCTGCCTCCAACTTGGACACTGCTGCTCAGGGGCAGGAGGCTGGCATCATGAACATTGAGAAAACAGGTAAAGGGGGAGGCATGAGAACAAATGGTAACAAAATCAGAAGGCAGTGGAAAGAGCTGGGGTAGATGGATGTCCTTGTTTTAGAGTGAATGCAGTGACTGCGTTCATTATAAATAGAAGCTGGTCATTTACTAGAAAACTAATTTGGTTAAATGAGGAGCAAATGCAAATCAAGTGTTTACACACAGGTGACAAAATCTCTGCTGATCGCTTAAGACCACCGATTACTTAAACTAACCCTCTGGTCTGAAGCAGACTAACAGTGTCTGTTTCTTTCTTTTCAAGGAAACTTCTCACAGTTGAATTAGGACCCCCACCCCTATCCCCAGTGCATTGCCTCCCATCCTTGTGATCTTCCTGTCTTGCATCTCCTCAGTTTGTATCCTGTTCTGTGTAGAGTTACTGTATTTCCAGTTTAAAAAAAGAAGACACCTGTTGTGTGTGTGGGGGGGCTATTGATATGCTCGTGTCCTGCCCCTGGCTCCTAACCAGCAGCCCCCTGCTCCCTCCAGCCCTGCAGTGTCTGCCAGATGCCTCCCCTGCAAGCACAACTGGCCCTGGTGCTGCCAGGCTGGTGATGCAGCTCCCTGATGCCCCCAAAGGGCCCCCTTGTCCCCTTCCCCCACTGGAGGGGCAGGCGCCTCCCTTGTAGTCCCAGCATCCAGACAACTTCCCCCAGCCCGGCAGGCACTTCCCGTGCCCTGGACAGTGCCCAAGCCCTGGCCCTTCAAACCCCGCCCCCCATAGACTTACCTGCATGCAGCTGTCGGAGTTGGTCCTACCACCCTGTCTGGCTGCATGCTGGCCATTTGCACATGATGCCCCCTACCTTCAATTGCCCTCCCATTGCTTGTCCCAGCCCCAAGCAGTTCCTTGCTAGGGCAGGCTGGGAAGTACCAGAAAAAATTTTAATGCTGAGCAGACCAGAGTCCTGGACACTTGTTGATTTTTAGATGGAGCTGCAAGGACTCAAAGAGAGGACATGCCCTGGAAAATCTGGGTGTATGGTAAACCTAGTTCTGTCTTCTTAGGTGAACAGTGCTGTCCTGGTTGGTCCAGTTTTAAATGTACTGTTTTAAATGTCCTATTCTCATCTGCGGTCTCTGTACTATGAGAGAAGATAAAGGGCAGTTAAGGGCACTTAAAGACTGTAGTTCTTGCTTTTCATAATATGACCTTTGAATTCTAATGGCCTTCTCCCTGATGGTCATGCAATTTTTGGGAAGAGTGTCTTCTGTTAATAGTCCTTCAGCCCTGTAATTAACCTTTCCTTGGCTAGGCTAATGGCTGAAATGGTGATGTAGATTTTACAGGAATGAAGTCTTATTACTGTTTTGTCTTGTAGTCCATCCTCTTATCTATAGGAGAGTCAAGAGGTTATAAGTGTTCTTTTCACATCTGTAAACTGTTTGGAGGGTGAGAGTTTTTCATTAATAGTGCATACAGGTGACTACAGAGATGTCAGATCTGATGCTCCTCCCCTCACCTCTTCCAGTCTAACTCCATTTTATCTGTGGCATTACTTATGACTTTCCTTAGGGGGAGTGTAATCAGAATTGGGTGTTACTGGCTTTGGTGAGAGAGGCTAAACAGAAACCGTGTTGGAAGTTAATTTTCATTTCCATTGTTTCCTTATTCCCATCACCAGAAAGTAATTATCTGGGCTTGTCCAGACCTATTGGAGTGAGGCACTCCCCACTTGGCTCTGGTGTAGAATTTATGAGGATGTCTGTGGTAGGCCTATCTGCCTCATGTGGGGCCTAAAGACACTGTGTTTGTGCACACGTGCATATGTGTGAGTGCATGAGCCTACATGCCTGCATGTGTATACATGTGAAGGAACACAGGAGTGAAGAGAGGAGGATACTACTGTTAAAGAGAGGAATCAGGAATGACAAAAATACAGTAAGGAGCCCAAGAAAGAGAGGGAATATTATGGATCTATTAGCTGGCAAGAGGGAAAGAGACAAATAATGCAAGGGGTAGAGAGAAATATAATGTGCAACTTTTTATGTAGGGGGACCAAATGTATGAAAGTGATAGAATCCATATACATTGTGTTTTTCCTGGGATTTATCTTCAAGGCTTCAGAACCTCCATCTGTGTTCCCTCTGCAACTGCTGAGTTACTTCCTCCCTTGCTTCCCCTGGGAGCTTGTACACATGGCAAAAATTTCCCATTTGTGCAGTTTAGTTGTCATGCTATAACATGCAGGTTTTTTTAATGATTTAAATGAGTTTGTTATGCTGCAAACTAAACCATGTCTGCATCTAGTGTAGTTTGCAACATAGATGTTTGTAGGGTGGCAGCCTTTTGACAGCTCATCCTCTGAGAGGTGGCCTGAAGGCAGAAGTGGCGAGGGGCCCGATCCTTTTCTCTCTCTCTCTCTTTTTTTTTTTTTGCAGAGCCTGCCTGCATCTCCTGTGGCTGGGTGGTGAGCTGTCAGGAGGCCAAGTGGCTCTTGAGCTGTGGGGGGCCCCTGTCCTCCACTCCACAGTGGCAGCACCCCCTGGGGCCGCTTGGGTGGGTTGCTAGCTGCGTGGGTGCTGCCTCAGCTCAGGCTTGGGAAACAGATCGGGTTGGGTGCTGCCTTCGAGCTGGGGCAGCACCTGCCTGCTAGCTGCCTGCCTGGAGGGCCATGGGGGTGTTGCCACTGTGGAGGGAAGGACTGGGGCCCCCTGCAGCTCAGAGCCCACCAGTAACTTGTACCCCAACCGCAGGAGAGGTGGGAAGGCTCTGCTGGGGGGAAAAAAAGGACTGGGCCCCTCCCCATTTCTTTTTTTTTTTTTTCCCAGCAGAGCTTGCCCACATGAGCTGTGGGAGGGCCTGGTCCTTCCCTCTGCAATGGCGGTGCCTCCTGGGGCTGCTTGGGTGAAGTGCTAACAAGCCAGGGGCTGCCCCAACTCAGAGGCAGCACCCGCTGGATCCAACTCTTCCCCAAGCCTGAGCTGGGGTAGCACCTGCACAGCTAGCGACCCACCCGGGGCACCACTGCCATGGAGTGAAGAACTGGGGCCCCCCCGTCTCCCCCAACTTAGGGACCACTTGACCTCCTGGCAGCTCGGGTAGCTACTGGCACCCCGTCTGGGTCGCCCCAGGGGGTGCCACCACCACAGAGGGAAGGACCAGGTTTTCCCATGGCTCAGTGGCTGTGTGGCTTGGCAGCAGCTTGCGCAGGCAGGTTCCACTGGGAGGGGAAGAAAGCAGCGAGGGGCCCAATCCTTTTTTCGGTTTTTTTCATGGAGCCTGCCTACTTCTCCCACAGCCAGGGGGCGAGCTGCCAGTGGGTCCTGAGCTGCAGGGGGCTCCAGTTCTTCCCTTTGTGGTGGTGGCACCACCTGGGGCGGCTGGCTAGTGGGCAGGCGCTGCCCTAGCTCGGAGGCAGCACTGTTTCCCAAGCCTGAGCTGGAGCAGCACCCATGCAGCTAGCACCCCACTTGGGCAGCTGCAGGGGACACTGCTGCCCCCCTCAGCTTGGGCTGCTTGGCCTGCTGGCAGCTCGCTTCCAGGCTGCAGGAGATGCTGGCAAGCTTTCTGGGGGGGGGAGAGGATCGGGCCCCTTGCCATAATAGTAATGGAAGCCCCTAAATTAAAATGGTGGGGTTTTAATCATTACAATTAAAAACCCACCATTTCAGTTTAGGGGACCAACCCCCCGTCATGCTTACATGCATCCCTTGAGACCGGTTTGCTGCTTTCCATGGCTTTTAGTGGCTTCTTGGGTTGTACTCTGCCTGTAAAATGCTCAGATTCATTTTTTTGCTCAGGCTCACTACATCCAATGCTTCTTGCTCTCCTTTCTTGCTCTGCCTGTAGTTGTAGCAGGCTTCTCTGCTTTACAGACTCTCCATTTCCTGGGATGTGGCTATCAAGGCGCAGTGTAGGAAGGCCCAAGACACAGCAAAGAAACCTATAAATAATTTAAAATCCAGAAAGTGTGAAATGACCTAATATTCAACAGGGCACATTATACACCAGCAGCTAGCTACTTTAGCACCTTTTATAATACTTAAGCATTAAATGCCCCATGTAAATTGTTTAGTCTGATCCACCATTGCATGTAGTGAGCATGTTTTATAAGCACTTGTGTACATGTCTGGCTGCAGTCTTTGTGGCATTCAGTGATGGTCACTCTCGAAGTCTTTCAGGTGTTGTATATGTCCCTCCTGGTGTACCGTCTGCCTTGCTTTGAACTTGGGCATACATGGAACACTGTTGTGTGATTAGCTTCCAAACCAGTAAGTCTGCATGGCATATTATATAATGCAGGCCACGCTATTCTATTAGTAGACCAACTTTTTCTAGTCCTGGCTTTCCCAAGGACACTTTCTAGAAGATAACATGCTGGAACAAATGGTACACCCTGGACAAAAGGGGAACATTTTCAAAGGATAGAATTATCTCTGTTCTGTGTTTGAATTGATTGTTATGTTTTTTAGATGAATGGCTTAAATTTCCTAGCAGAGGGATTCAGTGTCCCAGTACAGGATTAAAATGGATAATACACTCCGATACACTGGGCTTTCCTACATGCCCTGACACTGCCTTTAATCCCAGTCTAACTCTTTTGAGTTGAGAGAACACTCCCAAAGGAAGAGCACTTTGCTTTGATATATAATTTTGCAAATTCTTTTCTTAATATAAAATCTTTGCAACCCTGCCCAGGAGGTGGTATTAGCCCTGTTTTATAGAGCAGGGAACTAAAGCATTAAACAGATTCAAAGCCAATAAAACATGACCAGTGTTCTTAACCACCCAACTTGAGACACTTGAAAGGTATTGGACACCCAGAAATTGAGGCAACCAAAAAGCACTGCCCACTTACAAAAATGTTGGCCCACTTTAAATGCCCAAAATCCCATGGTGGAACTAGGATTAGACCTCAGCAATACCTACTTTTTAGCCTGTTGCTCCTTTCATTAACCATCAACTCTTCTAAATACAAGGCATTATGGTATACAGCTATTATAACACTTCTTCTTACAGAGATAGTGATCCAGTCTTCATGCAGAACAAATATCTTGCAGCAAAAGCATTCCTACAGTTCTTACATAGCAAGTAACAGAAGCTGCTTGCAACTAGCTAGTCATATGATTATTTGCCCGTCATTTGCCTTCAGAAGTGATACAGGCCTGTGCTGTTTCCAGCACCAGTCAGTTAAAGTTGTTCTTTCCTGGTGGTCACAGGTTCTCCCTTCTCCCCAACATAGTTTCTCCTAGTCTTACAATAAACCTAAAGCCAAGCCAGTCTTGGTTTATTGCACCTGAGGGCTACCAGGTATTCCAAGCATTAATTAAATGAGGTATAGCACAGGTAGGTCTCTGTGAACATACTTGATTATATGAACTTAATAACATTGGTTTTTTTGCCTTAATAGAGTTCAGCACTTAAGTTAGGAAATGCTACAATTAAGATTGCATGTGCAGTTTGAATTCATCTTCCCATGTGCATGTGCTCTATGATACGTTCTTTAATTTAGCAATGTGATCACTTGCCTGTTTTTCCTTGAGCAGCTGCTTCATTCATAGAGAATGGGAGCACTGAACTCCAGGGATGATGAATCAGGGTTCTGTAATAAAGAAAGTTGTTGTCTGAGGCAGCAGCCCTGCAGAAAAGATATCCTGTCCTCACAGAATTAAGGATTCCATCATTCATACATTTACAAGGTAGCAGAATTAAAAGTTATATGGACAGTCTTAATTTTGGTGTTTCCTAACTTTTGAGTGCTTAGTTTCACAACCTTAGCAAGATTCTGTTTAATGTAGGGTCTGGGGTTATAATATCCTAAAGCAAACGAAAAAAGGGCAGAATTTTTATTTATGTGGTATTTTGTATACCTGTAGCTTATCAGCTTTTAGATTTACCATTTATATCTCTGCCACTTGAGCTACTGAAGTAACTGATAGCAGTAGTTGGTTGTTATCCTGAATGTGACCAAGCCTTAGAGTAGACTGAGATGCCTTTTTTTGCCAGCAGGTATCATACATATTTATTGACAGCAGAGGGCTGGAGATTATTTAGTCTGAAGAAGGGAAAATTTAGGAGGGATTTAATAAATCTTCAAATCCAAAATGACTTGTTACGTAGACTGGTCTCTATGTCCAGAGTGGATACAACAAGAAGTAATGGGTTTAAATTGCAACAAGGGAAACTGATACTGAATATTTGGAAGAGCTTTTGAACTAAGGGCATCTTTACATGTGTTCCAGGGTGGGGGAGCACTTAATTAAAGCAGCTCTTGGGAGCCACTGTAATTAAAGTGCCTGCAGCATCTGTATGTTCAGCATCCTATGCTTCAAAACGGTGCTGGGGGCATTTTAACTAAAGCTTGTTCGAGCTTTTGTTAAAGCGCTCTTGCCGCTATTTTGAAGCACAGGGATGCTGAATACACATGACACCGAGGCTGCCGGAGTGTACTAATTAGCAGGCTCCCGCAGACTTGATTAATCGTGTGCTTATTATTAGCATGCATCAGGGGAGGCTTTGGGTATGTACGTAGGTGCCTTATGTGGCTAAGCACTTGAACAGATTCCTTAGGGAGGTTTCGAAATCTCTGTGAGTGGCAGTTTCTGTGTGCAGGTTAGACAGATATATTTGAGGAATACTTTAGACAGGGATGTTCCTGCCTTGAGCAAGGAGTTGGATTGGGGGACTTCCTGAGGTTCCTTCCAGCTCTATTTTCCTATGATTTACCAATAATATCAGTGTCAATAGTCAGTACGGTAAGGCCTAATGAACTGTGAGGTGACTTTTGGTCCTCATTCCTGAGTTGTGTGTGACATCAGTTGTCGTCTCATGAGAGCAGGCTAATGAGAAAATAGCTAGGCAGTGTCTAATACTGATTAAACTGCTCTCCAGTATTAGGAGGACTACCTTGATATATAGACAAGAGTTACTGTGTAGATTGGTTGTTACTGTTGCACAGGACCAAATTACATTTCTATGAATAGAAACTGTGTGTGAAAAATCAAAGAGGTGTTCTTATGGAACAGGTTACAGTGAGTCTCTAGCTCTGTTACCTTTCAGTATTATTCACGTCACTTTTTAGCCTTTGGGCTCTCAGTTGTGGCTAGCACATTGCTTCACTTATGTTGCTTTTGGCAAAGAGCAACACATTTGTTTCCAGGGCTCAGCCACCCCTTGACAGGCCTGTTGTCCTTTGCAGATGGGTTATTGGGTTATACTTCTGTTTGCCCCAAAGCGATTTTTGATATCTTACAAAAAAAAATCATGGGCTCTGTCTGTCTTTTTTGCTTGTGGTGACAGGAACGCAGAAGTCAGCAGGTGAGGAACTCGTTGGCCCAGGGCATAGAGGCAGTGCGGTATTTATGAACTTCATGTGTTTGTGTGGCCACTCTGTTGATTCCACCAGCCAGACTCCCACAGAGAGTTTCATGGGCAGGTGTGCCTGGAGATGTGACATTTCTGTGTCCTCTCTGTTTCACTCTGTTTCTCTGACACCTGTGCTTACGTCTTTGCCTGGAACATTGTTCCCCATGTACTTTCATTGTATTGGTGGCCGCCATTTTGTCATAAGCAAGCTGAATATTTTTTAAGGAAAATAAAAAATATTTTTTCAAGGTGTTAAATATCAGGATTTTCTCTCCACTGCCCATTAAGATACTGTAATTGACCTTGATCTTATACACATTTAAGCATGTGTGTAACTTCACTGCTGTGACTGCTGTCAGCTGCAATAAGATTGCTCACAGGAGTACATGTTTACATGCTTTCAGGGTTGGGGCCTTGGTTTTGTTTCGTCAGTAATGCCACTTGTGCACAGAACTGTTATAAATGGCTTTAACTGTATGACTGCTTGTTATGGGTAGGGTGGTGGTGGTGATGGGGAAATCTTTCCTATTGAAGGCTTCATTTTCTACATCTGGGGCCTCACTGCAGCTTGTTCTTGGGGCTGGCAAAATTGTGCTGTTTTTGTTGACTGGATCCCACACACAGGGCTATGTTGCACGTTAGACTAAGGGTGTATTAACTGCACTTAAAACACAAGCATTTGTGTGTTCATGCTAAGTGTGATCATATTATAGTAAAGTTAGATCTTTTTGCAGGAAGCGTATCTCAAATTCATAATTCTGGCCACTCCACAGAGATGCTAGGAACAGTTGGTTGTCCCAGGATTGTACTGAAGTCTCAACCACCCTGGTGCAGTGCCTGTCAGTCCCAGCCCTGGCACTGTACTGGAGCTGTGAACCGGCTTTGGTGCAATGCAGATATGGTTTCTAGGAGCTGCCAACGTGGGGGTACACAGTTTTGATTTGGCTGAACTCTTGTCCCTGGACTGGTACTGACATTTGGCTGATTGTCATTCCTAGCGCCTACACTGTACCCATGTCTTGAACCAGCCACATTTCGGTGTCAGAGGTGAGGCTGAAAATCAGCTGCTTGTTGGTCCCAGCTCTGCTGGTTTGAGACCTGAATCCCCTATGTGTGCAGATCCTAAAAGCCATGGTTATGCCACACCAGAGCCAGTTCAGTTCATACAGCACATTAATGCTTACTATGAGCTAAACACAATCTATTCTAAATGTCCTGTGCTACAAAGTTTTTGGAATGCTGACTGGAGCAGCAGGTGGTTATTTGAGCCATGCAAGGCCCCCTGCAGCAGCACCAGCCCTCACAGGTCAGAAAGGGGTTTGGCATTTTTACTGCCCCTATAGCTTCTGTTGGCCTGGCCCTTTCCTTTTCATCTCCTGCTGCACTGCAGTCATATATCACATCCTTCTTTAAAGTCCACAGTTACTGGGTTTTTGTGGTGTGGGGCTTGTCAAGTCATTCCCATCACTCCAAACCCCCACTCCTCTGCCCTATACATGTGTCTGTTTGCCACTCCATAAATATGATTCTAACACTCTTCTTGTAGGTGGAAGATTCTTTAGTGGAAAATGCTCCAGTTTGCCAGGAGTACGGCAGTTTCCTATGATACAGAAGATGGTGGAATCCATGGCTCAGCTGCAGGAAGAAAAGCTACAGCTGCAGGAAGAGCTGTTAGCTCTGCAGGGGAAACTGTCTGCACAGGAGAATGAAGAACTCACTGTGTCTGTCCAACTGCAGGATCAGGTACTGCCTGAGATGTGGGGCAGATAACTTTGAGTGTGAAGAGGGATGCTGTCATGGCATTTAGGCCAAATTTTTAACCTGCTTGAATTCTTTTTTAAAATTAGATTGTTATTGCCAAGAAAATATTGTTAAAGCAATCTTTATGGGGCCTAGATCAGGGGTGGGCAAAATACATCCTGTAGAAGGATTTTTTTGGCTTCTGGCAGGTCCCTCGGTCCTACACAGCCCAGGCACAGAGGGCAGTCTGGGCTGGGACACCTGACAATGTTAGACATGCCTGCCAAGAGAGCAGAGGCAGCTGCTGGCTTCTGAGCCAGAACCCCAGCACCAAGGCAACCACACTTGCTCGCCTGCCCCGGTGATCGGAGGGAGCATTGGTGCCTAATGCAGGCTGCAGGGCAGGACCTCGCACCAGGAACCTCGGGACAGGAGCCTGGTAGCAACCAGCTGTATTCACAGACCTGTTGCTCCCAATCACCCCTACTGCACAGTGCCTCTAGTGTGACCCCCATTATATGGCTCCTGCTTGGCACTTGCCACCCAGTGTACCCCATGCAGCCCTGCTCACCCCAAGCTCTCTCTCCCTGCAGCCCAGCGCCTCACTGGTGGTGGCCCACCACCTCCTGAGCCCCAACTTGCTGAAAAGCTCCTGCTTTTACTCTCTTTGTTGCCATCCCTGGCTCCTTTCTGCCGTGCCTGGGGCTGCAAATGGTACCCACTTAAGTCTCTCTCTTGGCATTGTTTGGACTGGGCTAATGCTTTTCTCAGCTCCGTGCAGCACCAGGAGTTGGGGCATCCACAGAGAGCCAAGCCCCCTGCCAGGACTACAGAGTGGGTGGGAGCCCCTTGCGTTCCATTGGCCCTGGGGTCCTTCAGCACCCGACACCCAGTCCCATCATCCATGAAGCTGCCACTTACTATTTGGGTTCCACAGTCTGCTACCACTTAGCTGGGGATCCCAGCCACTCACTCCGTGCCTGTCTGCAGCTCCATCCAGGCTGACTGTGGAGGAGAACCACAATCAGCTGCCCGCATGCCCCTGCGATAGGTGCTGGTTCCACAGGCAGGGCCACGTGGGGAGTAGCAGGGACATGTAGGCAGTGGATTGTAGCTCTGCTCTGTGCTTGGCTGGGATGGGGCTGTGGATGGTGGGGAGTGGCATCCAGGTGTGGGACAGGCGGGCAGGGACAGGGCTGGGATCCCTCGCTAAATGGCGGCAGCCTGCAGAACCAAACCAGTAAGCAGCAACTGGGACTCGCATGGTCAAGGCGTGCAGCTAGACTGATGGGATCTGCTCCTTATGGAGTTTTGGTGAGCTAGTATGGGGGAGTTGGGAGGGGGGTGTTGACCCATTTCATGACAGCTCACCAAAATGCTCTGTGTGGCCCACAGGCCCAAATAATTGCCCACCCCTGGCCTAGATAAACTGTTTGTTGTTCTTTTTCTTGCAGCTGTAACAGCAAACTTTATATGTGAAGCAGTTGGAACAAAATACTTGAAATCAGGATTTTGAGTTCCAGACACTGCTATGTCTCTGTCTTTATCTGAACAATTGGCAAAACATCTGTTTGCCTCAGCTTCAGTGTGTAATCTACTAATTAATCCATGTTGTGACATATTAATAACCCTTTGAAGTACTTATAAATCCTTTGATGAAACATGACCTTTAAGTGCCAGGTATTGTCACCTAGGAAAACAGAGAATTAGAGCTATGCTTTAGTTGTTATTAATTATACTGGTGCAAAAAGAGTGCAGTAACATTGCTTTATTAAACTGAACAAGCAGATTCACTTTTGTATCTTTCCTATGCCAGGAAATAAAAAGCAAATCCAAAAAACAGCTCTTTTCAGTTGAGAGGGAGAAAAATGGTAAAGGGAATAAATGTTTGTGAAATAGGGAGGGGATGGCTATATGTTAGGAAAGGAGATGCACTTCGTTTTTTAAGAAACCAAAAAGAATAAAGTGTTTTAAATAAATCACTTGTTGCAATGTTGCAGGTTCTTGCATCGTGAATTTATTTTCTTTGCAAAAAAGGTGGGAATATAAGGTCATAATAAAAAGGCCTTATATGTACCAGTATTATCCGGTTAATGACTCTAAAAGTGATTATAGCCATATTGTGTTGTCAGTTACTACTTGAATCTATTTGATGGTAATTGTATTAGGTTCAGTTGGGTTACTCTCCATGACTCCAATGAGAGTGAAAGCAGAATCTGGCTCTTTACCAGCTAACGAAATTACTATCCAGAGCAGGCATTCTCAACCTGGTGTGTGTGAGCACTATAGTGCTCTTGTGATTTGTGCAAAGTGCTCTCCAATAAATCCAAAAACAGTGCTTGAAAGCACGTCAAGAATTACATTGAAAGGCATAATTGATGATGGGATGATGGTTATATCTATTTGATTTTCTTTTAATGCTCTGTGAAAAAGGCTAAGTCATCACAGTGCTCATTAATGAAAAAAGGCTGAGAACCTCTGATCTAGAGAGTATGTGTGCAGGAGGAAGCTCTCAGATGGGGAAAAACAACTAGTTACTATGTGGGCAAAGGAGAGCGGTAATTAAACACACCCCATGTCTCTAAAGCAACTTTGGAGGATGATGGTACAGGCCACACCTAGTGCCAGAGACAGAAAATTAGTTGGTGTCATCTCTAGTCATTGTCAGGCTGGAGATGTATCTAACACCTTCCAGCCAGAAGATCAATCAGACTCCACCTATTTTCCCAGGAAGAGGTGGAGGACTAGGTGAAGTGAATCAGTGTCTCTTGTTGTTGCCCTCACTTGAGGAAGAGAGATGAGCTATTGGTTTCTGATTTAACACTGTGAGTTTTTGATAGTGAACTTAGTATGAGAGATGTAGTCCTAGTATGGGAGATGCAGTTCTAGTATTTTTTTTGCTAGGTGAATAGCTGTGTATGTGTGTTTGTAAAGACTATTCCTTTGAAAGATATTGACATAGATGATCTGACAGTAGTTGAGAGGATATGAAGTGTTATGGTTCAATGTGTGTTGAAGAATGTATGCTGTCTTGCAGTATAATTTGGCTATAGATGTTTGCTGTTGTATGTTTTTATACTTTTTTAATGTATTGTTGCTTTGAAATAACGTAAAGTTTCAATTTGAAAGGGATGTTAGAAATTTAAGTTATGGACATAAATATTTTGTATCATTAAGTTGATTTTTTTAAAAAATGTATTCACTGTCAATGTTCTTTACATTTTTCTTACTTTGGAGGATAAAACAGACTACTTTAACCAACTCCTTTCACTTGCTGGTTCTTGAGCCCTTCTCGGTGCTTCAGTATTTGCAGTGTATTGTGAAAACTGCAGGGGAATATCTTTTGTTCCAAATAGAAGCTCCTAATTTTGTTAGTCTTAAGTGATATAAAAACTTGTCTTAAAACCTGATCTTTAGGTAATCTGTCACCCAAGAGTGTAACTTTTTTAAATGTAGCATCTAGGTTGGCTTCTCTCAGGCAATACCAGGTATTTGAATACTTCTAACTTCAGTTCTTTATGTGGGTGTAACATAGCAACTGAACATACTTAATTGTAGCACAGTGGAACTATTTTGTGTAAGTCCACAGTTCTCAAATTGTGCTTTACAGAGGCCTCGTTTTTTCAGATTCTTTTAGCACATCAGTCTGGTTTTCAGCTGGCAAAAGGTATTCAAAAGAAGCTTAAATACTCTAAGCAAATAATATTACAGCCCCCTACAAACTGCTCTAGTTGCCCCATGGAGAATGGATCTGCAGTCACAAATTGGAGAGGAAGGTGCACTGAATTGCCTTTTTTCTTAAAAAAAATGTTCATGGGGAAAATTTGAGAACTTCCCTTTAGAAGCTGAGAAAGCCCTTCTGCCTTTCCAAGCTGGAAAAATTACCAGCTTGAGCCCAGTTCTCCATTAGCGTCCCCTTCTGAGCTAGTGAAAAGACATTATAGCCCTATTTCTTAGTCATTAGTTTTAAGGTTTGGTATCGCAGGGGTAGGATAGAGGGAAGAAGCATAGCCTGAATACTCTGCTGTCTCTTCTCAAGAGGAGCCATGGGAAGCTAATCATGATGAGGTCGTTTTAATTCCAGTTAGAGGGAGAGGGGAGGCAGGGCACATTCCCAGATGCTCTAGAACCACTTTGGCCATTTTAATGTTTATTTCTCCTTTTAAGAAAAACAGAGTTGGTGTCTTTGGACAGAAATATGCTCTGCCATGCCCTTGTGTCTGCAGACCTGCTTCTGTGCTCATCAGAGGCATGTCCAGACGAGCACGCACTTGCGGTATGCAGCGCACCAGAACCATCTGTAGCACGGCAAATTGTGCACACCGCACGTGCAGGTGTTCGCTGTACTGATAACTTAAAGCACAATGGGTTACTTTAACACTGGGAGATCCCAGCATCAAAAAAACCCATGCCTGAAAAAAGTTGGGTGGTGCACAAGGCAGCAACGTGCACCACCTGAGACCAGAGCCTAACTGACCAGAGCCACATTCCAGATGCTAGCAAGGCTCCATGTGCTGGATTGCCACCACTGAAGCTCTGAGAAGCCCCCAGAACCCCAAGTAAGGCTTCTGGGGCCAGCCCAGGTGCTGGCCTCAGCTTTTCCAACCCCACCTGGAGCAACTAGCTGCACCTCAGAGCACGCATGCATGAGTGTTCTCTGGGGACAAGTAGCAGGGGCACAACTATGTGCCCCTGCTGCTTGTCCCCTGGGGAAATGCACATGCATGTACATCTGGATGCACCCCAGATGAAATATATGTTTGGGGAAATCACTGAGTTGCTTTACCACATTTTTGTGGCTTCTCCAGCAATCTGACAGACTCTGGAGCACAAGTTTTGTCCAGGCTCAAGCTGTGTCCTCTGGGTCACTGTCTTTCCTCCATGTAGCAGTGGCCTTTCTCTACTTTGAAGTACTCCGTATTCCATCTAGTTCTCTGTTGTGACCCAGTTCTGTATGCTGGTTAACCACACTGCTGTCCCATCCCTTCCATGTCCTGCTAGCTCATGTGCTTGAGAGCTCTGACCAGGAAGCAGAATCTGGGAAGCTCTGACAGAAGTGATATTTGTAACACAGTTGGCAGTTGAAAGCTCTCTACAGCTGTGCCCTCAGAAGTGCATGGCTGCAAAGAACTTTAAAAGTGCCTGATAATGCAGCAAATTAACCCACATTACATGAGGGTTCACATGAAGGTGCTTCGAAGTGGAGCACATTCGTTAACTGGTGCAGCCCAGCCCCATCCCTGATGCTGTCTACAGGATTGGAGTGGAGAGAAGTGGGGGAGGAAGCTCCGGGCTGGGGTTTGCCCAGCCTGCACTGGGGAGGGCAGGTGGATTGAACCCTCCCCCCAAGGCAGAGGACTCCAATCCACCTGCCCTCCCTCTGGTGCAAGCTGGGCAAACCCCAGCCCAGAGCTCTGTCCTGTCCCTTCTACCCCTTCCCATCCTGCAGAGAGCACTGGAGCTGGGGGTGGGGGAGGGTGGAAGGGGTGCAGCTGAGGAAAAGAGGCTGCAAACACACAGCTGGTCCTGGATCAGCTCCAAAGTGGAGCTCCATTTCCCATGCCCTCCCCACTCTTCACCCAACAGCGAACGTCTGGGAGTTGCTGTAACTCATGACACTTTCTGTGAAGCTCCAGGAGTTACAGCAGGGAGCTGTCGGCACCCTGGGTATTTCGAGTAGCAACATGTTGGTGTTACTATAGAAAAGTGATTCTCAACCGGAGTGCCTCTGCATCCTGCGGTGCCTTGAGATCCTTTCAAGGGTGCTGCTGCACAATGTTAACACTGTTACGAGTGTAAACATGATTCACAAGATATACCCAGTGATTTCAAATAGGAATCTAGAGTGTTAAAAACATTACGGCCTGTTGTGGTTTTTCTAAGATCTTTGCAACAGAAAAATTGTTCTGCTATTTTTCTGTAGTTAAAAAAAAATGAGTGAAAAGGTAAAAGCTGGCATTTTCTGAGGGTGCCTCAAATCTAGAAAGGTTGAGAACTACTGCTCTGCAGTAAAAAGTCTGCCGATCAGGGAGCTTTTTTTAACTATAGAAATGTGGACACTTAAAACTGTTAAAGTAAATATATATGATGAGCATGGTGTAGTCATCTGCAAGTCTTCCATGGTGTATCTGACACATTCATGTTGTCATATTAGGTTGTTACCCTACATATTGCTATGTACATATAGACAACTCCAGCTGTATGAAGACCCACTGAAAACATTGGGGCTTAGCACAAGTACAGGGGTCTGCCTGTGTTGTTTTTATTGCAGGGTTGAGGCCTTGGACTATAAGGGATTTTATTTTTTGGCAAGGACAGTGTCCTCATTGAAGCGTATAGTTGGCATTTAAACACTATAAATGAAAATAATAGGCTCTTGTAATGTAGCTGGCATGTTTTCTAGAAAATTGCAGCTGCAGCAGTTAATTTTAATAACCTTAGTAATATTTTTCAATGGCTTTCCTTGTTTTATGCTGCTGGAAGAATAAAACTGAAAAATAATAAAGAATCCTGCAGAAATGCCATACATTTTGCCTGAATGTCTTCCTTCTCTTGTTCATCAAGACAGAAAACAAGAACATTGATGACATGGATCTTTAATTACATGAAGAATGAGAATGGTGTGCTATATGCAGAAAAAAGTTTGACTTCTCTGCTCTTTAGGAGTAGTGTTCCCATGTCTTAAGGTTTTTCAAGGAGTTCAGGAGCCAACATTGGCCATATTTTGGCATCCTCTTTCCTAGCGGAAAAAGCAAAAAAAAAAAAAAAAAAA
>NW_017728998.1:48741023-48741313 GCF_001723915.1 Gavialis gangeticus | reverse complement strand
AAAAAAAAAAAAAAAAAAAAAAAGTGTAGGAGAGTAAAAGGCACATTATGCTAAGGAGGTTATCATTTTCACGCACCAAACACAATTGAGGTGTGGAATATTCACTCAATGAATGAAGCCAAGCTTCCCTCTCCCCGCCCCCCCTCCCAGTTTATTAAGGTTTCTCTTCTGCACTGGTAAAGGGTGGTGGGCAAATGGCCAATGTGTTCATGTGATGGAGACTGTTACCTGAAAACTAAGTTTCTGGGTCAGGACTGGCCATCAATGTTTACAGATGGGTCCTGGTACAA
>NW_017728998.1:48735494-48736023 GCF_001723915.1 Gavialis gangeticus | reverse complement strand
TTCTGTTTAAATAATCAGATGTGAGAGAGGTTTGTGTCTTATGACAGAAGCTTACACTTTGCTGGGCCAGCCACCCAAAAGGTTTTTGAAGAGAAACAACTGACTGAGAGAAATGAAATGAAACTGAGGAAAGAAAACTTTGGCTGATTGAGGTTGTGGGGAAGGATGATGGGAGTGTGATCTTACATTAAGGGAATGGTGTATTCAGGGGAACTGGTGGGAGCTTATCTATTGGAATATTTAACATTTAAATTGGATGGAATAAGATGCTGCCAAGAAGGCCCCCGTGGTGAGGGAGGGAGTGGGGCAGGGGCAGGTGCTTCACAGCCAGGGCAGGTCGCAAGATGGAGCTGCAAGCGGCTTGTTTAGGGGGTGTGGGGGGAAGGTGGCTCCTACTGCTGCATGCACCCCAGGAGGGCATGGGGGCATGTGCTCCCCAGATCTGCTCGGGGCAAGGGTAGACTGCTTCTGTGGGCTGGGGCCGGGGCTGCATCAGGCTCTTCCTGGTGGGGGGCTGGGCTGCGCTCAG
>NW_017728998.1:48734753-48735471 GCF_001723915.1 Gavialis gangeticus | reverse complement strand
CCAAAAAAAAAAAAAAAAAAACCCAGTGCCATCCCGGCCCCAGCCTGCAGTGGCAGCCCACCCTTGGCCCACATGCTGATCTAAGGGCACACACCCCCATGCCCTCCTGGGGTGTGAGCAGTGGTGCGAGCCACCCCCTGCACTCTGGCTCCCTGATGAGCCACTTACAGCTCTGTCCCATGCCCTGCCCCGGCTGTGCAGTGCCTGCCCGTGCCCCAGCCCCACTCTGTCCCTCACCGCTAGGCCCTTGATCTGGCCCCGCCACATCCCTTTCCTCACAATAGACTAACTAGCCAGATTAGGCTGCTTTGCACACTACCAGGCTGTGTTCTTGGCCGCCTGTGCGCTACGCTGCAGCTGTGCGCATGCACGGGGCATTTATCAGTGGCATAATCGACCACATCAGCCAAAAAAAGCTGATTGCCAATACAGTCCATTTTTCTTATATTGGTGGCAGTCTGAATGGGATCAATGTATAGGTGCACCTCTAATAGCAGGTGATCAGTTAGGTCTCTTCCCCCTACTAATATCTGGTCTCTATCTTGAGCTGTATTTCTTCCCCTTTCTGGGGTCCCAGTGGAAGCTCACAGTCAGCCAGGGCTGCTAGTTTATGCTCTCCGCTGATTATGTGATCCTCTGTGAGTGTTTCTTCAGTAAGAAAGAGAGGGCATTGCTTGTGTGCTGATACATGGTGTGGCGGGGGCAGAGATCCCACCCC
>NW_017728998.1:48727556-48733956 GCF_001723915.1 Gavialis gangeticus | reverse complement strand
GCAGAGGGAGCAGGTTTCCCCCCTCCCTCAGGAATGCAGCCAGCTCAAGTTCCCTAAAGAGACAGGCTGAGGGTGTGGTCCCCTGTGTGCTGGGCCCATCCTAATTGAATGGTCACAGCACAGAGATTTAAATCACAGTGTCACAGGGCAGAGATTTTTGGGGAGAAACCAAGGTGGCTTTCTGCCACACATGGCCCCTGATGGATTGTGTATGACAAGTTGTCTGCTCAGGACCTGCAGTCTCTAAGTATTGTGTTGGACAATGCTGTTTTAAGGAGGTTCCTGACTACTGGAGCTAACATTCTTGTATGAAATTGACAGTCTTCCCTTTTCTACTTGAAGCACCTTTCTTTTGGCAGATGATTGCAAACTTTAGGGAGAATATATATACCTTGAGTCTTTGTGGGCTTGAATGAGGTATTTTTTAACCAGAATGAACAAGAGGATCATTGGGGTAGCCTGACTTTTTTGCTTGTTTGATTGACAGATTGAAAATCTGAAGGACAAACTCCTGGCTCAAACTCAAGAAATAAACAGATTCCATTCAGGGCTGGTGAGTCTTTTAAAACTGATTTGTTGATTCTTAGTTGAAGTTGTAAGTTCCTCATATTTTATGTGCAACAAAAAAGAAATCTTTGCATAAATGAAGGTCATCTTAGAGGTCCAAGTATGGTGGCTAAACTAATGCCAGAATCATAGATGTGAATGATGTGTGCCCCTGGAGGCTGGGGTGGCAAGGCGAGCTCCCACAGGCAGCGGTGGCACTGTTGGCAGCGGGAGCATGTGCAGGCAAGTGGGGAGCCACAGTGCTGGCAGGGGGTGGGGAGGAGGATGGAGGTGGTGAGCAACCACCCGCAGACATCGTTGGCAGTGGCGGCCAGCGAGGATGGTGGACTACCCGCAGATGTCACTGGTGGTGTTGGCAGCGGGGGGAGGAGAGGGGGTGAGCAGTGACCGCCCACAGGCATTGCCAGCAGTGTTGGCAGCGCCTTTTTGCAGTGGGTGCACCACCATGCTCGGGGTGCATGTGAACCTGCATGCACCCCTTACGCATCGCCAGTGATCATAGATGTCATCCTGTGTAGGTTTGACAAATCTGAGGTAGACTGATCAAAGTCTGTTAAGTAATTTGTTCAATGCAGTCTTAAAAATGGCGGCCCTGATTCTTCAGGGATGTTTGAATTCTTTATTGTTGAAGACATTGTGCCAAATCATGATTTTTATTTTTACAGGTTTAGCTGTCACCTGAGATCAGATGAGTTCCATGAATGTAGAATAAAGCAGAATTTGGCCTGTGGGGGGAGGAATGAAAAATATCATATTCTTATCTTTGTCTGTTGTCAGGGTGGCACCGACTTGGAAAAGCACCGGGATCTGCTAGTTACTGAGAACGAGCGTCTAAAGCAGGAAATGAAGTCATGCGAGGCAGAGCTGCTGGAGCTGAGGAAGCAGCATGTGAAATGTGTTGACTGTGAACATGTTCAGGTAAAGAGGTCACAACAAGAGGTAGCACGCATTTGCTTATGGTCCTGGTGCAGAACATCCTTGTGCCTGTTGTTGATTGCATGACAAGTGACTTCCTCTCTTCCTCCTCCTCCCAATTTGGTTTGCAGGAGAATGCAAGGTTGCAAGAAAGGCTGGCCCAGCTGCAACTGGAGGTGGAGGAGGCAAAGGGGAGGCTTTCTGAGTTGGACCTGGAGGTGCAGCAGAAGACCAATCGCCTGGCTGAGGTGGAGTTGCGCTTGAAGGATTCTCTTGCTGAGAAGGCTGAGGAGGAGGAGCGACTCAGCCGGCGGCTGCGGGACAGCCAGGAAACTATAGCCAGTCTGAAAGCCCAGCCCCAGCAGATAAAGGTGAGGTGGAACCCATGATTCAGGATGGTTTTTCATCATTCTCCCCACTTTCTGTTAATAAACAGCACAGAACACCTGTATTTCAATTTTGCTTAGAGAGAGAAATCGAAACTCTGCCTCCTAGCAGTTCCATTGACCTTAGACAGAGTATAAACTAGATTGGAGCTTGGCTCAGAGAATCTAGGGGCAGCTTGCAAGTTGTGGAACACTGTTGCTTGTCTGTAGCTTGTATGGTGTCTGCAATTAGGCAAAACATACTGCCCCAATAAGGATCCCAGTCTTTTAAGTAAAAACCCATGAGTTAGAATTGCAGCATTTTAAGTAAATGAGTAACATCTGTAATGGTTCATGCTTTGATGCCTTTGACTTAACTAATGTCAAGTCTGTCCTAGGCCCAGATGGATTCCACTTGGTTGGAGGTTCCTGCAGACTCTCTCTCAAGTGCCTGTATTTTGGAATATTTCTTTGTAGTGTATCATCAAAACGGTGGAAGTGGAGTCATCCAAGGCAAAGCAGGTTCTGTGTGAAGCTCAGTCCCGAAACCAGTATTTGCAGGAGCAGGTGGGCATGCAGAAGCAGGTGCTGAAGGAGATGGAGCAGCAGCTTCAGAACTCACATAAGACTGCAGCCAACCTTAGAGCCCAGGTATTTATTACAGCTCAGAGGGTGGGAAAACTGCCAATTTGTCTGTGAGAAAGGGAAGAAAATGGCTACAGGAATATGACAGATTGCAGTCAACCTTGGATGTAGTGCCACAGGGGAGATAATGGGGAAAAACTTGGAGAGATTCCATTGTGAAGTTACTCCCTGTTGAATGGCTCCTTTTGTTTAGTGTGTGTGCGTCTAATTCATTTTGTCCCATAGTGTGTGGTAATAAGTACAGCAGTGTGAGGTTTGGGAACCCACAGTGCTAACAAGGCTCCCATCAGTTACAGGGAGATTAACTGCTCTGTTGTGGTTTCCTTCCTAGATCATGCTTTATGAGTCTGAGCTGGAGCGGGCTCATGGACAGATGTTGGAAGAGATGCAGAAGATGGAAGATGAGAAGAACCAGGCTATTGAAGAGGCATTTGCACGAGCTCAAGTAGAAATGAAAGCGGTCCATGAGAACCTAGCAGGTGAGGAAGAAGGGAAACTAATGTGTGTGCTGTGTAATGTCTGCATGAGTCAGGTGACGGGGAATTCCTCTTCAGGTGAGGTAACAGATACTCACATAACTCTGGACTTGCTCAGGAGTTAGTCAGTGGAAGCTGCAATTGCATTTAGGTGTGCCCTACAGCAGTGGTTCTCAACATTTTTTGTACCAGGACCCATTTGTAAACATTAATAGCCAGTCCTGACCCAGCGTTCTTTACTCCGAGCCCCCTAGCATGTGGGGCATGAAGGTCTCCAAGCAGCCCAGGTGCCCCTTGCAGACCGGAAATCTGACAGCTTGCAAGGGAAAAGCCACGGTTTCCCATGTTTTTCTCCTTTAAAGGAGAATCCATTTTTAAAGTTTTTTCTTAACCATTTCATATTTTTTTGACCCACGTTTGGGTCGTGACCTACGGGTTAAGAAATGCTGCTTTACAGCATTAGTGGCTCATCCCACCCCACATGCTTCTCTGTCATCCACCCTGTTGGTCATTTGCATTCAGGCTTAGAGCCCCAAGTCAGGGGAAGGTTTTGTTTCCTTGAAGGTAGAGTCCTCTCTGTATGTAGGGTAACAGCCTCTCTTTAATGTGAGACTTATTAATCATCTTGTTTATGTGCAGGAGTCCGGACAAATCTCCTCACACTCCAGCCAGCACTCAGAACCCTCACAAATGACTATAACAGCCTGAAACGGCAGGTCCGAGATTTCCCGCTCCTACTTCAGGAGACCCTACACAATGCCAAGACAGAGGTAAGCAAGATGGGGGGTTTCTTACTCGGCACTGCTTCAGGACCAAGTGGGTATCCTTCTTCTGTAACATTTAGTCTTGCTATTTGAATCTGAGAGAGACCCATGAGTTCCCTGACATGGGACGCCAGCCTCTCCTTTTTGTTGTTATGTTTGTTTACTGAATAGAAGGTGTCATGCTGGGGCGGGTGGGTTCTACATGTTCACATGTTCTCATGTAGCTCAGTCTGTGTCTCTACTCCCTCAGATTGGGCAAGCAATTGAAGAGGTGAACAACACAAATCGAGAGCTACTAAGGAAATATCGGCGGGAGCTCCAACTCCGCAAAAAATGTCACAATGAGCTGGTGCGGCTGAAAGGTCTGTATGAGAGGAGGGTTTTCTGGACAGGTCATGTTCATCTTCCTGCAGCAGCAGAAATAAACAGAATTCCCAGTACAAGTGCAGTTACAGGATGGAAGTTAGACCCTTGCTCAGGTTTGAGGCTAGAATCTCTGACTTTGAGGTGGGGGATTGGGAGGAGAGGTGACCTTAAAAACAGGGACAGGAGCTTACGTGTACTAACTGATGCATTTATAAGAGCCTGAGGTCTCTCTTGAAATCATAACCATTTGAGAAATGGTTTAATGGTTCAGATGACTGTCCCCACGCAGGAGCCACATCACTCTCCAGTAGAAGTGCACCAATACATCAGTCCAATTATCGGATCAGCACCAATGTAAAGAAAATTTATTGTGTCAGAAATTGGCCTGATGTGGCCGATAATTTGGCCGATAAATGCCCATGCTTGCACACAGTTGCAGCACAGCACATAGGCAGTGAGGAGCACAGCCCGGCAGCTTGGAGAGTGTGTGCAGCTGGTAAGTCTGGTGTAGTGGAAGGGGAGTGGGGAAGGAAAAGGTGTGTGGGGGCAGATGAAGGCCCCCA
The DNA here is from genome assembly GCF_001723915.1 of Gavialis gangeticus. NCBI lineage: Eukaryota > Metazoa > Chordata > Crocodylia > Gavialidae > Gavialis > Gavialis gangeticus. The sequence goes on along the minus strand of NW_017728998.1, from coordinate 48,729,295 downwards.
TGGTGAGGGAGAAGTGGGGCTGGGGCAAGTGTTGCCCAGCTGGGGTGGGGCAGGTGTGGGACAGCCGTGGCTTGTCCCTCCTGGATGAGCAGCAGGAGCAGTGGTGGAGTAGGTGAGTGCCAGAGCAGTGGCTCCTGGACAAGCAGTACACAGTGGCAGGAGCCACTCATCCCTTCCTGCTCCATCCCACACCTGCCCCACTCCGGCTGGGCAGTGCGTGCCCCTGCCCCAGCCCCATTCCTCCCTCACTGCGGGGGTCTTCATCTGCCCCCCCCACACCCTTCCCTTCCCTTCTCGCTCCCCTTCCACCACACCAGACTTACCAGCTGCACACAGCTCTCCAAGCTGCAGGGCTGGTATTGGAAATCAGATCACTGTCAGCCGATATTCCTCCTTAAAAATCAGCTCTTGGTATTGGCCCCAAAAATCTCTCTCAGTGCACCCGTGCCCTCCACGCGTCCAGTGCAGCACCCAGGCAAGCAAAGGAGTCCTATGGGAGGTTTTCTTGAGAGACAGGTGAAACCAGATAATGTTGAGCAAGTTCAGCACCCCCTGGACGAGCTGTGGCTTTATCCTGTTCCAGCCCCACTCCTCCCTCAGCAATGTCCCTTCCCTTCCCCCTCCCCTTCACCACATGAGACTTTGCAGAAACAGAGTGAAGAAATGATGGGGCATGCTGGAAGGCTAATAAGGTACCTGACCTTGTATCTCTCTCTTTTTCATGTAAAGGAAATATACGTGTGTTTGGTAGAGTCCGACCAATAACTAAGGAGGATGGGGAAGGGCCAGAAGCTGTCAATGAAGTGACCTTTGACCCTGACGATGATGCTATCCTACATCTGATGCACAAGGGGAAGTTGGTGTCATTTGAACTGGACAAGGTTTTCCCCCCACATGCAACTCAGGAAGATGTAAGTCCTTCTACACCATTGTACTGGTATGGACTTTGTCCAGAAAAGAGAGGTGTTGGGTCACTGTGAATATGGACATGGACACGAGGGTGACAGTCACTTGCTGGTCCCTGATTTTTGAGAGAGAGAGAGATGAAGAAAAGACAATTAATATGATTTAGTAGCAAACTGGGCGCTTCCTTCCAGATTTAACAATACGCAGGCTGAGTGGAATTCAGGTAGCCTTGCAGGCTATGCCTGGAAATGACTGGCTGCATTGGAATCTCTTATGTGTAATCTGTGCAAGGCATTCACCGGGGGTGGGGGGAGCAGGGGGAATGGATAGGTGAATATCATGCATTGTTTGCTTTCCTGTGGCAGGTGTTCCAGGAAGTTCAGGCCCTGATCACTTCTTGCATTGATGGCTACAACGTTTGCATATTTGCCTACGGACAGACAGGTGCAGGCAAGACCTACACTATGGAGGTAAAATTTCCTTTTAATTTCTCTCCATTTTCCCTTTCAGTCTTCCTTCTGGCTCTGTTTACTATATTCTACAGCTCGTCATTGTCACTTCTGGATCAGCTAGGAAGTGTGCATAGTGCATGGGTTAACTGACAGTTGAATAGATGGGTTGGTTCCTAGATGACTGTGTAACGGATATGGTCATTGGTGACTCTGTACAAGTTCCCTTTTTGTCACAGTGACCCAAGACCATGCATGGCAGCCCTGATGGATGGCTTGTGAATTCCTAAGTATGTAACAAGTCACACATGGGCGATGGGCGCCGCCTTAGTGAAGGGGAGCATGTGCCCCCCCCCCCCCCCCCCCCCCCCCCCCCCTGGCTGG